>NC_142765.1:9387346-9690361 GCF_054948205.1 Urtica dioica subsp. dioica | reverse complement strand
TTTATTTCGAGTGATTTAGTGATAGAAACTTTCGTGGTTGCTCGAGGTGCCGAGGAAAGGAAGAGAGACGTGCTGCGAGGGGAGACGAGCGTTGCAAACTTTCCAAAAGCTTCTTCAAAGTTCAAGCTTCAAGAAAGGTTAGTAAACTATTAGCTCATATTGTTTTTTAATTACATGTACTTGCTTCTTTGTCTAGGTTAGTAAAAACTGTTTTTACTTGAAAAGAAATTTTTTAAAAATTCCGCCGCTTCCCGAAGCGTTTAATCTTTTTCTTAAACCCTAGATCAATTCCAACAAATGGTATCAGAGCTATGGTCAAAGAGATGCATGTACATGTTTTTAAAATTATGAGCTTGAAAATCGTTTTCGAAAGTTTACTAATTTTGTGACAAGTTAGAATTGTTATCTTAGTTTTTTTTTAATTTATTGCTCTTGTCTTTAAATTAAAGTTTACTAATTTTGTGACAAGCTTAGCCAAGATGTCAATACACAAAATTTTGACTAGCCACCTTGTAAATTGGTTTGATCACTCACATCCTTTCGCAGGGCCTCGAGGGAGGATTACTAGGGATTGAGTCTAAGTGTGTAACCAACCACTTAGTCCAAAAGATTGACTTTGAAAAACAATCCGCCGAGGGGAGGTCTTGTCTCATTGTCTCACTTTCGGATTTAGCTCATTGAGCAATGATCATGCAAAGCGCCCTTGAGTACTCTCATTTAAGAGAGGGCCACGAGGGTGACTCTTATTCTGGCGACACTTGCACTTTTCATTAGTGTTGGAGATCGTGGGTTACAAACAACAAGTATAACCCTCCCACTTAGTTTTTGGAGTTGGTTCATCTACTCTTATAAGTTCGGAAACGTTTTCCTAGTTATAGAGCGATAGAGCGGACAACTAGACGAGAATCCTAGATCGACATGTTCAGAGCAGTATTAGTGCATACAGGCACAAGGTACATACTCGATCTTTTCCTATTTTCTATTTCGGGACAGTGCGTGAGGGAAATGTGAACTTCAACTCACTCGAACACTTGAAAGTTTGAGATTACACATCTTTTTATTTTTCGGTTTGTCTACAAGGAGACCTCCCACTCAAAATTTCAAGAGCATATAGATTTTGAACATATGTGATATAGATATAGTTTTGAAAACATTTTGAAAATTTATTAAATCTGGATGACAAAATATTTTTCAAGTTTGAAAGTGAAAACGGTTTTTCAAAATTCAAACTAGTTTTGTAAAAACTCAATTTCAATTAAACTTTTCAAAAATCAAAAAAATTTAATCTTACACATCATGTTTATAATCATATGAAAATCATTTTTGCTCAAGAAAATTTTCTCATTAGAGTTCCATAACTCATGGTAGTGGGGCTGAAAATCCGGAATTCTAAAAACTGGAGTTTCGGAACAGCCGCGCACAACGGAGTAAAATCGCCATAACTGGCGGCGCCGATGTCCTTTTAAGCCGAAACCAGTGGCATTGGACAGAGGACAGACAGAGCTTTAGTTTGATTCAAGAATCATTAAATTTAGATTTCTGAGAAGAGAGTTATGACACTTTTAATGTGGCTTTACTCCAGCTCGAAGAAAAATAAATAATTAAAGCTTGGTCCTTTTTAGGTGCGAAAAAGAATCGAGTGTAACGGAACGTTTTATGAAGGTTGTTAAAGCTGTTATTTGTGTTTTATTAGCAAGGTAATAATAAGGCATAAAAGAAATAACAACAAGCATAAAATGATTCAAGTAAAAATAAGAAACTAGTAAGACAAGAAAACTAGTCACAAAATTTTACTCGAAATTTCTCAAACCTTTAAAACACGTTTTTCAATATAAAAAATTAAAAACTTTTAGAACTGATTCTAATGTCTTTTAATAACATCCCAAACTCATAGAAAATCAACATGTTTTTTAATTTAAAGGCAAGATCAATAAATTAAAAAAAAAACCGAAGATAACAATTCTAACTTGTCACAAAATTAGTAAACTTTCGAAAACGATTTTCAAGCTCATATTTTTAAATACATGTACATTCTAATCTTTGACCATAGCTCTGATACCATTTGTTGGAATCGATCTAGGGTTTAAGAAAATAATTAACGCTTCGGTAAGCGGCGGAATTTTAAAAATTTTCTTTTACAAGTAAAACCAGTTTTTACTAACCTAGACAAAAGAGCAAGTACACGTAATTAAAAACTATTATGAGCTAAGAATTTTACTAACCTTTCTTGAAGCTTGATCTTTGAGAAGCTCTTAGAAAGTTGCAACGCTCGTCTCCCCTCGCAGCATGTCTCTCTTTCTTTCCTCGGCACCTCGAGCAACCACGAAAGTTTCTATCACTAAATCACTCTAGAGAAAAGGAATTAGTGAGTGGGCACTTTAAAACACTACGACTTAAGAATGAGTCTTAAAGTCGCAGACCTAAACACTAGGTCGAATGAGGACCTGGGTGCCAAAACAAAAATCGAAAATAAACTAGAGAGAGAGAGAGGAAGGGGCGGCCAAAGTTCTAGAGAGAGAGTCTCTCAAATCTCTTAAACTTGGATGAATGAAAAGTGTGGAATGATGCTCCTATTTATAGGAGAGGTCTTACCTTCAATAAGGTAGTTTCCTCTTCTATAGAATATCACATATTAATGAGCCAATTTCCCCTTTTCTTCTATGAGGCACACGGCCAAGACTTGCCAAGCAAGTCCTTGGATTTGTTTCCTCTTTTATTTGCTTCTCTCTTGACCTTATTTGGGCGCCCACATGTTTCCTCTTAGGGGAAATTTGTTTCCTCTTTTTCTTTTGGCAAGTATCTTCATACATTCATGCACAAAATATTCTCTCTTTTCCTTGGGTATTTGGGCGCCTATCCTCATCTAGAAGGAGCTTCTAGAAGCTTCTTCATTTGTTCATGACAACATGAGAAAAGCACATTATTAATTTTCAATAAAATTCATATGAAATGAAATTAATTCACAAGGCCCAATAATCAAGTTATGGCCGAGTGACATTAAGTCATCAAATGAACTTGTCAAAAAATTTATTGACATTCATTTCATCATATGTCTCAAAAGACCAAAATACCCTTTTGACAATTTTCGTTCTTGTTTTGACTTAGCTTCCAGTTTAACTATTCCTACTCGATGTGATTCGTGACAGTGATCTCATGGACCCAAATGAACAAAGCTTGAGCTAAACACTTGGACTCAAAAGTTCACAAACCTTTTCCAAGTTTAGCTTAATGCCAACTGACTCCACTAAAGAGTTGACACTGAAAATCTCTCGGTTCAAATGAATTTATTTTCTACTCAAGAATTCAACCTAATTATGATGAGCGGATCCACTGAATATTATCTATGTTTACCCTTCATGAATGTCATCAGCTAGTCGGGATTTACTAAATTACCATTTTACCCTTCTAGCTGTTATTTCCTCAACTCCTTTGTCGCTTGTGAATAAGTTAGAAACAATGTATTGACGAGGAGCTAACAAGTCACATTGTTTCATCCAAAAGAGTCAGGACTCAATTTGGACACTGGCCAGTTCATTTATTCACACTCCAAGGAACAAAGCATGAGGTGACATACATTGCATTTCAGCAATCTTGTACATGAATTCCATATCTATGAGAACTTCACAGAGTTACTCATGACATTCTCACAACTTAGTACTTCACCAATAGGCCCTGTTCGGAATCACATAGTGAGTCCGAACTCTGACTTTCTCAAATGAGAATACTAAAGTGTGAAATGACATGTCTCATTTCAGGATTAAGGTAAGCACGATGTAATTCATACATAGTGACTTCGAGACATAAGAGGTTAAATGGTTTGTTCTTATCTTGTCTCTAGAAGTGCACTGGTCAATTCAGTACCTTCGGAAGATACATAGAAGAACTATATAGAGTCTCCAACTCTCAATGCCTCATAACCAGACATCATAGATTCTACTAACAATCATACTGAGGTCAATAGTCCTTTGACCCTTAGATTGCGAATATATCGTTTTAAGCAAACTACGAAGAGTTTGTTCATGCAAATCTACATTTGTCTCTTCGTAAGTTGTTTAGTTTGTTTATGGACTAACGACTAATGTTTTATCATAAAGCTTCAGACAAGGAATATTGAATGAACGTTTCAACTTTTTATTAATGAATAAGCAATTACAAGCAAGAGTATTCATGAGACTTTATTACATCAAATGTAGAATCTAAAGATTACAACTCTTCTTGTGGGCACCATTGACAACAAACTCCCACTTGACTCAAAGAAGATGTGTGTAGTCTTTCATGCCTAATCCCTTTCGCTGTTGGTCGAAGACCTTGTTCGCTAGGGCCTTGGTGAATGGATCTGCGAGGTTGTCCACCGTTGAGATCTTCTTCACTTCCACGTCTCCGAGCTGCACGATCTCTCGAATCAAATGGTATTTCCTCTCAATATGCTTAAAGCGCTTATGGCTTCGAGGTTCCTTTGAGTTAGCGACAGCCCCACTATTATCACAATAAAGGGTCATGGGCTCGTCGACGTTTGGAACAACTTCCAAATACTTAAGGAATTTTCTAAGCCATACAGCCTCTTTGGATGCTTCACAAGCAGCCACATATTCTACTTCCATTGTGGAGTCAGCAATGCAAGATTGCTTAATACTCCTCCACACAACAGCTCCACCATTAAGGATGAACACAGATCCCGAAGTGGATTTCCTGGAATCCTTATCCGCTTGAAAATCGGAGTCGGTATATCCCGTCATAGTCAGGTCAGTACCTGAGTATGTAAGCATCAAGTTCCTAGTTCTTCGAAGATACTTAAGAACATGCTTAACAGCAATCCAGTGCTCGGGTCCAGGGTTGGATTGGAAACGGCTAACTACGCCAACGGCGAAACAGATGTCAGGTCTAGTGCAAAGCATAGCATACATAAGGCTTCCTACGGCAGAGGCGTAACGAATTTTCCTCATGTCTTCAATCTCTTGTGCAGTCTTGGGAGGCTGGTCCTTAGAGAGTGAAACTCCATGCCTAAAGGGTGTTTGACCCTTCTTGGAGTCTTGCATCGAGAAGCGATCCATCACCTTATCAATATAAGATGCTTGAGAGAACGACAGGGTCCGGTTTTTCCTATCTCGAAAGATTTGGATCCCCAGAATGTACGCGGCTTCTCCTAGATCCTTCATATCGAATTGTTTTGCTAGCCAGACCTTAACCTCAGATAACTTACCCACGTCCTTACCAATGAGTAGTATATCATCGACATATAGCACCAGAAACACAACTTTGCTTTCGTGTATTAACTTGTAAACACAAGGCTCATCTATTGACTGTTCAAAGCCAAAGCTCTTTACAGTTTCATCGAATCTCATATTCCATGACCTAGATGCTTGCTTTAATCCATAAATGGACTTAAGTAACTCACAAACCTTGGTCTCTTGACCTTCTTCCACGAAACCGTCTAGTTGAGCCATGTAAATGCGCTCGTCAAGATTGCCATTCAGAAAGGCTGTCTTGACATCCATTTGCCAGATCTCATAGTCGAGAGGTACAGCTATGGATAGGAGTATGCGGATGGATTTAACCATCGCGACTGGCGAGAAGGTTTCTTCATAGTCAATCCCTTCTTGTTGGGTATAACCCTTTGCCACAAGTCGTGCTTTGAACGTCTCAACGTTCCCATCAGGACCCCTTTTCTTCTTGTATATCCACTTACACCCTACGGGTTTAATCCTTTCCGGAAGGTCTACAAGTTTCCAGACTTTGTTGACATACATCGAGTGCATTTCAACTTTCATGGCGTCAAGCCAAAGGTTTGATTCAGAACAAGCCATCGCTTGGCTATAGGAAACAGGATCATCCATGTCAGAGACGGCTACAAGAGAGTCTCCATAAAATATGTACCTATCAGGCTTTTGAGTAGCCCTCCCACTACGTCGAAGTACTACTTGATGAGATTCTGATGAGTTAGGTTGTGTTTCAGTTGGGGTAAGAACAGTTCTTACAGATGAGGTAGAAGCTTCCTCACCCAACTTTTCTTCAAGCACAATTTTGCTTCTAGGTTTCGCATCCTTCATAAAGTCCTCCTCAAGGAAACGAGCATTCGTGCTAACGAAAGTCTTATCGTCCTCGGGACTATAGAAGATGAAACCTTTGGTTTCCTTTGGATATCCCACAAACAGGCACAATTCTGACCTACTAGCCAACTTGCTAGTCTTTTGCCTTAGCACATGTGCAAGGCAACCCCAAATTCGGATGTGACCCAAACTTACTTTACGGCCAGTCCATCTTTCATAAGGAGTACCAGGAACCGTTTTAGACGGAACTTGGTTCAGAATGTAAGCGGCTGTTTCGAGGGTATATCCCCAAAAGGAAAGAGGGAGTGATGAGTAACTCATCATTGATCTAACCATCTCCATAAGAGTTCGGTTTCTTCTCTCTGACACTCCGTTTTGTTGAGGTGTGCCAGGTGCGGCAAGCTGAGAAGCGATACCTTCTTCTTTAAGAAAGTCATCGAACTCTCCAGACATATACTCACCACCTCGATCCGATCGAAGGGTTTTGATCATTTTGCCAGTTTGCTCTTCCACTAAAGCCCTAAAGACCTTAAATACGTTAAAGGTCTCGGATTTGTGTTTGAGCAAATAGACAAAACCATATCGCGAGTAATCATCGGTGAAGGTAACGAAGTATTCGTATCGTCCACGTGCCTGTTACTGAGCGGACCACATACATCAGAATGTATTAGTTCCAGCAACTCAGTGGCTCTTCGACCCTTATCGGAGAAAGGTCGCTTAGTCATTTTTCCTTCTATGCAGGATTCACAAGTAGGTAGTGAACCTATTGCAGAGGCTTGGACTGGACCATCCCTCACAAGTCTCTTAATCCTATATAGACTGATATGACCAAGTCTTAAGTGCCATAGGTATGTTGATTTTGTTAGATCGGAGGATTCAAAAATTTTGATCCTCTTTGGCTTCCTAATTAGATCATTATCTATTTCGGTGTCTAAGATGGTTGAGTGGGATAAATGTAAAAAATACCATTTTTCATACATGCATCAGTGACAAAAGAATTATCAGGAAACGAAATACGAATTCCATTCTTGATGAACTTTAAACAATAATCTTGCTCAAGAAGACGAGCAACGGATATTAAGTTCTTCCCAAAGGTAGGAACAAAATAAACATTATTCAAGTTTAAAGTGCGGTCTTCAAAAGACAGCGTCACGGATCCCACAGCCTTCGCAGACACCAGGCTCCCATCACCCCATTTGAAACAGCACTCGCCTTCCTCTAAGCTTTTGGTTTTCTTGAAACCATTCAAGGAACAACAAATATGGTTATTAGCAGTGGAGTCAAGAATCCACGTTGATACATTATCAGCTTCTAAGCATGCTTCGGTAACTAGTACAATACTATGTTCCTTTGCTTTGAGATAGGCGGGACAGTTCTTTTTATCGGCCTTGTAAGGTCCCTTCTTAGTTCTAGAGGCGGAGGCTTTGTGCTCCGTAGCATGCGCCTCTCCTTGATTCCTCTTTCTCTTAGTGAGACCTACGGCAGTATGATGCTCCTTCATAAGCTCGGTAACAATGTACTCTAGCTTCTTTATGGAGCAGTTTATCTTGAAGGTATCAAGAGATGCGGGGAGAGTTTCTAAGATCACATCTATGACATTCTTCCCATCAATCTCAGATCCTAGGATTTCCATTTTACTCAGATAACTAATGATCAGTATCATAAAGTCTCCAAAAGGAGTCCTAGCCTTCATGTGACAGTTCATAAACTGTCGGACTGCTTTTTGCCTTGCTTGACGCCTTTGCCCTTGAAACATGTCATGGAGATTGTTGAGCATGTCGGCGGCAGTCTCGATGTCACGATGTTGTTGTTGCAACACATTGTTCATTGATGCCAAGATATAGCACCTCACAATCTCATCGAAGCAGAGCCAGGCCGCCAAGGCGTCTTTGTCCTCTTGAGTTGAATCATTATTCGTCAGAGGAGGACACGGGGTGGTGAGTACCCATTTGTGCTTGGTAAGGATTATGTCGAGGTTATGTTTCGAATTAACGTAGTTTTTGGTTTCGAATTTGTTCGAGGAAAGGATGATTGAGGGATGTTTGCGAGACATGTTGCTTAATTAAGTTGAAACAAGTTTATGATTAGTCTTTGGTTTAGGATTTAAGTTTGTTTAAGACTTTATAAAATCCAAAGGTGTTATAAACCAAACGATAATTTACTCCTTCGAGGGAAGGCCACAAAAAATCTCCATTTATAAGTAAATGACACATCATTAATGCTTAGCCAAGATGTCAATACACCAAATTTGACCAGCCACCTTTTAAATTGGTTTGATCACTCATATCATTTCGCATGGCCTCGAGGGAGGATTACTAGGGATTGAGTCTAAGTGTGTAACCAACCACTTAGTCCAAGAGATCGACTTTGAAAAACAATCCGCCGAGGGGAGGCCTTGTCTCATTGTCTCACTTTCGGATTTAGCTCATTGAGCAATGATCAGTGCAAAGCGCCCTTGAGTACTCTCATTTAAGAGAGGGCCACGAGGGTGACTCTTAGTTTAGCGACACTTGCACTTTTCATTAGTGTTGGAGATCGTGGGTTACAAACAACAAGTATAACCCTCCCACTTAGTTTTTGGAGTTGGTTCATCGACTCTTATAAGTTCGGAAACAGATTTCCTAGTTAGAGAGCGACAGAGCGGACAACTAGAAGAGAATCCTAGATCGTCATGTTCAGAGCAGTATTAGTGCATAAAGGCACAAGGTACATACTCGATCTTTTCCAATTTTCTATTTCGGGAAAGTGCATGAGGGAAGTGTGAACTTCAACTCACTCGGACACTTGAAAGTTTGAGATTACACATCTTTTTATTTTTCGGCTTGTCTAAAACGAGACCTCCCACTCAAATTTTCAAGAGCATATAGATTTTGAACATATGTGATATAGATATAGTTTTGAAAACATTTTGAAAATTTATTTGATTTCGATGACAAAATATTTTTCAAGTTTGAAAGTGAAAACGGTTTTTCAAAAAATTCAAACTAGTTTTGTAAAAATTCAATTTCAATTAAACTTTCAAAAATCAAAACGTTTTAATCTTCCACATCATGTTTATAATCTTATAAAAAACATTTTTGCTCAAGAAATTTTTCTCATTAGAGTTCTATAACTCATGGTAGTGGGGCTGAAAATCCGGAATTCTAAAAAACTGGACTTTCGGAACAGCCGCGCACCTCGGAGTAAAATCGCCATAAATGGCGGCTCTGATGTCCTTTTGACCTAAAACCAGTGGCATCGGACATAGGACAGAAAGAGCTTTAGTTTGATTCAAGAATCATTAAATTTAGATTTCTGAGCAGAGAGTTATACCACTTTTACTGCGGGTTTACTCCAGCTCGAAGAAAAAGAAATAATTAAAGCTTGGTCCTTTTTAGGTGCGAAAAAGAATCGAGTGTAACGGAACGTTTTATGAAGGTTGTTAAAGCTTTTATTTGTGTTTTATTAGCAAGGTAATAACAAGGCATAAAATAAATAACAACAAGCATAAAACGATTCAAGTAAAAATAAGAAACTAGTAAGACAAGAAAACTAGTCACAAAATTTTACTCGAAATTTCTCAAACCTTTAAAACACCTTTTTCAATATAAAAAATTAAATACTTTTAGAACTGATTCTAATGTGTTTTAATAACATCCCAAACTCATAGAAAATCAACATGATTTTTAATTTAAAGGCAAGAGCAATAAATTAAAAAAAAAATCTAAGATAACAATTCTAACTTGTCACAAAATTAGTAAACTTTCGAAAACTATTTTCAAGCTCATAATTTTAAATACATGTACATGCTAAGCTTTGACCATAGCTCTGATACCATTTGTTGGAAACGATCTAGGGTTTAAGAAAAAGTTTAAGCCTTCGTTAAGCGGCGGAATTTTAAAAATTTTCCTTTCAAGTAAAAACGGTTTTTACTAACCTAGACAAAGAGCAAGTACATATAAATAAAAACCTAATATGAGCATAGAAGTTTACTAACCTTTCTTAAAGCTTGAACTTTGAGAAGCTTTTGGAAAGTTTGCAACGCTCGTCTCCTCTCGCAGCACGTCTCTCTTCCTTCCTCGGCAACTCGAGCAACCACGATAGTTTCTATCACTAAATCACTCGAAATAAAAGGAATCAGTGAGTGGGAACTTTTAAACACTACGACTTAAGAACGAGTCTTGAAGTCGCAGAGCTAAACACTAGGTCAAATGAGGACCTAGGTGCCAAAACAAAAATCGAAAATAAAGAGAGAGGGAGAGAGAGGATCGGCCAAGTCTAGAGAGAGAAGCTCTCAATCTCTAAAACTTTGGAATGAATGAAATGTGTGGAATAAGGCTCCTATTTATAGGAGAGGTCTTACCTTCAATAAGGTAGTTTCCTCTTCTATAGAATATCACATATTCATGAGCCAATTTCCTTATTTCCTCTTTCATTTTGGGCGGCCAAGAGGTTCCATGCATAGCTTGGATTTGTTTCCTCTTTTATTTGCTTCTCCCTTGATCCACTTGGCCGAATTTCCCTTTTCCTCTTTAAGGAAATTTGTTTCCTCTTTTTCTTTTGGCAAGTATCTTGATACATTTATGCACAAAATAATCTCTCTTTCTCTTTTGTATTTAGGCGCCTATAGCATTCTAGAAAAGGCTTCTAGAAGCTTTTCCATTTGTTCATGACAACATGGAAAAGGCCCATTAAGAATTTTCAATAAAATTCTTATGAAATGAAATTAATCCACAAGGCCCAATTAATCATATTATGACCGAGTATTACTTGTCATCAAATGACCATGTCAAAAAATTTATTGACATTCATTTCATCCTATGTCTCAAAAGACAAAAATACCCTTTTGACAATTTTCGTTCTTGTTTTGACTTAGCTTCCAGTTTAACTATTCCTAATCGATGTGATTCGTGACAGTGACCTCATGGACCCAAATGAACAAAGCTTGAGCTAAACACTTGGACTCAAAAGTTCACAAACTTTTCCAAGTTTAGTTTAATGCCAACTGACTCCACTAAAGAGTTGACACAGAAAATCTCTCGGTTCAAATGAATTTATTTTCTACTCAAGAATTCAACCTAATTATGATGAGCGGATCCACTGAATATTATCTATGTTTACCCTTCATGAATGTCATCAGCTAGTCGGGATTTACTAAATTACCATTTTACCCTTCTAGCTGTTATTTCCTCAACTCCTTTGTCGCTTGTGAATAAGTTAGAAACAATGTATTGACGAGGAGCTAACAAGTCACATTGTTTCATCCAAAAGAGTCAGGACTCAATTTGGACACTGGCCAGTTCATTTATTCACACTCCAAGGAACAAAGCATGAGGTGACATACATTGCATTTCAGCAATCTTGTACATGAATTCCATATCTATGAGAACTTCACAAAGTTACTCATGACATTCTCACAACTTAGTACTTCACCAATAGGCCCTGTTCGGAATCACATAGTGAGTCCGACCTCTGACTTTCTCAAATGAGAATACTAAAGTGTGAAATGACATGTCTCATTTCAGGATTAAGGTAAGCACGATGTAATTCATACATAGTGACTTCGAGACATAAGAGGTTAAATGGTTTGTTCTTATCTTGTCTCTAGAAGTGCACTGGTCAATTCAGTACCTTCGGAAGATACCTAGAAGAACTATAGAGTCTCCAAGTCTCAATGCCTCATAACCAGACATCGTAGATTCTTCTAACAACCATACTGAGGTCAATAGTCCTTTGACCCTTAGATTGCGAATATATCGTTTTAAGCAAACTACGAAGAGTTTGTTCATGCAAATCTACATTTGTCTCTTCGTAAGTTGTTTAGTTTGTTTATGGACTAAAGAGTAATGTTTTATCATAAAGCTTCAGACAAGGAAGATTGAATGAACATTTCAACTTTTTATTAATGAATAAGCAATTACAAGCAAGAGTCTTCATGAGACTTTATTACATCAAATGTAGAATATAAAGATTACAACTCTTCTTGTGGGCACCATTGACAACAGCTTCCTGGTTATAGCCTTCGGGAGTTTCATTTTTAGCGAGATCATTACTCCCGCAAAATGTCTTGAAGAAGAGCTGCGACAACCTCGACTTCTGGCCACGGTGCATCCTCTTCACATCGCAAATGATAGGCATATCAATCTTGTTGCGAATAGGATCTGCAGGCACAAGCTCGCCACTGTCGAGATGTTCATAAACGAAGCGATACTCGTTATGAATCGAGTTCATAAGAGCCGCCACACTCTGCGTAGGCACATGATTCCAGCTGGGAGGTCGACTGGAATTGTACTCATGATCAGGTTTCCTAATCGGTTTTGGAACGTCCCGATCAACGGATTTTGCTCCCTGACGTCTTGGTAGAACGCCTGCGCAGTCTGATCGTAGCGAACTGTGTTCGCTCCCGGGGTCCCAACACTAGCTCTCGCAGAAACGAGGCCAGTCGTTGGTCTCCGCTTCTTCCTCGGCATCTGCGGGGGGTCACGCTCTCCTCCTGATGGGTCCTGACCTAAAGTAGACATCCTACAAAATAAATTGTAGTTAGTATTTTTACTATTTAATTAGTATACGACGACTATTGTTATTACATGGTGTTAGTCATTCATCGTTGTCACTCGATGTAATGTTAGTATCGACATCAACATCGTCTCCCTCAAAAAAGGCGTACGCCTCATCTTCTTCATCCACTTCTTCATCATCTTCAACAACAAGAACAAGCTCGCCGTAGCGGTTTAGTGTCGATGATTAAGACGGTCGATATTTGACAATTCTATTGTCAATGGAATCGATGCTGAAGTGGTCGGATCAACTACAAGAATGTCCCATATCCCTCGTTGATTGCATTCCTGAACGATTTCCCATTCGCGACCCTTAACGAGATCTTGGATGTAAAACACTTGCTTCGCTTGAGTCGCGAGTATAAACGGCTCTTCTGTTGGAATCGATCTAGGGTTTAAAAAAATAATTAACGCTACGGGAAGCGGCGGAATTTTAAAAAATTTCTTTTACAAGTAAAAACGGTTTTTACTAACCTAGACAAGTGCAAGTACATGTAATTATAAACTATTATAAGCTAAGAAGTTTACTAACCTTTCTTGAAGCTTGAACCTTGAAGAAGCTTTTGGAAAGTTGCAACGCTCGTCTCCCCTCGCAGCACGTCTCTCTTTCTTTCCTCGGCACCTAGAGCAACAACGAAAGTTTCTATCACTAAATCACTCGAAATAAAGGAATTAGTGAGTGGGCACTTTTAAACACTACGACTTAAGAACGAGTCTTGAAGTCGTAGAGCTAAACACTAGGTCGAGTGAGGACCTATGTGCCAAAACAAGAAAAATCGAAAATAAACTAGAGAGAGAGAGAGAGAGAGGAGTTTCGGCCAAAGTTCTAGAGAGAGAGTCTCTTAAATCTCTTAAACTTGGATGAATGAAATGTGAGGAAATGAGGCTCCTATTTATAGGAGAGGCTTTACCTTCAATAAGGTAGTTTCCTCTTCTATAGAATATCACATATTCATGAGCAAATATTTCCTCTTTCCCACTTAAGTCACACGGCCAAGGCAGCCTTCTAGAAGGCTTGGATTTGTTTCCTTTTTTGTTCCTTGCCTTGCCTTGACTCTACTTGGCCGAAATTCCCTTATGCCATGCATAGGAAATTTGTTTCCTCTTTTTCTTTTGGCAAGTATCTAAATACATTTATGCACAAAATAAAATCTCTTTCCTCTTAGGTACTAGGCGCCCAAATCTTCTAGAAAGGCTTCTAGAATTTTCTTCACTTGTTCATGACAACATAAGAAAAGGCCCATTTAGAATTTTCAATAAAATTCTTATGAAATGAAATTAATCCACAAGGCCCAATAACCAAGTTATGGCCGAGTGACATTAAGTCATCAAATGAACTTGTCAAAATATTTATTGACATTCATTTCATCCTTTGTCTCAAAAGACAAAAATACCCTTTTGACTATTTTCGTTCTTGTTTTGACTTAGCTACCAGTTTAACTATTCCTATCGATGTGATTCGTGACAGTGACCTCATGGACCCAAATGAACAAATCTTGAGCTAAACACTTGGACTCAAAAGTTCACAAACCTTTTCCAAGTTTAGCTTAATGCCAACTGACTCCACTAAAGAGTTGACACTGAAAATCTCTCGGTTCAAATAAATTTATTTTCTACTCAAGAATTCACCTAATTATAATGAGTGGATCCACTGAATATTATCTATGCTACCCTTCATGAATGTCATCAGCTAGTCGGGATTTACTAAATTACCATTTTACCCTTCTAGCTGTTATTTCCTCAACTCCTTTGTCGCTTGTGAATAAGTTAGAAACAATGTATTGACGAGGAGCTAACAAGTCCCATTGTTTCATCCAAAAGAGTCAGGACTCAATTTGGACACTGGCCAGTTCATTTATTCACACTCCAAGGAACAAAGCATGAGGTGACATACATTGCATTTCAGCAATCTTGTACATGAATTCCATATCTATGAGAACTTCACAAAGTTACTCATGACATTCTCACAACTTAGTACTTCACCAATAGGCCCTGTTCGGAATCACATAGTGAGTCCGACCTCTGACTTTCTCAAATGAGAATACTAAAGTGTGAAATGACATGTCTCATTTCAGGATTAAGGTAAGCACGATGTAATTCATACATAGTGACTTCGAGACATAAGAGGTTAAATGGTTTGTTCTTATCTTGTCTCTAGAAGTGCACTGGTCAATTCAGTACCTTCGGAAGATACCTAGAAGAACTATAGAGTCCCCAAGTCTCAATGCCTCATAACCAGACATCATAGATTCTTCTAACAACCATACTGAGGTCAATAGTCCTTTGACCCTTAGATTGCGAATATATCGTTTTAAGCAAACTACGAAGAGTTTGTTCATGCAAATCTACATTTGTCTCTTTGTAAGTTGTTTAGTTTGTTTATGGACTAAAGAGTAATGTTTTATCATAAAGCTTTAGACAAGGAAGATTGAATGAACATTTCAACTTTTTATTAATGAATAAGCAATTACAAGCAAGAGTCTTCATGAGACTTTATTACATCAAATGTAGAATATAAAGATTACAACTCTTCTTGTGGGCACCATTGACAACAGCTTCCTGGTTATAGCCTTCGGGAGTTTCGTTTTTAGCGAGATCCTTACTCCCGCAAAATGTCTTGAAGAAGAGCTGCGACAACCTCGACTTCTGGCCACGGTGCATCCTCTTCACATCGCAAATGATAGCCATATCAATCTTGTTGCGAATAGGATCTGCAGGCACAAGCTCGCCACTGTCGAGATGTTCATAAACGAAGCGATACTCGTTATGAATCGAGTTCATAAGAGCCGCCACACTCTGCGTAGGCACATGATTCCAGCTGGGAGGTCGACTGGAATTGTACTCTTGATCAGGTTTCCTAATCGGTTTTGGAACGTCCCGATCAACGGATTTTGCTCCCTGACGTCTTGGTAGAACGCCTGCGCAGTCTGATCGTAGCGAACCGTGTTCGCTCCCGGGGTCCCAACACTAGCTCTCGCAGAAACGAGGCCAGTCGTTGGTCTCCGCTTCTTCCTCGGCATCTGCGGGGGGTCACGCTCTCCTCCTGATGGGTCCTGACCTAAAGTAGACATCCTACAAAATAAATTGTAGTTAGTATTTTTACTATTTAATTAGTATTCGACGACTATTGTTATTACATGGTGTTAGTCATTCATCGTTGTCACTCGATGTAATGTTAGTATCGACATCAACATCGTCTCCCTCAAAAAAGGCGTACGCCTCATCTTCTTCATCCACTTCTTCATCATCTTCAACAACAATAACAGGCTCGCCGTAGCGGTTTAGTGTCGATGATTAAGACGGTCGATATTTGACAATTCTATTGTCAATGGAATCGATGCTGAAGTGGTCGGATCAACTACAAGAATGTCCCATATCCCTCGTTGATTGCATTCCTGAACGATTTCCCATTCGCGACCCTTAACGAGATCTTGGATGTAAAACACTTGCTTCGCTTGAGTCGCGAGTATAAACGGCTCTTCTGTTGGAATCGATCTAGGGTTTAAGAAAATAATTAACGCTACGGGAAGCGGCGGAATTTTAAAAAATTTCTTTTACAAGTAAAAACGGTTTTTACTAACCTAGACAAGTGCAAGTACATGTAATTATAAACTATTATAAGCTAAGAAGTTTACTAACCTTTCTTGAAGCTTGAACCTTGAAGAAGCTTTTGGAAAGTTGCAACGCTCGTCTCCCCTCGCAGCACGTCTCTCTTTCTTTCCTCGGCACCTCGAGCAACCACGAAAGTTTCTATCACTAAATCACTCGAAATAAAGGAATTAGTGAGTGGGCACTTTTAAACACTACGACTTAAGAACGAGTCTTGAAGTCGTAGAGCTAAACACTAGGTCGAGTGAGGACCTATGTGCCAAAAAAAGAAAAATCGAAAATAAACTAGAGAGAGAGAGAGAGAGAGGAGTTTCGGCCAAAGTTCTAGAGAGAGAGTCTCTTAAATCTCTTAAACTTGGATGAATGAAATATGAGGAAATGAGGCTCCTATTTATAGGAGAGGCTTTACCTTCAATAAGGTAGTTTCCTCTTCTATAGAATATCACATATTCATGAGCAAATATTTCCTCTTTCCCACTTAAGTCACACGGCCAAGGCAGCCTTCTAGAAGGCTTGGATTTGTTTCCTTTTTTGTTCCTTGCCTTGCCTTGACTCTACTTGGCCGAAATTCCCTTATGCCATGCATAGGAAATTTGTTTCCTCTTTTTCTTTTGGCAAGTATCTAAATACATTTATGCACAAAATAAAATCTCTTTCCTCTTAGGTACTAGGCGCCCAAATCTTCTAGAAAGGCTTCTAGAATTTTCTTCACTTGTTCATGACAACATAAGAAAAGGCCCATTTAGAATTTTCAATAAAATTCTTATGAAATGAAATTAATCCACAAGGCCCAATAATCAAGTTATGGCCGAGTGACATTAAGTCATCAAATGAACTTGTCAAAAAATTTATTGACATTCATTTCATCCTTTGTCTCAAAAGACAAAAATACCCTTTTGACTATTTTCGTTCTTGTTTTGACTTAGCTACCAGTTTAACTATTCCTATCGATGTGATTCGTGACAGTGACCTCATGGACCCAAATGAACAAATCTTGAGCTAAACACTTGGACTCAAAAGTTCACAAACCTTTTCCAAGTTTAGCTTAATGCCAACTGACTCCACTAAAGAGTTGACACTGAAAATCTCTCGGTTCAAATAAATTTATTTTCTACTCAAGAATTCACCTAATTATAATGAGTGGATCCACTGAATATTATCTATGCTACCCTTCATGAATGTCATCAGCTAGTCGGGATTTACTAAATTACCATTTTACCCTTCTTGCTGTTATTTCCTCAACTCCTTTGTCGCTTGTGAATAAGTTAGAAACAATGTATTGACGAGGAGCTAACAAGTCACATTGTTTCATCCAAAAGAGTCAGGACTCAATTTGGACACTGGCCAGTTCATTTATTCACACTCCAAGGAACAAAGCATGAGGTGACATACATTGCATTTCAGCAATCTTGTACATGAATTCCATATCTATGAGAACTTCACAAAGTTACTCATGACATTCTCACAACTTAGTACTTCACCAATAGGCCCTGTTCGGAATCACATAGTGAGTCCGACCTCTGACTTTCTCAAATGAGAATACTAAAGTGTGAAATGACATGTCTCATTTCAGGATTAAGGTAAGCACGATGTAATTCATACATAGTGACTTCGAGACATAAGAGGTTAAATGGTTTGTTCTTATCTTGTCTCTAGAAGTGCACTGGTCAATTCAGTACCTTCGGAAGATACCTAGAAGAACTATAGAGTCTCCAAGTCTCAATGCCTCATAACCAGACATCATAGATTCTTCTAACAACCATACTGAGGTCAATAGTCCTTTGACCCTTAGATTGCGAATATATCGTTTTAAGCAAACTACGAAGAGTTTGTTCATGCAAATCTACATTTGTCTCTTCGTAAGTTGTTTAGTTTGTTTATGGACTAAAGAGTAATGTTTTATCATAAAGCTTCAGACAAGGAAGATTGAATGAACATTTCAACTTTTTATTAATGAATAAGCAATTACAAGCAAGAGTCTTCATGAGACTTTATTACATCAAATGTAGAATATAAAGATTACAACTCTTCTTGTGGGCACCATTGACAACAGCTTCCTCGTTATAGCCTTCGGGAGTTTCGTTTTTAGCGAGATCCTTACTCCCGCAAAATGTCTTGAAGAAGAGCTGCGACAACCTCGACTTCTGGCCACGGTGCATCCTCTTCACATCGCAAATGATAGCCATATCAATCTTGTTGCGAATAGGATCTGCAGGCACAAGCTCGCCACTGTCGAGATGTTCATAAACGAAGCGATACTCGTTATGAATCGAGTTCATAAGAGCCGCCACACTCTGCGTAGGCACATGATTCCAGCTGGGAGGTCGACTGGAATTGTACTCTTGATCAGGTTTCCTAATCGGTTTTGGAACGTCCCGATCAACGGATTTTGCTCCCTGACGTCTTGGTAGAACGCCTGCGCAGTCTGATCGTAGAGAACCGTGTTCGCTCCCGGGGTCCCAACACTAGCTCTCGCAGAAACGAGGCCAGTCGTTGGTCTCCGCTTCTTCCTCGGCATCTGCGGGGGGTCACGCTCTCCTCCTGATGGGTCCTGACCTAAAGTAGACATCCTACAAAATAAATTGTAGTTAGTATTTTTACTATTTAATTAGTATTCGACGACTATTGTTATTACATGGTGTTAGTCATTCATCGTTGTCACTCGATGTAATGTTAGTATCGACATCAACATCGTCTCCCTCAAAAAAGGCGTACGCCTCGTCTTCTTCATCCACTTCTTCATCATCTTCAACAACAATAACAGGCTCGCCGTAGCGGTTTAGTGTCGATGATTAAGACGGTCGATATTTGACAATTCTATTGTCAATGGAATCGATGCTGAAGTGGTCGGATCAACTACAAGAATGTCCCATATCCCTCGTTGATTGCATTCCTGAACGATTTCCCATTCGCGACCCTTAACGAGATCTTGGATGTAAAACACTTGCTTCGCTTGAGTCGCGAGTATAAACGGCTCTTCTGTTGGAATCGATCTAGGGTTTAAGAAAATAATTAACGCTACGGGAAGCGGCGGAATTTTAAAAATTTTCTTTTACAAGTAAAAACGGTTTTTACTAACCTAGACAAGTGCAAGTACATGTAATTATAAACTATTATAAGCTAAGAAGTTTACTAACCTTTCTTGAAGCTTGAACCTTGAAGAAGCTTTTGGAAAGTTGCAACGCTCGTCTCCCCTCGCAGCACGTCTCTCTTTCTTTCCTCGGCACCTCGAGCAACCACGAAAGTTTGTATCACTAAATCACTCGAAATAAAGGAATTAGTGAGTGGGCACTTTTAAACACTACGACTTAAGAACGAGTCTTGAAGTCGTAGAGCTAAACACTAGGTCGAGTGAGGACCTATGTGCCAAAACAAGAAAAATCGAAAATAAACTAGAGAGAGAGAGAGAGAGAGGAGTTTCGGCCAAAGTTCTAGAGAGAGAGTCTCTTAAATCTCTTAAACTTGGATGAATGAAATATGAGGAAATGAGGCTCCTATTTATAGGAGAGGCTTTACCTTCAATAAGGTAGTTTCCTCTTCTATAGAATATCACATATTCATGAGCAAATATTTCCTCTTTCCCACTTAAGTCACACGGCCAAGGCAGCCTTCTAGAAGGCTTGGATTTGTTTCCTTTTTTGTTCCTTGCCTTGCCTTGACTCTACTTGGCCGAAATTCCCTTATGCCATGCATAGGAAATTTGTTTCCTCTTTTTCTTTTGGCAAGTATCTAAATACATTTATGCACAAAATAAAATCTCTTTCCTCTTAGGTACTAGGCGCCCAAATCTTCTAGAAAGGCTTCTAGAATTTTCTTCACTTGTTCATGACAACATAAGAAAAGGCCCATTTAGAATTTTCAATAAAATTCTTATGAAATGAAATTAATCCACAAGGCCCAATAATCAAGTTATGGCCGAGTGACATTAAGTCATCAAATGAACTTGTCAAAAAATTTATTGACATTCATTTCATCCTTTGTCTCAAAAGACAAAAATACCCTTTTGACTATTTTCGTTCTTATTTTGACTTAGCTACCAGTTTAACTATTCCTATCGATGTGATTCGTGACAGTGACCTCATGGACCCAAATGAACAAATCTTGAGCTAAACACTTGGACTCAAAAGTTCACAAACCTTTTCCAAGTTTAGCTTAATGCCAACTGACTCCACTAAAGAGTTGACACTGAAAATCTCTCGGTTCAAATAAATTTATTTTCTACTCAAGAATTCACCTAATTATAATGAGTGGATCCACTGAATATTATCTATGCTACCCTTCATGAATGTCATCAGCTAGTCGGGATTTACTAAATTACCATTTTACCCTTCTAGCTGTTATTTCCTCAACTCCTTTGTCGCTTGTGAATAAGTTAGAAACAATGTATTGACGAGGAGCTAACAAGTCACATTGTTTCATCCAAAAGAGTCAGGACTCAATTTGGACACTGGCCAGTTCATTTATTCACACTCCAAGGAACAAAGCATGAGGTGACATACATTGCATTTCAGCAATCTTGTACATGAATTCCATATCTATGAGAACTTCACAAAGTTACTCATGACATTCTCACAACTTAGTACTTCACCAATAGGCCCTGTTCGGAATCACATAGTGAGTCCGACCTCTGACTTTCTCAAATGAGAATACTAAAGTGTGAAATGACATGTCTCATTTCAGGATTAAGGTAAGCACGATGTAATTCATACATAGTGACTTCGAGACATAAGAGGTTAAATGGTTTGTTCTTATCTTGTCTCTAGAAGTGCACTGGTCAATTCAGTACCTTCGGAAGATACCTAGAAGAACTATAGAGTCTCCAAGTCTCAATGCCTCATAACCAGACATCATAGATTCTTCTAACAACCATACTGAGGTCAATAGTCCTTTGACCCTTAGATTGCGAATATATCGTTTTAAGCAAACTACGAAGAGTTTGTTCATGCAAATCTACATTTGTCTCTTCGTAAGTTGTTTAGTTTGTTTATGGACTAAAGAGTAATGTTTTATCATAAAGCTTCAGACAAGGAAGATTGAATGAACATTTCAACTTTTTATTAATGAATAAGCAATTACAAGCAAGAGTCTTCATGAGACTTTATTACATCAAATGTAGAATATAAAGATTACAACTCTTCTTGTGGGCACCATTGACAACAGCTTCCTGGTTATAGCCTTCGGGAGTTTCGTTTTTAGCGAGATCCTTACTCCCGCAAAATGTCTTGAAGAAGAGCTGCGACAACCTCGACTTCTGGCCACGGTGCATCCTCTTCACATCGCAAATGATAGCCATATCAATCTTGTTGCGAATAGGATCTGCAGGCACAAGCTCGCCACTGTCGAGATGTTCATAAACGAAGCGATACTCGTTATGAATCGAGTTCATAAGAGCCGCCACACTCTGTGTAGGCACATGATTCCAGCTGGGAGGTCGACTGGAATTGTACTCTTGATCAGGTTTCCTAATCGGTTTTGGAACGTCCCGATCAACGGATTTTGCTCCTTGACGTCTTGGTAGAACTCCTGCGCAGTCTGATCGTAGCGAACCGTGTTCGCTCCCGGGGTCCCAACACTAGCTCTCGCAGAAACGAGGCCAGTCGTTGGTCTCCGCTTCTTCCTCGGCATCTGCGGGGGGTCACGCTCTCCTCCTGATGGGTCCTGACCTAAAGTAGACATCCTACAAAATAAATTGTAGTTAGTATTTTTACTATTTAATTAGTATTCGACGACTATTGCTATTACATGGTGTTAGTCATTCATCGTTGTCACTCGATGTAATATTAGTATCGACATCAACATCGTCTCCCTCAAAAAAGGCGTACGCCTCATCTTCTTCATCCACTTCTTCATCATCTTCAACAACAATAACAGGCTCGCCGTAGCGGTTTAGTGTCGATGATTAAGACGGTCGATATTTGACAATTCTATTGTCAATGGAATCGATGCTGAAGTGGTCGGATCAACTACAAGAATGTCCCATATCCCTCGTTGATTGCATTCCTGAACGATTTCCCATTCGCGACCCTTAACGAGATCTTGGATGTAAAACACTTGCTTCGCTTGAGTCACGAGTATAAACGGCTCTTCTGTTGGAATCGATCTAGGGTTTAAGAAAATAATTAACGCTACGGGAAGCGGCGGAATTTTAAAAATTTTCTTTTACAAGTAAAAACGGTTTTTACTAACCTAGACAAGTGCAAGTACATGTAATTATAAACTATTATAAGCTAAGAAGTTTACTAACCTTTCTTGAAGCTTGAACCTTGAAGAAGCTTTTGGAAAGTTGCAACGCTCGTCTCCCCTCGCAGCACGTCTCTCTTTCTTTCCTCGGCACCTCGAGCAACCACGAAAGTTTCTATCACTAAATCACTCGAAATAAAGGAATTAGTGAGTGGGCACTTTTAAACACTACGACTTAAGAACGAGTCTTGAAGTCGTAGAGCTAAACACTAGGTCGAGTGAGGACCTATGTGCCAAAAAAAGAAAAATCGAAAATAAACTAGAGAGAGAGAGAGAGAGAGAGGAGTTTCGGCCAAAGTTCTAGAGAGAGAGTCTCTTAAATCTCTTAAACTTGGATGAAAGAAATGTGAGGAAATGAGGCTCCTATTTATACGAGAGGCTTTACCTTCAATAAGGTAGTTTCCTCTTCTATAGAATATCACATATTCATGAGCAAATATTTCCTCTTTCCCACTTAAGTCACACGGCCAAGGCAGCCTTCTAGAAGGCTTGGATTTGTTTCCTTTTTTGTTCCTTGCCTTGCCTTGACTCTACTTGGCCGAAATTCCCTTATGCCATGCATAGGAAATTTGTTTCCTCTTTTTCTTTTGGCAAGTATCTAAATACATTTATGCACAAAATAAAATCTCTTTCCTCTTAGGTACTAGGCGCCCAAATCTTCTAGAAAGGCTTCTAGAATTTTCTTCACTTGTTCATGACAACATAAGAAAAGGCCCATTTAGAATTTTCAATAAAATTCTTATGAAATGAAATTAATCCACAAGGCCCAATAATCAAGTTATGGCCGAGTGACATTAAGTCATCAAATGAACTTGTCAAAAAATTTATTGACATTCATTTCATCCTTTGTCTCAAAAGACAAAAATACCCTTTTGACTATTTTCGTTCTTGTTTTGACTTAGCTACCAGTTTAACTATTCCTATCGATGTGATTCGTGACAGTGACCTCATGGACCCAAATGAACAAATCTTGAGCTAAACACTTGGACTCAAAAGTTCACAAACCTTTTCCAAGTTTAGCTTAATGCCAACTGACTCCACTAAAGAGTTGACACTGAAAATCTCTCGGTTCAAATAAATTTATTTTCTACTCAAGAATTCACCTAATTATAATGAGTGGATCCACTTAATATTATCTATGCTACCCTTCATGAATGTCATCAGCTAGTCGGGATTTACTAAATTACCATTTTACCCTTCTAGCTGTTATTTCCTCAACTCCTTTGTCGCTTGTGAATAAGTTAGAAACAATGTATTGACGAGGAGCTAACAAGTCACATTGTTTCATCCAAAAGAGTCAGGACTCAATTTGGACACTGGCCAGTTCATTTATTCACACTCCAAGGAACAAAGCATGAGGTGACATACATTGCATTTCAGCAATCTTGTACATGAATTCCATATCTATGAGAACTTCACAAAGTTACTCATGACATTCTCACAACTTAGTACTTCACCAATAGGCCCTGTTCGGAATCACATAGTGAGTCCGACCTCTGACTTTCTCAAATGAGAATACTAAAGTGTGAAATGACATGTCTCATTTCAGGATTAAGGTAAGCACGATGTAATTCATACATAGTGACTTCGAGACATAAGAGGTTAAATGGTTTGTTCTTATCTTGTCTCTAGAAGTGCACTGGTCAATTCAGTACCTTCGGAAGATACCTAGAAGAACTATAGAGTCTCCAAGTCTCAATGCCTCATAACCAGACATCATAGATTCTTCTAACAACCATACTGAGGTCAATAGTCCTTTGACCCTTAGATTGCGAATATATCGTTTTAAGCAAACTACGAAGAGTTTGTTCATGCAAATCTACATTTGTCTCTTCGTAAGTTGTTTAGTTTGTTTATGGACTAAAGAGTAATGTTTTATCATAAAGCTTCAGACAAGGAAGATTGAATGAACATTTCAACTTTTTATTAATGAATAAGCAATTACAAGCAAGAGTCTTCATGAGACTTTATTACATCAAATGTAGAATATAAAGATTACAACTCTTCTTGTGGGCACCATTGACAACAGCTTCCTGGTTATAGCCTTCGGGAGTTTCGTTTTTAGCGAGATCCTTACTCCCGCAAAATGTCTTGAAGAAGAGCTGCGACAACCTCGACTTCTGGCCACGGTGCATCCTCTTCACATCGCAAATGATAGCCATATCAATCTTGTTGCGAATAGGATCTGCATGCACAAGCTCGCCACTGTCGAGATGTTCATAAACGAAGCGATACTCGTTATGAATCGAGTTCATAAGAGCCGCCACACTCTACGTAGGCACATGATTCCAGCTGGGAGGTCGACTGGAATTGTACTCTTGATCAGGTTTCCTAATCGGTTTTGGAACGTCCCGATCAACGGATTTTGCTCCCTGACGTCTTGGTAGAACGCCTGCGCAGTCTGATCGTAGCGAACCGTGTTCGCTCCCGGGGTCCCAACACTAGCTCTCGCAGAAACGAGGCCAGTCGTTGGTCTCCGCTTCTTCCTCGGCATCTGCGGGGGGTCACGCTCTCCTCCTGATGGGTCCTGACCTAAAGTAGACATCCTACAAAATAAATTGTAGTTAGTATTTTTACTATTTAATTAGTATTCGACGACTATTGTTATTACATGGTGTTAGTCATTCATCGTTGTCACTCGATGTAATGTTAGTATCGACATCAACATCGTCTCCCTCAAAAAAGGCGTACGCCTCATCTTCTTCATCCACTTCTTCATCATCTTCAACAACAATAACAGGCTCGCCGTAGCGGTTTAGTGTCGATGATTAAGACGGTCGATATTTGACAATTCTATTGTCAATGGAATCGATGCTGAAGTGGTCGGATCAACTACAAGAATGTCCCATATCCCTCGTTGATTGCATTCCTGAACGATTTCCCATTCGCGACCCTTAACGAGATCTTGGATGTAAAACACTTGCTTCGCTTGAGTCGCGAGTATAAACGGCTCTTCTATTGGAATCGATCTAGGGTTTAAGAAAATAATTAACGCTACGGGAAGCGGCGGAATTTTAAAAATTTTCTTTTACAAGTAAAAACGGATTTTACTAACCTAGACAAGTGCAAGTACATGTAATTATAAACTATTATAAGCTAAGAAGTTTACTAACCTTTCTTGAAGCTTGAACCTTGAAGAAGCTTTTGGAAAGTTGCAACGCTCGTCTCCCCTCGCAGCACGTCTCTCTTTCTTTCCTCGGCACCTCGAGCAACCACGAAAGTTTCTATCACTAAATCACTCGAAATAAAGGAATTAGTGAGTGGGCACTTTTAAACACTACGACTTAAGAACGAGTCTTGAAGTCGTAGAGCTAAACACTAGGTCGAGTGAGGACCTATGTGCCAAAACAAGAAAAATCGAAAATAAACTAGAGAGAGAGAGAGAGAGGAGTTTCGGCCAAAGTTCTAGAGAGAGAGTCTCTTAAATCTCTTAAACTTGGATGAATGAAATGTGAGGAAATGAGGCTCCTATTTATAGGAGAGGCTTTACCTTCAATAAGGTAGTTTCCTCTTCTATAGAATATCACATATTCATGAGCAAATATTTCCTCTTTCCCACTTAAGTCAGACGGCCAAGGCAGCCTTCTAGAAGGCTTGGATTTGTTTCCTTTTTTGTTCCTTGCCTTGCCTTGACTCTACTTGGCCGAAATTCCCTTATGCCATGCATAGGAAATTTGTTTCCTCTTTTTCTTTTGGCAAGTATCTAAATACATTTATGCACAAAATAAAATCTCTTTCCTCTTAGGTACTAGGCGCCCAAATCTTCTAGAAAGGCTTCTAGAATTTTCTTCACTTGTTCATGACAACATAAGAAAAGGCCCATTTAGAATTTTCAATAAAATTCTTATGAAATGAAATTAATCCACAAGGCCCAATAATCAAGTTATGGCCGAGTGACATTAAGTCATCAAATGAACTTGTCAAAAAATTTATTGACATTCATTTCATCCTTTGTCTCAAAAGACAAAAATACCCTTTTGACTATTTTCGTTCTTGTTTTGACTTAGCTACCAGTTTAACTATTCCTATCGATGTGATTCGTGACAGTGACCTCATGGACCCAAATGAACAAATCTTGAGCTAAACACTTGGACTCAAAAGTTCACAAACCTTTTCCAAGTTTAGCTTAATGCCAACTGACTCCACTAAAGAGTTGACACTGAAAATCTCTCGGTTCAAATAAATTTATTTTCTACTCAAGAATTCACCTAATTATAATGAGTGGATCCACTGAATATTATCTATGCTACCCTTCATGAATGTCATCAGCTAGTCGGGATTTACTAAATTACCATTTTACCCTTCTAGCTGTTATTTCCTCAACTCCTTTGTCGCTTGTGAATAAGTTAGAAACAATGTATTGACGAGGAGCTAACAAGTCACATTGTTTCATCCAAAAGAGTCAGGACTCAAGTTGGACACTGGCCAGTTCATTTATTCACACTCCAAGGAACAAAGCATGAGGTGACATACATTGCATTTCAGCAATCTTGTACATGAATTCCATATCTATGAGAACTTCACAAAGTTACTCATGACATTCTCACAACTTAGTACTTCACCAATAGGCCCTGTTCGGAATCACATAGTGAGTCCGACCTCTGACTTTCTCAAATGAGAATACTAAAGTGTGAAATGACATGTCTCATTTCAGGATTAAGGTAAGCACGATGTAATTCATACATAGTGACTTCGAGACATAAGAGGTTAAATGGTTTGTTCTTATCTTGTCTCTAGAAGTGCACTGGTCAATTCAGTACCTTCGGAAGATACCTAGAAGAACTATAGAGTCTCCAAGTCTCAATGCCTCATAACCAGACATCATAGATTCTTCTAACAACCATACTGAGGTCAATAGTCCTTTGACCCTTAGATTGCGAATATATCGTTTTAAGCAAACTACGAAGAGTTTGTTCATGCAAATCTACATTTGTCTCTTCGTAAGTTGTTTAGTTTGTTTATGGACTAAAGAGTAATGTTTTATCATAAAGCTTCAGACAAGGAAGATTGAATGAACATTTCAACTTTTTATTAATGAATAAGCAATTACAAGCAAGAGTCTTCATGAGACTTTATTACATCAAATGTAGAATATAAAGATTACAACTCTTCTTGTGGGCACCATTGACAACAGCTTCCTCGTTATAGCCTTCGGGAGTTTCGTTTTTAGCGAGATCCTTACTCCCGCAAAATGTCTTGAAGAAGAGCTGCGACAACCTCGACTTCTGGCCACGGTGCATCCTCTTCACATCGCAAATGATAGCCATATCAATCTTGTTGCGAATAGGATCTGCAGGCACAAGCTCGCCACTGTCGAGATGTTCATAAACGAAGCGATACTCGTTATGAATCGAGTTCATAAGAGCCGCCACACTCTGCGTAGGCACATGATTCCAGCTGGGAGGTCGACTGGAATTGTACTCTTGATCAGGTTTCCTAATCGGTTTTGGAACGTCCCGATCAACGGATTTTGCTCCCTGACGTCTTGGTAGAACGCCTGCGCAGTCTGATCGTAGCGAACCGTGTTCGCTCCCGGGGTCCCAACACTAGCTCTCGCAGAAACGAGGCCAGTCGTTGGTCTCCGCTTCTTCCTCGGCATCTGCGGGGGGTCACGCTCTCCTCCTGATGGGTCCTGACCTAAAGTAGACATCCTACAAAATAAATTGTAGTTAGTATTTTTACTATTTAATTAGTATTCGACGACTATTGTTATTACATGGTGTTAGTCATTCATCGTTGTCACTCGATGTAATGTTAGTATCGACATCAACATCGTCTCCCTCAAAAAAGGCGTACGCCTCATCTTCTTCATCCACTTCTTCATCATCTTCAACAACAATAACAGGCTCGCCGTAGCGGTTTAGTGTCGATGATTAAGACGGTCGATATTTGACAATTCTATTGTCAATGGAATCGATGCTGAAGTGGTCGGATCAACTACAAGAATGTCCCATATCCCTCGTTGATTGCATTCCTGAACGATTTCCCATTCGCGACCCTTAACGAGATCTTGGATGTAAAACACTTGCTTCGCTTGAGTCGCGAGTATAAACGGCTCTTCTATTGGAATCGATCTAGGGTTTAAGAAAATAATTAACGCTACGGGAAGCGGCGGAATTTTAAAAATTTTCTTTTACAAGTAAAAACGGATTTTACTAACCTAGACAAGTGCAAGTACATGTAATTATAAACTATTATAAGCTAAGAAGTTTACTAACCTTTCTTGAAGCTTGAACCTTGAAGAAGCTTTTGGAAAGTTGCAACGCTCGTCTCCCCTCGCAGCACGTCTCTCTTTCTTTCCTCGGCACCTCGAGCAACCACGAAAGTTTCTATCACTAAATCACTCGAAATAAAGGAATTAGTGAGTGGGCACTTTTAAACACTACGACTTAAGAACGAGTCTTGAAGTCGTAGAGCTAAACACTAGGTCGAGTGAGGACCTATGTGCCAAAACAAGAAAAATCGAAAATAAACTAGAGAGAGAGAGAGAGAGGAGTTTCGGCCAAAGTTCTAGAGAGAGAGTCTCTTAAATCTCTTAAACTTGGATGAATGAAATGTGAGGAAATGAGGCTCCTATTTATAGGAGAGGCTTTACCTTCAATAAGGTAGTTTCCTCTTCTATAGAATATCACATATTCATGAGCAAATATTTCCTCTTTTCCACTTAAGTCAGACGGCCAAGGCAGCCTTCTAGAAGGCTTGGATTTGTTTCCTTTTTTGTTCCTTGCCTTGCCTTGACTCTACTTGGCCGAAATTCCCTTATGCCATGCATAGGAAATTTGTTTCCTCTTTTTCTTTTGGCAAGTATCTAAATACATTTATGCACAAAATAAAATCTCTTTCCTCTTAGGTACTAGGCGCCCAAATCTTCTAGAAAGGCTTCTAGAATTTTCTTCACTTGTTCATGACAACATAAGAAAAGGCCCATTTAGAATTTTCAATAAAATTCTTATGAAATGAAATTAATCCACAAGGCCCAATAATCAAGTTATGGCCGAGTGACATTAAGTCATCAAATGAACTTGTCAAAAAATTTATTGACATTCATTTCATCCTTTGTCTCAAAAGACAAAAATACCCTTTTGACTATTTTCGTTCTTGTTTTGACTTAGCTACCAGTTTAACTATTCCTATCGATGTGATTCGTGACAGTGACCTCATGGACCCAAATGAACAAATCTTGAGCTAAACACTTGGACTCAAAAGTTCACAAACCTTTTCCAAGTTTAGCTTAATGCCAACTGACTCCACTAAAGAGTTGACACTGAAAATCTCTCGGTTCAAATAAATTTATTTTCTACTCAAGAATTCACCTAATTATAATGAGTGGATCCACTTAATATTATCTATGCTACCCTTCATGAATGTCATCAGCTAGTCGGGATTTACTAAATTACCATTTTACCCTTCTAGCTGTTATTTCCTCAACTCCTTTGTCGCTTGTGAATAAGTTAGAAACAATGTATTGACGAGGAGCTAACAAGTCACATTGTTTCATCCAAAAGAGTCAGGACTCAAGTTGGACACTGGCCAGTTCATTTATTCACACTCCAAGGAACAAAGCATGAGGTGACATACATTGCATTTCAGCAATCTTGTACATGAATTCCATATCTATGAGAACTTCACAAAGTTACTCATGACATTCTCACAACTTAGTACTTCACCAATAGGCCCTGTTCGGAATCACATAGTGAGTCCGACCTCTGACTTTCTCAAATGAGAATACTAAAGTGTGAAATGACATGTCTCATTTCAGGATTAAGGTAAGCACGATGTAATTCATACATAGTGACTTCGAGACATAAGAGGTTAAATGGTTTGTTCTTATCTTGTCTCTAGAAGTGCACTGGTCAATTCAGTACCTTCGGAAGATACCTAGAAGAACTATAGAGTCTCCAAGTCTCAATGCCTCATAACCAGACATCATAGATTCTTCTAACAACCATACTGAGGTCAATAGTCCTTTGACCCTTAGATTGCGAATATATCGTTTTAAGCAAACTACGAAGAGTTTGTTCATGCAAATCTACATTTGTCTCTTCGTAAGTTGTTTAGTTTGTTTATGGACTAAAGAGTAATGTTTTATCATAAAGCTTCAGACAAGGAAGATTGAATGAACATTTCAACTTTTTATTAATGAATAAGCAATTACAAGCAAGAGTCTTCATGAGACTTTATTACATCAAATGTAGAATATAAAGATTACAACTCTTCTTGTGGGCACCATTGACAACAGCTTCCTCGTTATAGCCTTCGGGAGTTTCGTTTTTAGCGAGATCCTTACTCCCGCAAAATGTCTTGAAGAAGAGCTGCGACAACCTCGACTTCTGGCCACGGTGCATCCTCTTCACATCGCAAATGATAGCCATATCAATCTTGTTGCGAATAGGATCTGCAGGCACAAGCTCGCCACTGTCGAGATGTTCATAAACGAAGCGATACTCGTTATGAATCGAGTTCATAAGAGCCGCCACACTCTGCGTAGGCACATGATTCCAGCTGGGAGGTCGACTGGAATTGTACTCTTGATCAGGTTTCCTAATCGGTTTTGGAACGTCCCGATCAACGGATTTTGCTCCCTGACGTCTTGGTAGAACGCCTGCGCAGTCTGATCGTAGCGAACCGTGTTCGCTCCCGGGGTCCCAACACTAGCTCTCGCAGAAACGAGGCCAGTCGTTGGTCTCCGCTTCTTCCTCGGCATCTGCGGGGGGTCACGCTCTCCTCCTGATGGGTCCTGACCTAAAGTAGACATCCTACAAAATAAATTGTAGTTAGTATTTTTACTATTTAATTAGTATTCGACGACTATTGTTATTACATGGTGTTAGTCATTCATCGTTGTCACTCGATGTAATGTTAGTATCGACATCAACATCGTCTCCCTCAAAAAAGGCGTACGCCTCATCTTCTTCATCCACTTCTTCATCATCTTCAACAACAATAACAGGCTCGCCATAGCGGTTTAGTGTCGATGATTAAGACGGTCGATATTTGACAATTCTATTGTCAATGGAATCGATGCTGAAGTGGTCGGATCAACTACAAGAATGTCCCATATCCCTCGTTGATTGCATTCCTGAACGATTTCCCATTCGCGACCCTTAACGAGATCTTGGATGTAAAACACTTGCTTCGCTTGAGTCGCGAGTATAAACGGCTCTTCTGTTGGAATCGATCTAGGGTTTAAGAAAATAATTAACGCTACGGGAAGCGGCGGAATTTTAAAAATTTTCTTTTACAAGTAAAAACGGTTTTTACTAACCTAGACAAGTGCAAGTACATGTAATTATAAACTATTATAAGCTAAGAAGTTTACTAACCTTTCTTGAACCTTGAACCTTGAAGAAGCTTTTGGAAAGTTGCAACGCTCGTCTCCCCTCGCAGCACGTCTCTCTTTCTTTCCTCGGCACCTCGAGCAACCACGAAAGTTTCTATCACTAAATCACTCGAAATAAAGGAATTAGTGAGTGGGCACTTTTAAACACTACGACTTAAGAACGAGTCTTGAAGTCGTAGAGCTAAACACTAGGTCGAGTGAGGACCTATGTGCCAAAACAAGAAAAATCGAAAATAAACTAGAGAGAGAGAGAGAGAGAGGAGTTTCGGCCAAAGTTCTAGAGAGAGAGTCTCTTAAATCTCTTAAACTTGGATGAATGAAATGTGAGGAAATGAGGCTCCTATTTATAGGAGAGGCTTTACCTTCAATAAGGTAGTTTCCTCTTCTATAGAATATCACATATTCATGAGCAAATATTTCCTCTTTCCCACTTAAGTTACACGGCCAAGGCAGCCTTCTAGAAGGCTTGGATTTGTTTCCTTTTTTGTTCCTTGCCTTGCCTTGACTCTACTTGGCCGAAATTCCCTTATGCCATGCATAGGAAATTTGTTTCCTCTTTTTCTTTTGGCAAGTATCTAAATACATTTATGCACAAAATAAAATCTCTTTCCTCTTAGGTACTAGGCGCCCAAATCTTCTAGAAAGGCTTCTAGAATTTTCTTCACTTGTTCATGACAACATAAGAAAAGGCCCATTTAGAATTTTCAATAAAATTCTTATGAAATGAAATTAATCCACAAGGCCCAATAATCAAGTTATGGCCGAGTGACATTAAGTCATCAAATGAACTTGTCAAAAAATTTATTGACATTCATTTCATCCTTTGTCTCAAAAGACAAAAATACCCTTTTGACTATTTTCGTTCTTGTTTTGACTTAGCTACCAGTTTAACTATTCCTATCGATGTGATTCGTGACAGTGACCTCATGGACCCAAATGAACAAATCTTGAGCTAAACACTTGGACTCAAAAGTTCACAAACCTTTTCCAAGTTTAGCTTAATGCCAACTGACTCCACTAAAGAGTTGACACTGAAAATCTCTCGGTTCAAATAAATTTATTTTCTACTCAAGAATTCACCTAATTATAATGAGTGGATCCACTGAATATTATCTATGCTACCCTTCATGAATGTCATCAGCTAGTCGGGATTTACTAAATTACCATTTTACCCTTCTAGCTGTTATTTCCTCAACTCCTTTGTCGCTTGTGAATAAGTTAGAAACAATGTATTGACGAGGAGCTAACAAGTCACATTGTTTCATCCAAAAGAGTCAGGACTCAAGTTGGACACTGGCCAGTTCATTTATTCACACTCCAAGGAACAAAGCATGAGGTGACATACATTGCATTTCAGCAATCTTGTACATGAATTCCATATCTATGAGAACTTCACAAAGTTACTCATGACATTCTCACAACTTAGTACTTCACCAATAGGCCCTGTTCGGAATCACATAGTGAGTCCGACCTCTGACTTTCTCAAATGAGAATACTAAAGTGTGAAATGACATGTCTCATTTCAGGATTAAGGTAAGCACGATGTAATTCATACATAGTGACTTCGAGACATAAGAGGTTAAATGGTTTGTTCTTATCTTGTCTCTAGAAGTGCACTGGTCAATTCAGTACCTTCGGAAGATACCTAGAAGAACTATAGAGTCTCCAAGTCTCAATGCCTCATAACCAGACATCATAGATTCTTCTAACAACCATACTGAGGTCAATAGTCCTTTGACCCTTAGATTGCGAATATATCGTTTTAAGCAAACTACGAAGAGTTTGTTCATGCAAATCTACATTTGTCTCTTCGTAAGTTGTTTAGTTTGTTTATGGACTAAAGAGTAATGTTTTATCATAAAGCTTCAGACAAGGAAGATTGAATGAACATTTCAACTTTTTATTAATGAATAAGCAATTACAAGCAAGAGTCTTCATGAGACTTTATTACATCAAATGTAGAATATAAAGATTACAACTCTTCTTGTGGGCACCATTGACAACAGCTTCCTCGTTATAGCCTTCGGGAGTTTCGTTTTTAGCGAGATCCTTACTCCCGCAAAATGTCTTGAAGAAGAGCTGCGACAACCTCGACTTCTGGCCACGGTGCATCCTCTTCACATCGCAAATGATAGCCATATCAATCTTGTTGCGAATAGGATCTGCAGGCACAAGCTCGCCACTGTCGAGATGTTCATAAACGAAGCGATACTCGTTATGAATCGAGTTCATAAGAGCCGCCACACTCTGCGTAGGCACATGATTCCAGCTGGGAGGTCGACTGGAATTGTACTCTTGATCAGGTTTCCTAATCGGTTTTGGAACGTCCCGATCAACGGATTTTGCTCCCTGACGTCTTGGTAGAACGCCTGCGCAGTCTGATCGTAGCGAACCGTGTTCGCTCCCGGGGTCCCAACACTAGCTCTCGCAGAAACGAGGCCAGTCGTTGGTCTCCGCTTCTTCCTCGGCATCTGCGGGGGGTCACGCTCTCCTCCTGATGGGTCCTGACCTAAAGTAGACATCCTACAAAATAAATTGTAGTTAGTATTTTTACTATTTAATTAGTATTCGACGACTATTGTTATTACATGGTGTTAGTCATTCATCGTTGTCACTCGATGTAATGTTAGTATCGACATCAACATCGTCTCCCTCAAAAAAGGCGTACGCCTCATCTTCTTCATCCACTTCTTCATCATCTTCAACAACAATAACAGGCTCGCCATAGCGGTTTAGTGTCGATGATTAAGACGGTCGATATTTGACAATTCTATTGTCAATGGAATCGATGCTGAAGTGGTCGGATCAACTACAAGAATGTCCCATATCCCTCGTTGATTGCATTCCTGAACGATTTCCCATTCGCGACCCTTAACGAGATCTTGGATGTAAAACACTTGCTTCGCTTGAGTCGCGAGTATAAACGGCTCTTCTGTTGGAATCGATCTAGGGTTTAAGAAAATAATTAACGCTACGGGAAGCGGCGGAATTTTAAAAATTTTCTTTTACAAGTAAAAACGGTTTTTACTAACCTAGACAAGTGCAAGTACATGTAATTATAAACTATTATAAGCTAAGAAGTTTACTAACCTTTCTTGAACCTTGAACCTTGAAGAAGCTTTTGGAAAGTTGCAACGCTCGTCTCCCCTCGCAGCACGTCTCTCTTTCTTTCCTCGGCACCTCGAGCAACCACGAAAGTTTCTATCACTAAATCACTCGAAATAAAGGAATTAGTGAGTGGGCACTTTTAAACACTACGACTTAAGAACGAGTCTTGAAGTCGTAGAGCTAAACACTAGGTCGAGTGAGGACCTATGTGCCAAAACAAGAAAAATCGAAAATAAACTAGAGAGAGAGAGAGAGAGAGGAGTTTCGGCCAAAGTTCTAGAGAGAGAGTCTCTTAAATCTCTTAAACTTGGATGAATGAAATGTGAGGAAATGAGGCTCCTATTTATAGGAGAGGCTTTACCTTCAATAAGGTAGTTTCCTCTTCTATAGAATATCACATATTCATGAGCAAATATTTCCTCTTTCCCACTTAAGTTACACGGCCAAGGCAGCCTTCTAGAAGGCTTGGATTTGTTTCCTTTTTTGTTCCTTGCCTTGCCTTGACTCTACTTGGCCGAAATTCCCTTATGCCATGCATAGGAAATTTGTTTCCTCTTTTTCTTTTGGCAAGTATCTAAATACATTTATGCACAAAATAAAATCTCTTTCCTCTTAGGTACTAGGCGCCCAAATCTTCTAGAAAGGCTTCTAGAATTTTCTTCACTTGTTCATGACAACATAAGAAAAGGCCCATTTAGAATTTTCAATAAAATTCTTATGAAATGAAATTAATCCACAAGGCCCAATAATCAAGTTATGGCCGAGTGACATTAAGTCATCAAATGAACTTGTCAAAAAATTTATTGACATTCATTTCATCCTTTGTCTCAAAAGACAAAAATACCCTTTTGACTATTTTCGTTCTTGTTTTGACTTAGCTACCAGTTTAACTATTCCTATCGATGTGATTCGTGACAGTGACCTCATGGACCCAAATGAACAAATCTTGAGCTAAACACTTGGACTCAAAAGTTCACAAACCTTTTCCAAGTTTAGCTTAATGCCAACTGACTCCACTAAAGAGTTGACACTGAAAATCTCTCGGTTCAAATAAATTTATTTTCTACTCAAGAATTCACCTAATTATAATGAGTGGATCCACTTAATATTATCTATGCTACCCTTCATGAATGTCATCAGCTAGTCGGGATTTACTAAATTACCATTTTACCCTTCTAGCTGTTATTTCCTCAACTCCTTTGTCGCTTGTGAATAAGTTAGAAACAATGTATTGACGAGGAGCTAACAAGTCACATTGTTTCATCCAAAAGAGTCAGGACTCAAGTTGGACACTGGCCAGTTCATTTATTCACACTCCAAGGAACAAAGCATGAGGTGACATACATTGCATTTCAGCAATCTTGTACATGAATTCCATATCTATGAGAACTTCACAAAGTTACTCATGACATTCTCACAACTTAGTACTTCACCAATAGGCCCTGTTCGGAATCACATAGTGAGTCCGACCTCTGACTTTCTCAAATGAGAATACTAAAGTGTGAAATGACATGTCTCATTTCAGGATTAAGGTAAGCACGATGTAATTCATACATAGTGACTTCGAGACATAAGAGGTTAAATGGTTTGTTCTTATCTTGTCTCTAGAAGTGCACTGGTCAATTCAGTACCTTCGGAAGATACCTAGAAGAACTATAGAGTCTCCAAGTCTCAATGCCTCATAACCAGACATCATAGATTCTTCTAACAACCATACTGAGGTCAATAGTCCTTTGACCCTTAGATTGCGAATATATCGTTTTAAGCAAACTACGAAGAGTTTGTTCATGCAAATCTACATTTGTCTCTTCGTAAGTTGTTTAGTTTGTTTATGGACTAAAGAGTAATGTTTTATCATAAAGCTTCAGACAAGGAAGATTGAATGAACATTTCAACTTTTTATTAATGAATAAGCAATTACAAGCAAGAGTCTTCATGAGACTTTATTACATCAAATGTAGAATATAAAGATTACAACTCTTCTTGTGGGCACCATTGACAACAGCTTCCTGGTTATAGCCTTCGGGAGTTTCGTTTTTAGCGAGATCCTTACTCCCGCAAAATGTCTTGAAGAAGAGCTGCGACAACCTCGACTTCTGGCCACGGTGCATCCTCTTCACATCGCAAATGATAGCCATATCAATCTTGTTGCGAATAGGATCTGCAGGCACAAGCTCGCCACTGTCGAGATGTTCATAAACGAAGCGATACTCGTTATGAATCGAGTTCATAAGAGCCGCCACACTCTGCGTAGGCACATGATTCCAGCTGGGAGGTCGACTGGAATTGTACTCTTGATCAGGTTTCCTAATCGGTTTTGGAACGTCCCGATCAACGGATTTTGCTCCCTGACGTCTTGGTAGAACGCCTGCGCAGTCTGATCGTAGCGAACCGTGTTCGCTCCCGGGGTCCCAACACTAGCTCTCGCAGAAACGAGGCCAGTCGTTGGTCTCCGCTTCTTCCTCGGCATCTGCGGGGGGTCACGCTCTCCTCCTGATGGGTCCTGACCTAAAGTAGACATCCTACAAAATAAATTGTAGTTAGTATTTTTACTATTTAATTAGTATTCGACGACTATTGTTATTACATGGTGTTAGTCATTCATCGTTGTCACTCGATGTAATGTTAGTATCGACATCAACATCGTCTCCCTCAAAAAAGGCGTACGCCTCATCTTCTTCATCCACTTCTTCATCATCTTCAACAACAATAACAGGCTCGCCATAGCGGTTTAGTGTCGATGATTAAGACGGTCGATATTTGACAATTCTATTGTCAATGGAATCGATGCTGAAGTGGTCGGATCAACTACAAGAATGTCCCATATCCCTCGTTGATTGCATTCCTGAACGATTTCCCATTCGCGACCCTTAACGAGATCTTGGATGTAAAACACTTGCTTCGCTTGAGTCGCGAGTATAAACGGCTCTTCTGTTGGAATCGATCTAGGGTTTAAGAAAATAATTAACGCTACGGGAAGCGGCGGAATTTTAAAAATTTTCTTTTACAAGTAAAAACGGTTTTTACTAACCTAGACAAGTGCAAGTACATGTAATTATAAACTATTATAAGCTAAGAAGTTTACTAACCTTTCTTGAAGCTTGAACCTTGAAGAAGCTTTTGGAAAGTTGCAACGCTCGTCTCCCCTCGCAGCACGTCTCTCTTTCTTTCCTCGGCACCTCGAGCAACCACGAAAGTTTCTATCACTAAATCACTCGAAATAAAGGAATTAGTGAGTGGGCACTTTTAAACACTACGACTTAAGAACGAGTCTTGAAGTCGTAGAGCTAAACACTAGGTCGAGTGAGGACCTATGTGCCAAAACAAGAAAAATCGAAAATAAACTAGAGAGAGAGAGAGAGGAGTTTCGGCCAAAGTTCTAGAGAGAGAGTCTCTTAAATCTCTTAAACTTGGATGAATGAAATGTGAGGAAATGAGGCTCCTATTTATAGGAGAGGCTTTACCTTCAATAAGGTAGTTTCCTCTTCTATAGAATATCACATATTCATGAGCAAATATTTCCTCTTTCCCACTTAAGTCACACGGCCAAGGCAGCCTTCTAGAAGGCTTGGATTTGTTTCCTTTTTTGTTCCTTGCCTTGCCTTGACTCTACTTGGCCGAAATTCCCATATGACATGCATAGGAAATTTGTTTCCTCTTTTTCTTTTGGCAAGTATCTAAATACATTTATGCACAAAATAAAATCTCTTTCCTCTTAGGTACTAGGCGCCCAAATCTTCTAGAAAGGCTTCTAGAATTTTCTTCACTTGTTCATGACAACATAAGAAAAGGCCCATTTAGAATTTTCAATAAAATTCTTATGAAATGAAATTAATCCACAAGGCCCAATAATCAAGTTATGGCCGAGTGACATTAAGTCATCAAATGAACTTGTCAAAAAATTTATTGACATTCATTTCATCCTTTGTCTCAAAAGACAAAAATACCCTTTTGACTATTTTCGTTCTTGTTTTGACTTAGCTACCAGTTTAACTATTCCTATCGATGTGATTCGTGACAGTGACCTCATGGACCCAAATGAACAAATCTTGAGCTAAACACTTGGACTCAAAAGTTCACAAACCTTTTCCAAGTTTAGCTTAATGCCAACTGACTCCACTAAAGAGTTGACACTGAAAATCTCTCGGTTCAAATAAATTTATTTTCTACTCAAGAATTCACCTAATTATAATGAGTGGATCCACTGAATATTATCTATGCTACCCTTCATGAATGTCATCAGCTAGTCGGGATTTACTAAATTACCATTTTACCCTTCTAGCTGTTATTTCCTCAACTCCTTTGTCGCTTGTGAATAAGTTAGAAACAATGTATTGACGAAAAGCTAACAAGTCACATTGTTTCATCCAAAAGAGTCAGGACTCAAGTTGGACACTGGCCAGTTCATTTATTCACACTCCAAGGAACAAAGCATGAGGTGACATACATTGCATTTCAGCAATCTTGTACATGAATTCCATATCTATGAGAACTTCACAAAGTTACTCATGACATTCTCACAACTTAGTACTTCACCAATAGGCCCTGTTCGGAATCACATAGTGAGTCCGACCTCTGACTTTCTCAAATGAGAATACTAAAGTGTGAAATGACATGTCTCATTTCAGGATTAAGGTAAGCACGATGTAATTCATACATAGTGACTTCGAGACATAAGAGGTTAAATGGTTTGTTCTTATCTTGTCTCTAGAAGTGCACTGGTCAATTCAGTACCTTCGGAAGATACCTAGAAGAACTATAGAGTCTCCAAGTCTCAATGCCTCATAACCAGACATCATAGATTCTTCTAACAACCATACTGAGGTCAATAATCCTTTGACCCTTAGATTGCGAATATATCGTTTTAAGCAAACTACGAAGAGTTTGTTCATGCAAATCTACATTTGTCTCTTCGTAAGTTGTTTAGTTTGTTTATGGACTAAAGAGTAATGTTTTATCATAAAGCTTCAGACAAAGAAGATTGAATGAACATTTCAACCTTTTATTAATGAATAAGCAATTACAAGCAAGAGTCTTCATGAGACTTTATTACATCAAATGTAGAATATAAAGATTACAACTCTTCTTGTGGGCACCATTGACAACAGCTTCCTGGTTATAGCCTTCGGGAGTTTCGTTTTTAGCGAGATCCTTACTCCCGCAAAATGTCTTGAAGAAGAGCTGCGACAACCTCGACTTCTGGCCACGGTGCATCCTCTTCACATCGCAAATGATAGCCATATCAATCTTGTTGCGAATAGGATCTGCAGGCACAAGCTCGCCACTGTCGAGATGTTCATAAACGAAGCGATACTCGTTATGAATCGAGTTCATAAGAGCCGCCACACTCTGCGTAGGCACATGATTCCAGCTGGGAGGTCGACTGGAATTGTACTCTTGATCAGGTTTCCTAATCGGTTTTGGAACGTCCCGATCAACGGATTTTGCTCCCTGACGTCTTGGTAGAACGCCTGCGCAGTCTGATCGTAGCGAACTGTGTTCGCTCCCGGGGTCCCAACACTAGCTCTCGCAGAAACGAGGCCAGTCGTTGGTCTCCGCTTCTTCCTCGGCATCTGCGGGGGGTCACGTTCTCCTCCTGATGGGTCCTGACCTAAAGTAGACATCCTACAAAATAAATTGTAGTTAGTATTTTTACTATTTAATTAGTATTCGACGACTATTGTTATTACATGGTGTTAGTCATTCATCGTTGTCACTCGATGTAATGTTAGTATCGACATCAACATCGTCTCCCTCAAAAAAGGCGTACGCCTCATCTTCTTCATCCACTTCTTCATCATCTTCAACAACAATAACAGGCTCGCCGTAGCGGTTTAGTGTCGATGATTAAGACGGTCGATATTTGACAATTCTATTGTCAATGGAATCGATGCTGAAGTGGTCGGATCAACTACAAGAATGTCCCATATCCCTCGTTGATTGCATTCCTGAACGATTTCCCATTCGCGACCCTTAACGAGATCTTGGATGTAAAACACTTGCTTCGCTTGAGTCGCGAGTATAAACGGCTCTTCTGTTGGAATCGATCTAGGGTTTAAGAAAATAATTAACGCTACGGGAAGCGGCGGAATTTTAAAAATTTTCTTTTACAAGTAAAAACGGTTTTTACTAACCTAGACAAGTGCAAGTACATGTAATTATAAACTATTATAAGCTAAGAAGTTTACTAACCTTTCTTGAAGCTTGAACCTTGAAGAAGCTTTTGGAAAGTTGCAACGCTCGTCTCCCCTCGCAGCACGTCTCTCTTTCTTTCCTCGGCACCTCGAGCAACCACGAAAGTTTCTATCACTAAATCACTCGAAATAAAGGAATTAGTGAGTGGGCACTTTTAAACACTACGACTTAAGAACGAGTCTTGAAGTCGTAGAGCTAAACACTAGGTCGAGTGAGGACCTATGTGCCAAAACAAGAAAAATCGAAAATAAACTAGAGAGAGAGAGAGAGAGGAGTTTCGGCCAAAGTTCTAGAGAGAGAGTCTCTTAAATCTCTTAAACTTGGATGAATGAAATGTGAGGAAATGAGGCTCCTATTTATAGGAGAGGCTTTACCTTCAATAAGGTAGTTTCCTCTTCTATAGAATATCACATATTCATGAGCAAATATTTCCTCTTTCCCACTTAAGTCACACGGCCAAGGCAGCCTTCTAGAAGGCTTGGATTTGTTTCCTTTTTTGTTCCTTGCCTTGCCTTGACTCTACTTGGCCGAAATTCCCTTATGACATGCATAGGAAATTTGTTTCCTCTTTTTCTTTTGGCAAGTATCTAAATACATTTATGCACAAAATAAAATCTCTTTCCTCTTAGGTACTAGGCGCCCAAATCTTCTAGAAAGGCTTCTAGAATTTTCTTCACTTGTTCATGACAACATAAGAAAAGGCCCATTTAGAATTTTCAATAAAATTCTTATGAAATGAAATTAATCCACAAGGCCCAATAATGAAGTTATGGCCGAGTGACATTAAGTCATCAAATGAACTTGTCAAAAAATTTATTGACATTCATTTCATCCTTTGTCTCAAAAGACAAAAATACCCTTTTGACTATTTTCGTTCTTGTTTTGACTTAGCTACCAGTTTAACTATTCCTATCGATGTGATTCGTGACAGTGACCTCATGGACCCAAATGAACAAATCTTGAGCTAAACACTTGGACTCAAAAGTTCACAAACCTTTTCCAAGTTTAGCTTAATGCCAACTGACTCCACTAAAGAGTTGACACTGAAAATCTCTCGGTTCAAATAAATTTATTTTCTACTCAAGAATTCACCTAATTATAATGAGTGGATCCACTGAATATTATCTATGCTACCATTCATGAATGTCATCAGCTAGTCGGGATTTACTAAATTACCATTTTACCCTTCTAGCTGTTATTTCCTCAACTCCTTTGTCGCTTGTGAATAAGTTAGAAACAATGTATTGACGAGGAGCTAACAAGTCACATTGTTTCATCCAAAAGAGTCAGGACTCAATTTGGACACTGGCCAGTTCATTTATTCACACTCCAAGGAACAAAGCATGAGGTGACATACATTGCATTTCAGCAATCTTGTACATGAATTCCATATCTATGGGAACTTCACAAATTTACTCATGACATACTCACAACTTAGTACTTCACCAATAGGCCCTGTTCGGAATCACATAGTTAGTCCGAACTCTGACTTTCTCAAATGAGAATACTAAGGTGTGAAATGGCATGTCTCATTTCAGGATTAAGGTAAGCATGATGCAATTCATACATAGTGACTTCGAGACATAAGAGGTTAAATGGTTTGTTCTTATCTTGTCTCTAGAAGTGCACTGGTCAATTCAGTACCTTCGGAAGATACCTAGAAGAACTATAGAGTCTCCAACTCTCAATGCCTCATAACCAGACATCATAGATTCTTCTAACATTCATACTGAGGTCAATAGTCCTTTGACCCTTAGATTGCGAATATATCGTTTTAAGCAAACTACGAAGAGTTTGTTCATGCAAATCTACATTTGTCTCTTCGTAAGTTGTTAAGTTTTTTTATGGACTAAAAGACTAAGGTTTTATCATAAAGCTTCAGACAAGGAAGATTGAATGAACGTTTCAACTTTTTATTAAAGAATAAGCAATTACAGGCAAGAGTCTTCGTAAGACTATATTACATCAAATGTACACAAATAGACACTACTACTCTTCTTGTGGGCACCATTGACAGCATCTTCTGTAAACCACTCTTTGGCGGTATTCGAACTCGTTGCTCCGGTGGTCTTATCAATGTGCACTATACGTCCTGCACTGTACTTGTCACCATACCATATGCATTTGAACAGTACGACACGACAGTTATGTGTATAGTTCAGCACGATTACATCTTCCATTCGACTGTAAAAGTTGACGTCATTCACGGGGCACACAAACACCGCTATTCTGGGTGATTCGTTGGTTATCACAACGACGAGTGATGAACTTCACGCCATTCACAAAGCAACTCAGATACTGATGAGCAATTTGCATAGATCCCGTAGACAATGCGTAAAGCTCTTCAGACATGTCGGAACCACTAACTTTCATGTCATAAATCTGGAATATGCAAATTAAGATGATGTCATTAGCAATTTTAGTATGCTTTCAGCAAATGAATCCTTTCAGTTTACCTTTTTCGCAAACCAAATTTTGAATTCTTTTCTGTGCATTGCTTCGATATCAGAATCTGCAGTTCCCGCTTCAGAGTTATTGATGTAGGGCAAACTGGCCTATATTTCAAGAATGTTGAGATCACCGAAACGGACAAAAGAATAGTGTTTTCCGAGTGGAATCGACAAAGTAAACAAGACCCACAATGACGTTTAGGCTTTCAAAATGACGTTTTGTGTTCTTCTCGATTAATTTAATTATAGCTTTTATTATTGTGTTTAAGTAGATTTAATTTACAAAACTTTTCATTTCCAAAAGGCTTTTCTTTTCCTAAGTCTTTTCGTTTTCATTTGAATTTATGTTAGTGTTTAGAGTTTTAATTATGTGTTTTGGTATACTTGTAACCATCATTTGAAGTTGTATTTATAGGCAACTCAATATGAATGAAAATCAATCAACATTTCTGAAAACACTTTTGTGAGAAAATACTCTCTAATTTCTTAGATTCTAAATCGTTGAACTTATCAAGGCAAATAACTTTGTGGCGTTCTTTGAGTTCTAGACTTATCAATAGTTTCATTCCATAGACTATTGTGGCGTCTTTCATTCCCCCCTTAATCTTATCAATAGTTCAAATTACAAACTATTGTGGCGATTATCACTCCACCCAAAACACCAAACCGACCCTTCCTTTTAAACTATCCAAAAACCACCAAAAAATTCCCTACAACAACAAAACAGCAAACCTTCATCCAAATTGAAGCAAAGACTTATTGAGGCAACCCACGTAATTCCGCCACGATTTGAGCTTCGTTCATCGCAAAGGCAGCGAGGTTCTCATCAGTTATTTTGTATAAGTTCCAAATGCTCACTGTTAACATTACGTAATTAGATGTAAATCAATGAGCTAGATAATGTACATATCTAAATTAAAGATTCCCTTACATCAAATACGGATCGATTTATGGACAATTGGTAAAAATGTACCACTCCGCCTTCTCTTTTTGGTCGTCGTCAAAAACTATCGGGTTCATCATCCCGTAAGGCACACAGTTTTCACACCGGAAAACACTAAGTTCCCGCACTTGAACTTCATCGACAGTTTTCTTATCTTCGAGATACCTTGCAACAAATGTCAATGCCTCTTCTACAACGTACGCTTCCGCAATGGAGCCTTCGGGTCTAGCTCTATTTCTGACAAATTATTTTTAACTTTCCAAGGTATCTCTCAATTGGGTACATCCATCGCATATGCACTGGACCGCCACAGAATGCTTCATCTGGTAAATGAATTGCCACGTGAACCATGATCGTGAAAAAAACTGGCGGAAATATCATCTCAAGCTTACACAATATCTCAATGATTGAATCTTGCGCTTTTTCGAGATCGTCCACTCTCAGGGTTCTAGAACTGATCAACTTGAAAAAGTTGCAGAGCTCGGAGATCGTCTCCTGTATCGGTTTTGGCACAAAAGGGCGAATACCATCAACCAACGGCCTCTGCATGATCACGTGACAATCGTGCGACTTCAAACCTGTGAGCTTCCCGTCAGCAGTTACATTTTTCTTCAAATTTCCAGCGAGCCCGTCCGGGAATTTAACAGAGGAACTCGGTAAACCGTTGTCTCTGCTCAACATTAACGTGTACGCTGCTGGTGGTTTGTACCACCCATTCCTTTGTTGTCTCAATTGCAGAGAAAACTTGATTTTCAAGTCCATCAAGTCAAATCTCGACTTCTCCGTATCGTAGTTCTTATTTTCCAAGCTGAGCATCATCCCGAGAAGATTCTCACACACGTTCTTCTCTATATGCATGACGTGCATGTTGTGCTTCAACTCCAATTCTGACCAGTAAGACAACTTATATAAGATGCTCTTTTTGGTCCAATTCAATTCGCACTCAGCACGTTTTCGTTTACCGACATTTTTGCCAGTTGTCGTGGAAGAAACACTAGCCAACTGATCGAGTATGTCTTGCGCAGTCAACTTGACAAGTTTACGGCGCTTCTCGTGACGATTTACGTAGTGATCAATGCTTTTCCTCAATTGGTGAGGCGTAGGCAAGAATCGACGATGGTCATAGTAGACAATCCTGTTTCTAATTTTCATAGATGGCGTCTCAATGTTGCACGTGGGGCACGCAAGACACCCTTGGCCACTCCATCCCGACAAATACGATCGAGTCGGAAAGTCGTTTATCGTCCATAGAAGCGCAGAACGCAACCGAAACACTTCATCGTTCGCCCTGTCTCGCACTTGGAACCCAGTATCCCACAATTCTTTCAGCTCTTCAACTAGTGGTTCTAACAACACGTCAATGTCTTTTCCAGGTGAGCTCGGTCCAGGTATCAAAAGCATCAGCATCAAGTACTCTTTTTTCATGCACAACCAAGGTGGCAAGTTGTACGCAGTTAGTACCACGGGCCACATACTATACGCTGGACTCATTTCCCCAAATGGGTTGAACCCATCAGAAGCTAGTCCCAGACGTACGTTACGAGGCTCTACAGAAAAATTTGGGTATTTCTCATCTAGATTCTTCCACATCGAACCATCCGCAGGATGTCGCAAAATGCCTTCTTCTTTGACGCGATCTCGTTCGTGCTACTGCATCTCAAGCGACGTGTGTCGAGAAGCGTACAATCGCTTCAATCGATCTTTCAATGGAAAGTATCATAATATCTTTTGTGATACATTCTTCCCGGTTGGCTTCCATCTGCTCTCGTTGCAAATTGGGCACACTTCAGCTTTCTCGAGATCTTTTCGAAATAACACACAATCGTTGATGCACGCGTCGATCATATCGTATCCCATGCCGAAACGTTTCAGCCTCGCCTTTGCCTTGTAGTGTTTTTCCGGAATTCGGTTACCAATTGGATGAGACTTCCTCAAGAGCTGCAACAATTCTGTAAATGACTTGTTCGTCCAATGGTTCGTGACTTTGATGTGCATTAACGAAACCAAGAACGACAAAGACGAAAACTCTTTGCATCCAGGGTACAATTCTGCTTCCAACTCGATGAACAAGCCTTCCACTTGCTCATCTGCACGCACTTCACTCGGAGTCGGATCCGTAAAATCGTCGAAGTCCTCGTGATCAATTATATCATGGAGAACATCGTGCAATCCACCGACTCCTCTCTGGTTAGTCTCGCTGGCATCTTCTACTTGGGTAAGCACATGACGTTCGCCGTGATGATACCATTCGGTGTATCCCGGGGTAAACCCCTTGTTCAAAAGGTGATTCTTTACGACCCCGATGTCCAGCCATCTCACGTTATTGCAAGACTTACAAGGACAACGATAATGACTGTTTTCGTTCGGGAGTTTGCTTGCAAAGCGGATAAACTCGTTAACCCATGTTTTATATTGTAAACTCAATCGATTGTTCTCGGTAATCCAGTCCCTACTTGGATTTGACATTCTTCTGAATGAGACGGGAAATTGAGAGATAAAAATGAATCGTTAGAATTCATTTTGTAAGAGTGAATTATTAGGAAATTGAGAGGTAAAATTGAGAGTGAATCGTTAATATTTGAAATTTAGAGTGAATTGTTATGAAATTGAGAGTGATGAATTGTTAGGAAATTGAGAGTGACTCGTTAACATTTGAAAGATTCGAGAGCGAATTTGTAAGAGTGAAAAAGAAATTGTGAAAAATATGTATTAATTTGGAAAAATGGTTAGAATTCGTTATATTATTGAAAGAGTTAATTTTTTTTTTACAAATACTTATTATTCTACCGAAAATTTGGCAGATTTTTCCCTAAAATATTGACTAACCAAAATATGAAATTTTAAAAAAAAACACATATATAACCAACCAGGACTATCAATTAACATACTAAACAATATACCGAGAAAATTGCAATCAAATTACACTAAACATGTTACATTAAATTACACTAAACATGTTACTAATTAATTTAATATGTTTCTTTTAACTTAATTAATCCAATCTAACATATTACATATTATTAAAAGTAATCAACTTAATTAATCTAATCTAACATATTACAGATTATTAAAAGTAATCAACTTAATTAATCTAATCTAACATATTAGATATTATTAAAATAACTAACCTTTTCCGAGGCGACGAAGAGGCAACGAGCTACGGCGGGGGACTGCGAGTGACCAAGCTGCGGCGAGGTCGGGCACGGGCTGCGGCAAGTCGGAGTCGACGAGCGGGCTGTTCACGGGCGGCGAGCGGGGCTAGTCGTTGGGAGCGGGACGAACCTGCAGAGAGACAGAGTGAGATGGGGATAAAGGTAAGAGAGAGAGAGAGAGAGAGACGTACCGGGGCGGCGGGGCTGGACGCGGGGCAGGGCAGCAGGGGCGGTGGAGCAGCGGGGTGGCGGGGCGGTGGGGCAGCGGGGCGGCGGGCTGGTCACGGCGCCGGAGTAGGGGTCGTGGGTGGCGGGGCGGGAGGGCGGTGGAGCAGCGGGGCGGCGTGCTGGTCACGGTGCCGGAGTTGGGGTCGCGGGCGGCGGGGCGGGACAAACTGGTCGGAGATGGAGAGAGAGCTGAGTGAGATTGAAAGAGAGATGGGGAGAGAGAGAGATATAGAGAGAGAGAGAGAGACGTACCTTGGAGGAGGACGGCGAGGTTGGACGCGGCGGGCAAAGGAAGGACGAGGGGCGGTGGGGCAGCGAGGTGTCGGAGGACGCAGCTTCTGCAAAGGAGGGTCGGCAAAACTGGAAGAAAATTTCGGGCGAGGAAGAAGAAGAAGGCGTTTGGGGTTTTTAAACCCCTAAAACTATTAGGTGCGACGATGTCGCACCTAATAATCATATCCGGTGCGACATGTCGCACCAAATGTCGCAGCGGATATGAAATCCCAAACCCAAAAAAATTTAGAGGGAATATGCCAGATAGCTTTAAATTTTAAAACTATTAGGTGCGACATGCGTCGCACCTAATAGTATTTGTTGGTGTGACTTTGTCACACCTAAAGGTATTAGGTGCGACCAAAACATATCTGGTGCGACAATGTCGCACCGGATACCACTAAACATTAGCGAAATTTTTAGTAATCTGGCGGAGTATCCGGTGCGACATGTCGCACCTAATATTAGCTTAGGTGCGACTAATAGGTGCGACATGTCACACCTAATACCCTTCCGCACCCAATATGTTAATTTGTAGTAGCGACGTCATTAAGGATTTGGAATCTTTTACAAGTGATTTATATCACTTGATCGGTCAAAACATACCAGCCCACGCGAGAAAAAAAAAATAGAAGAAATGAAATAAAAGAAGAAGAAGAAGAGGGCTGAGTGGGAGAGAGGGAGAGAGAGAGAGAGAGAGAAAGAGAGAGAGAGAGAGAGAGAGAGCTGAGAGAAAGAGTAAGAAAGAGAGAGAGTGAGCGTTTGAGGAAGAGGAAGCTCGGCTAGAGAGCGAGGCGGAGAAACCGAGACCGAGCACCATCTGCGCGCGCTCCATCGAGGAAAAGAGCCTCCGCGCGCCGCCGAGTACGCCGAACTGAAAGGAGACGCCGGTAAAAGAGGGAGACGGCGCCGAGGAGACCTGATTTCGTGAAGCAAGGTAAGGATTCGGTTTCCCCAATTTTGAATCTGGATCTAGGGTTTGGATTCGGGGATTTTGATAGTTGAGATTATTTGTTCTTGATTTTGGATGAGGTTGGATTTGAAATTGTTCCGGCCGTGTGATTGAGATTGTTTGTCTTGGATTTCTTTGGACGAGTTTGGGTTTGATTGATTGTTGAACAAATTTGAATTTCCTTGGTTGATCTCGCCGTGCGGGTTAGACATAAATTTTGGAGTTTTGTTGTTGTTGTTCATGTGTTTTTGAGCTGTAAGAGTTTGCTTGATTATTGTGATGTTGCTGATGTTTGGCTGTGGATATTAAACAAAGGATCTGAGAATCGAGTAGTAGTTTTCACGGTTTTAGTGTGAGGATTTTTTTTTAAAGACTCGTTAATGTGGTCGTTAAGCGTTGCCTTGTTATAAGTCGTTGAGTTCTTAGGCTCGGTTTAGGTGGGAGACATAGGGCTCGGGGCAGCGGTTCGGGACGGCGAGGGTACTGTCCGAGGAATGGCGGGGCTGCTTCTCGGGCGATGACGAGGCGGGGCTGGACAGCTAGTTTCAGCCACAACGAGCCACTCTTGGACAAAGGGCCGATATAAGCTTAAATCTCGACTCGGAAACTCGTCGAGTTTCCGATGGTGCTTGTGCGAGTGGAATTATTCCAACTCCCGACTCGAGTCAACGACGTCAAATTTTAATTCATTATATAATTAATTAATCATGAGTCGTTAGATATGTATTGGTTGTAGTCTTTTTATGGTTTGCTAAGAATTAATTGTTGGAATCGATCTAGGGTTTGAGAAAAAGTTTAACGCTTCGTTAAGCGGCGGAATTTTAAAAATTTTCTTTTTAAGTAAAACTAGTTTTTACTAACCTAGACAAGAGCATATGCATGTAAATAAAAACTAATATGAGGTATAAAAGTTACTAACCTTTTTGATGCTTGAACGTTGATGAGCCTTTGGAAGGTTGGCAACGTTCGTCTCCCCTCGCAGCACGTCTCTCTTTTCTTTCCTCGGGAACTCGAGCAACCACGATAGTTTCTATCACTAAATCACTCGAAAAGAAGGAATTAGTGAGTGGGCACTTTTAAACACTACGACTTGAGAACGAGTCTCGAAGTCGCAGAGCTAAAGACTAGGTCGAGTGAGGACCTAGGTGCCAAGGCAAGAGAAAACCGAAAATAAACTAGAGAGAGAGAGAAGAGGACTTCGGCCAAGTTCTAGAGAGAGAGTCTCTCAAATCTCTTAAACTTGGATGAATGAATTGTGAGGAAATGAGGCTCCTATTTATAGGAGAGGTCTCACCTTCAATAAGGTAGTTTCCTCTTCTATAGAATATCACATATTCATGAGCAAAATAATCCTTATTTCCCATTCCTCTTAGGCGCCCAAGGCAGCCTTCTAGAAGGCTAGGATTTGTTTCCTTTTTTGTTCCTTGGCTTGCCTATTAGTCTCTTGGCCGAAATTCCCATTGCATGTGTGGGAAATTTGTTTCCTCTTTTTCTTTTGGCAAGTATCTAAATACATTTATGCACAAAATAAACTCTCTTTCCTTGGGTATTATGGGCGCCCATTTCACTTCTAGAAGGAGCTTCTAGAAGCTTCTTCATTTATTCATGAGAACATGAAAAAGGCCCATTAAGAGTTTTCAATAAAATTCTTATGAAATGAAATTAATTCACAAGGCCCAATGATCAAGTCATGGCCGAGTGAAACATGTCATAAAATGACCTTGTCAAAAAATTTATTGACATTCATTTCATCCTTTGTCTCAAAAGACAAAAATACCCTTTTAACTATTTTCGTTCTTGTTTTGGCTTAGCTTCCAGTTTAACTATTCCTATCGATGTGATTCGTGACAGTGACCTCATGGACCCAAATGAACAAAGCTTTAGCTAAACACTTGGACTCAAAAGTTCACAAACCTTTTCCAAGTTTAGCTTAATGCCAACTGACTCCACTAAAGAGCTGACACTGAAAATCTCTCGGTTCAAATGAATTTATTTTCTACTCAAGAATTCGACCTAATTATGATGAGCGGATCCACTGAATATTATCTATGTTTACCCTTCATGAATGTCATCAGCTAGTCGGGATTTACTAAATTACCATTTTACCCTTCTAGCTGTTATTTCCTCAACTCCTTTGTCGCTTGTGAATAAGTTAGAAACAATGTATTGACGAGGAGCTAACAAGTCACATTGTTTCATCCAAAAGAGTCAAGACTCAATTTGGACACTGGCCAGTTCATTTATTCACACTCCAAGGAACAAAGCATGAGGTGACATACATTGCATCTCAGCAATCTTGTACATGAATTCCATATCTATGAGAACTTCACAAAGTTTACTCATGACAGACTCACAACTTAGTACTTCACCAATAGGCCTTGTTCGGAATCACATAGTGAGTCCGAACTTTGACTTTCTCAAATGAGAATACTAAGGTGTGAAATGGCATGTCTCATTTCATGATTAAGGTAAGCATGATGCAATTCATACATAGTGACTTCGAGACATAAGAGGTTAAATGGTTTGTTCTTATCTTGTCTCTAGAAGTGCACTGGTCAATTCAGTACCTTCGGAAGATACCTAGAAGAACTATAGAGTTCCTAACTCTCAATGCCTCATAACCAGACATCATAGATTCTTCTAACAATCATACTGAGGTCAATAGTCCTTTGACCCTAAGATTGCGAATATATCGTTTTAAGCAAACTACGAAGAGTTTGTTCATGCAAATCTACATTTGTCTCTTCGTAAGTTGTTAAGTTTGTTTATGGACTAAAAGACTATGGTTTTATCATAAAGCTTCAGACAAGGAAGATTGAATGAACGTTTCAACTTTATTAATGAATGAAGAGGCAATTACAAGCAAGAGTCTTCATGAGACTTTATTACATCAAATGTTCAAAATAAAGACTACAACTCTTCTTGTGGGCACCATTGACAACAAACTCCCACTTGACTCAAAGAAGGTGTGTGTAGTCCTTCATGCCTAATCCCTCACGATGTTGGTCGAAGACCTTGTTCGCTAGGGCCTTGGTGAATGGATCTGCGAGGTTGTCCACCGTTGAGATCTTCTTCACTTCCACGTCTCCGCGCTGCACGCTCTCTCGAATCAAATGGTATTTCCTCTCAATATGCTTAGAGCGCTTATGGCTTCTAGGTTCCTTTGAGTTAGCGACAGCCCCACTATTATCACAATAAAGGGTCATGGGCTCGTCGACGTTTGGAACAACTTCCAAATACTTAAGGAACTTTCTAAGCCATACAGCCTCTTTGGATGCTTCACAAGCAGCCACATATTCTGCTTCCATTGTGGAGTCAGCAATGCAAGATTGCTTAATACTTCTCCACACAACAGCTCCACCATTAAGGATGAACACAGATCCCGAAGTGGATTTCCTGGAATCCTTATTCGCTTGAAAATCGGAGTCGGTATATCCCGTCATAGTCAGGTCAGTACCTGAGTATGTAAGCATCAAGTTCCTAGTTCTTCGAAGATACTTAAGAACATGCTTAACAGCAATCCAGTGCTCGGGTCCAGGGTTGGATTGGAAACGACTAACTACGCCAACGGCGAAACATATATCAGGTCGGGTGCAAAGCATAGCATACATGAGGCTTCCTACGGCAGAGGCGTAAGGAATTTTCCTCATGTCTTCAATCTCTTGTGCAGTCTTGGGAGACTGGTCCTTAGAGAGTGAAACTCCATGCCTAAAGGGTGTTTGACCCCTCTTGCAGTCTTGCATCGAGAAGCGATCCATCACCTTATCAATATAAGATGCTTGAGAGAGCGACAGGGTCCGGTTTTTCCTATCTCGAAAGATTTGGATTCCCAGAATGTACGCGGCTTCTCCTAGATCCTTCATATCGAATTGCTTTGCTAGCCAGACCTTAACCTCAGATAACTTACCCACGTCATTACCAATGAGTAGTATATCATCGACATATAGTACTAGAAACACAACTTTGCCTTCGTGTATTAACTTGTAAACACAAGGCTCATCTATTGACTGTTCAAAGCCGAAGCTCTTTACAGTTTCATCGAATCTAATGTTCCATGACCTAGATGCTTGCTTTAGTCCATAAATGGATTTAAGCAACTCACAAACCTTGGTCTCTTGACCTTTATCCACGAAACCGTCTGGTTGAGCCATGTAAATGCGCTCGTCAAGATTGCCATTCAGAAAAGCTGTCTTGACATCCATTTGCCAGATCTCATAGTCGAGAGCTGCAGCTATGGATAGGAGTATGCGGATGGATTTAAGCATCGCGACTGGCGAGAAGGTTTCTTCATAGTCAATCCCTTCTTCTTGGGTATAACCCTTTGCCACAAGTCGTGCTTTGAACGTCTCAACGTTCCCATCAGGACCCCTTTTCTTCTTGTATATCCACTTACACCCTACGGGTTTAATCCCTTCAGGAAGGTCTACAAGTTTCCAGACTTTGTTGACATACATCGAGTGCATCTCAACTTTCATGGCGTCAAGCCAAAGGTTTGATTCAGAACAAGCCATTGCTTGGCTATAGGAAACAGGATCATCCATGTCGGAGACGGCTACAAGAGAGTCTCCATAAGACATGTACCTGTCAGGCTTTTGAGTAGCCCTCCCACTACGTCTAAGTACTACTTGACGAGATTCTGACGAGTTAGGTTGTGTTTCAGTTGGGGTAAGAACAGTTCTTACAGATGAGGTAGAAGCTTCCTCACCCAACTTTTCTTCAAGCACAATTTTGCTTCTAGGTTTCGCATCCTTCATAAAGTCCTCCTCGAGGAAACGAGCATTCGTGCTAACGAAAGTCTTATCGTCCTCGGGACTATAGAAAGTAAAACCTTTGGTTTCCTTCGGATATCCTACAAACAGGCACAATTCTGACCTACTAGCCAACTTGCTAGTCTTTTGCCTTAGCACGTGTGCAGGGCAACCCCAAATTCGGATGCGGCCAAGATTCACTTTACGGCCTGTCCATCGTTCATAAGGAGTACCAGGAACCGTTTTGGACGGAACTTGGTTCAGAATATAAGCGGCTGTTTCGAGGGCATATCCCCAAAAGGAAAGCGGGAGTGATGAGTAACTCATCATTGATCTAACCATCTCCATAAGAGTTCGGTTTCTTCTCTCTGACACTCCGTTTTGTTGAGGTGTGCCAGGCGCGGTAAGCTGAGAAGCGATACCTTCTTCTTTAAGAAAGTCATCGAACTCTCCAGACATATACTCACCACCTCGATCAGATCGAAGGGTTTTGATCACTTTGCCAGTTTGCTTTTCCACTAAAGCCCTAAAGACCTTAAATACGTTAAAGGTCTCGGATTTGTGTTTAAGCAAATAGACAAACCCATATCTTGAGTAATCATCAGTGAAGGTAACGAAGTATTCGTATCCTCCACGTGCCTGTTGGTTGAGCGGACCACATACATCAGAATGTATTAGTTCCAGCAACTCAGTGGCTCTTCGACCCTTATCGGAGAAAGGTCGCTTAGTCATTTTTCCTTCTATGCAGGATTCACAAGTAGGTAGTGAACCTATTGCAGAGGCTTGGAGTGGACCATCCCTCACAAGTCTCTTAATCCTATCTAGACTGATATGACCAAGTCTTAAGTGCCAGAGGTATGTTGATTTTGTTAGATCGGAGGATTCAGAAAGTTTGATCCTCTTTGGCTCCCTAATTAGATCGTTATCTATTTCGGTGTCTAAAAGAGAAGGTTGAGTGGGATAGATGTAAAAAAGACCATTCTTCATACATGCATCAGTGACAAAAGAATTAGAAAAAGAAATACGAATTCCATTCTTTATAAACTTTAAACAATAATCTTGCTCGAAAAGTTGAGCAACAGATACTAGGTTTTTCCCAAAGGAAGGAACATAATAAACATTATTCAAATTTAAAGTTCGATCTTCAAAAGATAGCGTCACGGATCCCACAGCCTTCGCAGACACCACGCTCTCATCACCCCACTTGAAGCAGAAGTCGCCATCCTCTAAGATTTTGCTTTTCCTAAAACCAGTCAAGGAGCAGCAAATATGGTTAGTAGCAGCGGAGTCAATAATCCACGATGATACATTATCAGCTACTAAACAGGCTTCAGTAACAAGTACAATACCTTTAGCTTTGGTTTTGAGGTAGGCGGGACAGTTCCTACGCCAGTGACCAGGCTCGTTGCAGTGGTGGCACTTGTCTTTAGACTTGTCCACCTTCGGAGCCTTTGGCGCCTTCTTCTTCGTTTGAACCTTAGGTTGGTTCTTTTTCTCGGCGTTGCGAGGTCTCTTCTTAGATCCAGAGGTGGAGGCAGTAGCATGTACTTCTCCTTGAGCCCTCTTTTTCTTAGTGAGTGCCTCAGCGGTTTGAAGTTCCTTCATGAGCTCGGTAACAGTGTACTCCAGCTTGTTCATGGAATAGTTCAACTTGAAGGTATCAAAGGTTTCGGGGAGAGTTTCCAAGATCATATCTATTTTGGTCTCCCCATCAATCTCAGATCCAAGAATCTCCATCTCGTTGAGATAGCTAATGATCAGCATCATATGATCTCTAACGGGAGTTCCAGCCTTCATACGACAGTTCATGAATTGTCGGACCGCTTGTTGCCTAGCTTGACGTCCTTGCCCTCCAAACATCTCATGGAGATTGTAGAGCATATCGGTGGCAGTTTCATAATCACGATGTTGTTGTTGCAACACATTGTTCATCGATGCCAAAATATAGCATCTCGCAATCTCATCGGATCTAAGCCAGGCCGCCAGGACGTCTTTCTCCTCTTGCGTCGAATCATCATTCGTTTGAGGACAGGGGGTGGTGAGAACCCATTTGTGCTTGTCGACAGTAAGGACTATGTCGAGGTTACGTTTCCAGTCGACGTAATTGTCGCCTTCGAGTTTATTCGAGGAAAGAATTGTTGAGAGAGGGTTGAGAGACATATTGCCTATAACAGTTGAAACAAGTTTATGATTAGTCTTTGGTTTAGGATTTAAGTTTCATTAAGACTTTTGTAAAACCCAAAGGTGTTATAAACCAAACGATAATTTACTCCCTCAAGAGAAGGCCGCAAAAAATCTCCATTTATAAGTAAATGACACATCATTAATGCTAAGCCAAGATGTCAGTACATCATTTTGACTAGCCACCTTGTAAATTGGTTTGATCACTCACATCCTTTCGCAGAGCCTTAAGGAAGGATACTAGGGATTGAGCCTAAGTGTGCAACCAACCACTTAGTCCAAAAGATCAGCTTTGAAAAACAATCCCCCAAGGGGAGGCCTTGCCATCATTGCATCATTCTCGGACGTAGCTCATTGAGCAATGATCGAAGCAACAACGCCTTGGAGTACTCACATTTAAGTGAGGGTCGCAAGAGCGGCTCTTAGTCCCACGTTATTGCATCTTTCATTAGTGTTGGGGATCGCGGGTTACAAACAACGAGTATAACCCTCCCACTTAGTTTTTGGAGATGGTTCATCGACTCTTTTAAGTTCGGAAACAGATTTCCTAGTTAGAGAGCGACAGAGCGGACAACTAGAAGAGAATCCTAGATCGACATGTTCAGAGCAGTATTAGTGCATAAAGGCACAAGGGACATACTCGATCTTTTCCTATTTTCTATTTCGGGAAAGTGCGTGAGGGAAGTGTGAACTTCAACTCACTCGAACACTTGAAAGTTTGAGATTACACATCTTTTTATTTTTCGGTTTTGTCTACAAAGAGACCTCCCACTCAAAATTTCAAGAGCATATAGATTTTGAACATATGTGATATAGATATAGTTTTGAAAACATTTTGAAAATTTATTTGATTTGGATGACAAAATATTTTCAAGTTTGAAAGTGAAAACGGTTTTTCAAAATTCAAACTAGTTTTGTAAAAATTCAATTTCAATTAATCTTTCAAAAACAAAACTTTTAATCTTTACACATCATGTTTATAATCATATGAAAAACATTTTTGCTCAAGAAAGTTTTCTCATTAGAGTTCTATAACTCATGGTAGTGGGGTTTGAAAATCCGGATTTCTAAAAAAACTGGAGTTTCAGACAGCCGCGCACCTCGGAGTAAAATCGCCATAACTGGCGGCTCCGATGTCCTTTTCAGCCGAAACCGGTGGCATTGGACAGACGACAGACAGAGCTTTAATTTGATTCAAGAATCATTAAATTTCGATTTCTGAGCAGAGAGTTATGCCGCTTTTAATGCGGGTTTACATTCCAGCTCGAAGAAAAAGAAATAAATTAAAGCTTTGTCCTTTTAGGTGCGAAAAAGAATCGAGTGTAACGGAACGTTTTATGAAGTTGATTAAAGCTTTTATTTGTGTTTTATTAGCAGGGTAATAACATAAAAAATAAAAGAAATAACAACATGCATAAAACGATTCAAGTAAATAAACGAAACTAGCAAGAAAACAAAACTAGTCACAAAATTTACTCGAAAATTCTCAAACCTTTAAAACACGTTTTTCAATATAAAAAATTAAAAACTTTTAGAACTGATTCTAATGTGTTTTAACATCATCCCAAACTTATAGAAAATCAACATGGTTTTTAATTTAAAGACAAGAGCATTAAATTAAAAAAAAAATCTAAGATTACAATTCTAACTTGTCACAAAATTAGTAAACTTTCGAAAACGATTTTCAAGCTCATAATTTAAAACATGCACATGCATTCCTTTGACCATAGCTCTGATACCATTTGTTGGAATCGATCTAGGGTTTGAGAAAAAGTTTAACGCTTCGTTAAGCGGCGGAATTTTAAAAATTTTCTTTTTAAGTAAAACTAGTTTTTACTAACCTAGACAAGAGCATATGCATGTAAATAAAAACTAATATGAGGTATAAAAGTTACTAACCTTTTTGATGCTTGAACGTTGATGAGCCTTTGGAAGGTTGGCAACGTTCGTCTCCCCTCGCAGCACGTCTCTCTTTTCTTTCCTCGGGAACTCGAGCAACCACGATAATTTCTATCACTAAATCACTCGAAAAGAAGGAATTAGTGAGTGAGCACTTTTAAACACTACGACTTGAGAACGAGTCTCGAAGTCGCAGAGCTAAAGACTAGGTCGAGTGAGGACCTAGGTGCCAAGGCAAGAGAAAACCGAAAATAAACTAGAGAGAGAGAGAAGAGGACTTCGGCCAAGTTCTAGAGAGAGAGTCTCTCAAATCTCTTAAACTTGGATGAATGAATTGTGAGGAAATGAGGCTCCTATTTATAGGAGAGGTGTCACCTTCAATAAGGTAGTTTCCTCTTCTATAGAATATCACATATTCATGAGCAAAATAATCCTTATTTCCCATTCCTCTTAGGCGCCCAAGGCAGCCTTCTAGAAGGCTAGGATTTGTTTCCTTTTTTGTTCCTTGGCTTGCCTATTAGTCTCTTGGCCGAAATTCCCATTGCATGTGTGGGAAATTTGTTTCCTCTTTTTCTTTTGGCAAGTATCTAAATACATTTATGCACAAAATAAACTCTCTTTCCTTGGGTATTATGGGCGCCCATTTCACTTCTAGAAGGAGCTTCTAGAAGCTTCTTCATTTATTCATGAGAACATGAAAAAGGCCCATTAAGAGTTTTCAATAAAATTCTTATGAAATGAAATTAATTCACAAGGCCCAATGATCAAGTCATGGCCGAGTGAAACATGTCATAAAATGACCTTGTCAAAAAATTTATTGACATTCATTTCATCCTTTGTCTCAAAAGACAAAAATACCCTTTTAACTATTTTCGTTCTTGTTTTGGCTTAGCTTCCAGTTTAACTATTCCTATCGATGTGATTCGTGACAGTGACCTCATGGACCCAAATGAACAAAGCTTTAGCTAAACACTTGGACTCAAAAGTTCACAAACCTTTTCCAAGTTTAGCTTAATGCCAACTGACTCCACTAAAGAGCTGACACTGAAAATCTCTCGGTTCAAATGAATTTATTTTCTACTCAAGAATTCGACCTAATTATGATGAGCGGATCCACTGAATATTATCTATGTTTACCCTTCATGAATGTCATCAGCTAGTCGGGATTTACTAAATTACCATTTTACCCTTCTAGCTGTTATTTCCTCAACTCCTTTGTCGCTTGTGAATAAGTTAGAAACAATGTATTGACGAGGAGCTAACAAGTCACATTGTTTCATCCAAAAGAGTCAAGACTCAATTTGGACACTGGCCAGTTCATTTATTCACACTCCAAGGAACAAAGCATGAGGTGACATACATTGCATCTCAGCAATCTTGTACATGAATTCCATATCTATGAGAACTTCACAAAGTTTACTCATGACAGACTCACAACTTAGTACTTCACCAATAGGCCTTGTTCGGAATCACATAGTGAGTCCGAACTTTGACTTTCTCAAATGAGAATACTAAGGTGTGAAATGGCATGTCTCATTTCATGATTAAGGTAAGCATGATGCAATTCATACATAGTGACTTCGAGACATAAGAGGTTAAATGGTTTGTTCTTATCTTGTCTCTAGAAGTGCACTGGTCAATTCAGTACCTTCGGAAGATACCTAGAAGAACTATAGAGTTCCTAACTCTCAATGCCTCATAACCAGACATCATAGATTCTTCTAACAATCATACTGAGGTCAATAGTCCTTTGACCCTAAGATTGCGAATATATCGTTTTAAGCAAACTACGAAGAGTTTGTTCATGCAAATCTACATTTGTCTCTTCGTAAGTTGTTAAGTTTGTTTATGGACTAAAAGACTATGGTTTTATCATAAAGCTTCAGACAAGGAAGATTGAATGAACGTTTCAACTTTATTAATGAATGAAGAGGCAATTACAAGCAAGAGTCTTCATGAGACTTTATTACATCAAATGTTCAAAATAAAGACTACAACTCTTCTTGTGGGCACCATTGACAACATTAATACGTTATTATTATTATGTTATCGTTATTAAATTCTTTGATTGTTCAAGTAATTATTTAGTATTCTTATCTTAATTATGTATTAAAAACTGAGTTCGTCTATAAGCTCGACTTTTTTAAATTGGAAAAAGAATATCAACGAGAAATGTTCTATTTACATACAGAAATAAAAATAAAAGAAAGGTTCAACTAAAAACCGAGGGTATTACCGGTAGTTTTCGAAAAACCGGAAAAACAAAAACATTCCACACCAGCCGGACTTCGCCGGCCGGACCGCCCGACGGGCCCCGGCCCACCGGGCCCGTGCGCGCACCAATGCCCCCGGCCCACCGGGCCCGCGCGCGCACCAACGCCCCCGTCCCTTCGGGCCCGTGCGCGCACCAGTGCCCCCGACCCACCGGGCCCACGCGCTACCGGGCTTGCATGTGCTTTCGCGCTCCTCCCGGCCGCCTGGCTCACGCGCCTACCTACACCCCCAGCCGTCCGGCCCACGCGCGCACCTGCGCCCCCGGCTATCCGGCCCGCGCTCGCACCCGGCCGAGCGCCCATGCTGCCACGGCCGGGCACTCCTGCTGCCTCGGCCGGGAGCCCTGCTGCCTCGGCCGGACGTTCCTGCTGCCTCGGCCGAGCGCCATGCTGCCTCGACCGAGCATCCCGGCTGCCTCGGCTGAGCATCCCTGCTGCCTCGGCCAAGCGCCTCGCGCCTTGGCCAAGCATCCCTGCTGAGACGCCAATCAATCGCCGCGCCCGTCCGGGCATCACGCCCCGCGCCCGTTCGGGCGTCACGCCCTGCGCGCCCCGTGCCCATCCGGGAATCACACCCCGCGCACCCCCATCATCTCCACTTGAGGGGGACCTTGAATTTCATTATCTCCTTCACTTCGACCTCGACATTGTGTCCTCTGAAGAACTCTCCTCTCCGACCGCGCCCTTGTGACATTCCAAGAGTGCGTCCTCCTCCTCTCCCGGCTCGGCTCAGAAACTCGAGAACCCTCCTCCACGAGAGGGAGCGCGTTCCACTTCTGCGACTCGAGTCTCCACAGCGCACAAGCTGCGCTCCCGCTTCTTGGCTTTTGAGTTAGAACTCTAAGCTACGAGCCAAGCGACCCCTCTAAAGTCATCACTAGAAGCTACGAGCCGGGTCCTTCTCTAAAGCCTTGGATTCTCAACCTCCGAGCCCAAGATAGTCCCCCACATTCATACTAAACTACGTTCTGACCTGATCCCGACAAACGGGTACATAGGCAGCCAACCTTTGGTACGGTCACACCCTCCAAAACACACCTCAGGGTCTGGAGGGTGCAACTCGGTCTACGAGTTCACATTTCTGGCCCGGGTGCGATCACTTGGTCCGACCTTGGATCGAACCGCCCGAGGTATTTAATCATTGTTCATTTTCGTGCGGCAACATTTTGGCGCTAGAAGGAGGAGACTTCCCGACTTATACTACCCGAAATCCCTTTTACAGCTCGACCCCTTTCTCGACTTGAGAAAGACATGAGTGGTCAACCACCCGTTTGTTTTGAGGGCGTGAATAACCCCGAGAATGTAACGAGAGTGAAGAAGTACTTCTTGCGTTCCCGAGCGCAGGGCGATGAGGAGTTTCTCAACTACGAGAGCCACACTCCATCGCCGCCTCCATCTCATGATAGCCGGGATGACTGCATCCTCGAGATGGAGCATAAGATCCGACAACTAAGGGTAGCCAATGCAAGGTACCACCGCCAACTAGCGGGTAAGGCGCCTTTGCAAGGCGTTCCTCACGAGGAATCCGAAGACCTCATGGACGAGGGACATGACTATGACCCCGACTATGAAGGCTTGGAGATTTCAGCGGACATCGAGATTTCTCTCACCAAAGATGGGGAACTCCCCGTAGAGATCGAAGCCACCACCTAAAACGAAGGAAATACCGATCTCCTCCCAAGAGGAAACCTCCCGACGATCAGCCCATGACCAACTTGGTCAGAGAGGAAATGTCAGGGAAGGTCAAACGACTCGGCGGGTGAGGCGTGTGGCTTGAAGCTCGCGCCCCATGCCACTGATCCAGATCTTAGGGATCGGCTTACCGCCCAATGGAACGACCGTGGTGAAGACCACCGAGAAAGGTTAAGTGCCCGCAATGGTCACAACCATGTGGCCCCAATCAATGGGGACCCTCGCACGGCTCAAGGGTCGAATGAAAGGCGCCAGGTGACTCCTCCTGAACAGGGAGTAACCCCCAACACTGGCCTCGACGTCGTCACCATGATTCACTACCTTCGTAACGAAGTACATGATCTGCGTGAAGACGGCTTGGCCGGTGATACGTACGGGGTCGTAGAAGAACATTCCTCAACCTTCACTGCCAAAATCCGTGCTGAGGTGTGCACGGAAAACTTTAAACTCCCGAATCTCCCTCCCTACAATGGGAAAACTGATCCTACTTATCACATCCAACATTACAAAACTTGGATGACGATGCAAGGTGTCTCACCTGGGGCTCTATGCCAGGCTTTTAGTCTTACCCTCACCGGACCCGGTTTCGAGTGGTTTAAGAATTTAAGACCAGGGAGAAGCCAATCGTTCAAAGACGTGAAGGACATGTTCCTAGCACGATTTTCTACGTCGATGGTTCAAAATAAAACCAAGATGTACTTATGGTCAATCAAGCAAGAGAATAACGAGTCCTTGAGATAATATCTCACTCGGTTCACCACGGAATCGAATAAGGTCGACCGCTTCGACGACAGCGACGCAATTACAGCCATAATCGAAGGCTTGCGCACTAGGGACTTCCTAAAGTCCGTCGTTCGCAGAGTCCCTTCTACGATGGCCGAGTTAATGAATTGAGCCAAAACCTTCATGGGGATCGAGGATTACCTCGACGGTCGTAGGAGAAATAACCAAAACTCCAGCCGTCGAGACGAGTCTGACAACGAGCCGAGCAAGCCCCGCAAGAAAGTGAATATGGAAGGTCAAGCTTCCGATAGCCGACCCCTTACGTCTCAAAATCCGCGTCTTGCGAACAGCTTCAGGGACTATTCACATTATACACCTTTGAACGCCCCGGTAGAACAAATCTACGTTGTGGCGCGTGACAAGTTCAACGCTCCGACTCCAATGAAAGGCGACCCCGCGTCTCGTGACCGATCTCGTTATTGTGAGTTCCACCGGGATTATGGTAACATGACCGCTTAATGCTTCCAACTCAAGCGGCAGATTGAGACATTAATCCAAATAGGCGAGCTCAAATAGTTCGTTCTCCAAATGATAGGTGCTGCGGTCCCCGCCAACAATAGGCCACAGCTTGAAAAGGGTAGAGGAACCAATACTAACACCGACCGCACCACAGTCGCGGCTACGGCCGATGCGCAACTCCATGTCATCACCACCATACTAGTTCGTTCTCAAGAAGGCCTTGCCGGGAAAATCAACCTCACCTATGAGAAACCTCATTCCGTACCACACGACACGATACAATTTACCAACGAGGAGGCCAAGCGAGTTGTGCATCCGCACAATGACGCAATAGTCCTCAAAGCCCAAGTGGCTAACAATCTGGTGAAGAGGATCCTTATTGATAACGACAGCGCAGCCGATATAATCTTTAAGACCACCCTAGAGCGCATGAAGCTCGGATGGCTTCCCCCCGTCCCGACCCAGACACCTTTTTTGGGTCAAAAAGGTTAACACGATCTATCAGCTAGAAGACGACTACTCGTGTGATCAAAAAGACGCACGACAGCTGGGGGAACTAGACCCCCGCGACGAAATCAAGAGCTTGAGAGTTGACACCCCCAATGATCTCACTTCAATCGTTCTTGACGAAGCTAAGCCTGACCATGTGGTGAAGATCGGTGCACAACTCCCTTACTCCATCAAAACTCAACTCACGTCCTTCCTTCGGGAGTTCAAAGATGTCTTTGCGTGGACACATGCAGACATGCCTGGGATAGACCCCGATGTGATTATGCATCGGTTGAACGACAACAAAAACATCACCGAGAAAGTACAAGCTAGACGCGCGTTCAACCCTTAACGGTACCTAGCAATGAACGAAGAAGTGGAAAAGCTTCTCTCCGCCGCCTTCATCCGAGAAGCCAGGTACCCCAAGTGGGTGGCCAACGTGGTCATGGTTAAAAAGCCTAATGGGAAGTGGTGCATTTGTATAGACTACAAAGATCTTAACAAAGTCTGCTCAAAAGATTGATTTCCGCTCCCACGCATCGAGCAACTAGTTGACGCCACGACATGACATGAGCTGCTAAGTTTCATGGACGCCTATTCGGGCTATAACCAGATATGAATGCATGAGCCCGATCAGATCAAGACGACCTTCATCAATGATCAAGGCCTCTACTGCTACAAGGTCATGCCTTTTGGCCTTAAAAACGCAGGAGCTACTTGCCAACGATTGGTAAACCGGATCTTCGCCGACCTAATCGGCAAGACTATGGAAGTATACGTGGACGACATGCTTTTTAAAAGTCTACTGGCTACTAATCACGTAGACAACCTAAGGGAGATGTTCTTAATCCTCCGCCAGTACAAAATGAAGCTCAACCCCAACAAATGCGTGTTCGGGGTGAGTCCGGGAAGTTCCTAGGCTACATCGTTAGCCGCTGAGGAATCGAAGCGAACCCCGAAAAATTAAGGCACTCCTTGAAATGAGATCTCCCGAATGTGTCAAGGAAGTCCAAAGTCTGACCGGTCGGATTGTCACCCTCTTGCGTTTTGTGGCTAAAGCAACCAACAAGTGTCAACCCTTCTTCAAAGCTATTAAGAAGACAGGCGACTTTGTATGGACGGACGAGTGCGAGAAGGCCTTTCAAGAAATGAAGGCCTACTTTGGGACACCTCCATTCCTCTCCAAACTGAAGGAAGGCAAGACTCTCTACGTCTACCTCACCATCTTCGAACGAGCCGTAAGCGCCGTGTTAGTCCGCGAACAAGATAAGGTTCAGTGGCCTATCTTCTACATGAGCAAAGCTTTACTCGACGCCGAAACGCGTTACACAGAGATAGAGAAACTCTCTCTCGCTCTCCTCGTGGCTGCCAAAGAGCTACGTCCCTACTTCCAGGCTCACCCTATTGTTGTCCGAACAGGGCACCCCATCGGTAAAGCTCTTCAAAAGGGAACATCGACTCGCATGGTGATCTGGTCCCAAGAATTGAGCGAGTACAGAATCGAGTTCCACCCGAGACCGACAAGAAAGGCTCAAGTGTTGTCAATGGTGCCCACAAGAAGAGTAGTAGTGTCTATTTATGTACATTTGATGTCATATAGTCTTACGAAGACTCTTGCTTGTAATTGCTTATTCTTTAATAATAAAGTTGAAACGTTCATTCATTCTTTCTTTGTTTGAAGATTTATGATAAAACCTTAGTCTTTTAGTCCATAAACAAACTAAACAACTTACGAAGAGACAAATGTAGATTTGCATGAACAAACTCTTCGTAGTTTGCTTAAAACGATATATTCGCAATCTTAGGGTCAAAGGACTATTGACCTCAGTATGATTGTTAGAAGAATCTATGATGTCTGGTTATGAGGCATTGAGAGTTGGGGACTCTATAGTTCTTCTAGGTATCTTCCGAAGGTACTGAATTGACCAGTGCACTTCTAGAGACAATATAAGAACAAACCATTTAACCTCTTATGTCTCGAAGTCACTATGTATGAATTGCATCATGCTTACCTTAATCCTGAAATGAGACATGCCATTTCACACCTTAGTATTCTCATTTGAGAAAGTCAAAGTTCGGACTCACTATGTGATTCCGAACAAGGCCTATTGGTGAAGTACTAAGTTGTGAGTCTGTCATGAGTAACTTTGTGAAGTTCTCATAGATATGGAATTCATGTACAAGATTGCTGAAATGCAATGTATGTCACCTCATGCTTTGTTCCTTGGAGTGTGAATAAATGAACTGGCCAGTGTCCAAATTGAGTCCTGACTCTTTTGGATGAAACAATGTGACTTGTTAGCTCCTCGTCAATACATTGTTTCTAACTTATTCACAAGCGACAAAGGAGTTGAGGAAATAACAGCTAGAAGGGTAAAATGGTAATTTAGTAAATCCCGACTAGCTGATGACATTCATGAAGGGTAAACATAGATAATATTCAGTGGATCCGCTCATCATAACTAAGTCGAATTCTTGAGTAGAAAACAAATTCATTTGAACCGAGAGATTTTCAGTGTCAGCTCTTTAGTGGAGTCAGTTGGCATTAAGCTAAACTTGGAAAAGGTTTGTGAACTTTTGAGTCCAAGTGTTTAGCTCAAGCTTTGTTCATTTGGGTCCATGAGGTCACTGTCACGAATCACATCGATAGGAATAGTTAAACTGGTAGCTAAGTCAAAACAAGAACGAAAATAGTCAAAAGGGTATTTTTGTCTTTTGAGACATATGATGAAATGAATGTCAATAAATTTTTTGACAAGTTCATTTGATGACTTAATGTCACTCGGCCATGACTTGATCATTGGGCCTTGTGAATTAATTTCATTTCATTAGAATTTTATTGAAAATTCTAAATGGGCCTTTTCTTATGTTGTCATGAACAAGTGAAGAAAATTCTAGAAGCCTTTTCTAGAAGATTATGGGCGCCTACCCTATAGAGAAATGGGAGAGTTTATTTTGTGCATAAATGTATTTAGATACTTGCCAAAAGAGAAAGAGGAAACAAATTTCCCACACATGCATGGGGAATTTCGGCCAAGTGAGAAAAGGGCAAGCCAAGGAACAAAAAAGGAAACAAAATCCAAGCCTCTAGGAGGCAGCCTTGGGCGCCAAAGATGGAATGGGAAATAAAGGATTTTTGCTCATGAATATGTGAAAATCTATAGAAGAGGAAACTACCTTATTGAAGGTAAAACCTCTCCTATAAATAGGAGCCCCATTCCTCACATTTCATTCATCCAAGTTTAAGAGATTGAGAGACTCTCTCTCTAGAACTTGGCCGAAAATCCTCTCTCTCTCTGTCTAGTTTATTTTCGATTTATCTTGTCTTGGCACCTAGGTCCTCACTCGACCTAGTGTTTAGCTCTGCGACTTCGAGACTTGTTCTTAAGTCGTAGTGTTTAAAAGTGCCCACTCACTGATTCCTTCTTTTCGAGTGATTTAGTGATAGAAACTTTCGTGGTTGCTCGAGGTGCCGAGGAAAGAAAGAGAGACGTGCTGCGAGGGGAGACGAGCGTTGCAAACTTTCCACAAGCTTCTTCAAAGTTCAAGCTTCAAGAAAGGTTAGTAAACTTCTAGCTCATATTGGTTTTTAATTACATGTACTTGCACTTGTCTAGGTTAGTAAAAACTGTTTTACTTGCAAAAGAAAATTTTTAAAATTCCGCCGCTTACCGAAGCGTTAATTATTTTCTCAAACCCTAGATCGATTCCAACATCAAGCCCTATCCAATTTCGTGGCAGAATTCTCCTATACTCTCGACATGGGAAGAGCAAAAGATGACTCGACCGATGACTTGTCATCTGGAAAGAGAAAGGTCGACCCTACGGGTCCCATATGGGAATTACACGTAGACGGAGCATCCAATGCCCAAGGAGCCGGCACCGGCGTAATTTTAACCAATCTCCACCGGGTGAAGTTACGCTACGCCCTCCACTACGGATTCCAAGCCTCCAACAACAATGAGGCCGAGTACGAAGCCCTCATTGTGGGGCTAGAGCTCGCTCATAAGCTCAACGTACAGAACTTACGAATACACTGCAACTCGCAGTTGATCGTAAATCAGGTTAAGGGTGACTACATCGCCAAAGAACCTAACATGATCGCCTACCTGGCAAAAACAAACACCAAGCTAGATACCTTCTCTTGGTTTGAGATCATACAGATCCCCAGAGAAGAGAACGCCGAGGCTGATGTGTTGTCAATGGTACCCACAAGAAGAGTTGTAGTCTTTATTTTATACATTTGATGTAATAAAGTCTCACGAAGACTCTTGCTTGTAATTGTTTATTCATTAATAAAAGTTGAAACGTTCATTCATTCTTCCTTGTCTGTTTGAAGCTTTATAATAAAACCTTAGTCCTTAGTCCATAAACAAACTTAACAACTTACAAAGAGACAAATGTAGATTTGCATGAACAAACTCTTCGTAGTTTGCTTAAAACAATATATTCGCAATCTAAGGGTCAAAGGACTATTGACCTCAGTATGATTGTTAGGAGAATCTATGATGTCTGGTTATGGGGCATTGAGAGTTGGAGACTCTATAGTTCTTCTAGGTATCTTCTGAAAGTACTGAATTGACCAGTGCACTTCTAGAGACAAAATAAGAACAAACCATTTAACCTCTTATCTCTCGAAGTCACTATGTATGAATTGCATCGTACTTACCTTAATCCTAAAATGAGACATGCCATTTCACAGCTTACGTATTCTCATTTGAGAAAGTCAGAGTTCGGACTCACAATGTGCTTCTGAACAGGGCCTATTGGTGAAGTACTAAGTTGTGAAGATGTCATGAGTAACTTTGTGAAGTTCTCATTGATATGGAATTCATGTACAAGATTGCTGAAATGCAATGTATATCACCTCATACTTTGTTCCTTGGAATGTGAATAAATGAACTGGCCAGTGTCCAAATTGAGTCATGAATCTTTTGGATGAAACAATGTGACTTTTTAGCTCCTCGTCAATACATTGTTTTAACTTATTCACAAGCGACAAAGGAGTTGAGGAAATAACAGCTAGAAAGGTAAAATGGTAATTTTTTAAATCCCGACTTGCTGATGATATTCATGAAGGGTAAACATAGATAATATTCAGTGGATCCGCTCATCATAATTTGGTTGAATTCTTGAGTAGAAAATAAATTCATTTGAACCGAGAGATTTTCAGTGTCAACTCTTTAGTGGAGTCAGTTGACATTAAGCTAAACTTGGAAAAGGTTTGTGAACTTTTGAGTCCAAGTGTTTAGCTCAAGCTTTGTTCATTTGGATCCATGAGGTCACTGTCACAAATAACATCGAGTAGGAATAGTTAAACTAGAAGCTAAGTCAAAACAAGAACGAGACAAGTTTTACGAAAAATTGTCAAAAGGGTAATTTTGTCTTTTTGGACATGTCATGAAATGAATGTCAATAAATTTTTTGACTTGGTCATATGATGACTAATAACACTCGGCCATGATATGATCATTGGTCCTTGTGAATTAATTTCATTTCATACAATTTTACTTGAAAATTCTTAATGGGCTTTTCTTATGTTGTCATGAACAAGTAAAGAAAAATCTAGAAATGCATTCTAGAAGAAGAGGAAATGGGAGATAAAATTCATGCAACCCTTAGTGTGAAAGAGAGCTTATTTTGTGCATTAATGTATGAAGATACTTGCCAAAAGATAAAGAGGAAACAAATTTCTTCTATGAGGAACAAGGTGGGCGCCAACTAGGGAAGCAAAAGAGGAAACAAATCCAAGCCTTCTAGAAGGGTATTTGGCCGTGTGACTCTAAGGGGAAGGAGGGAATATTTGCTCATGAATATGTGATATTCTATAGAAGAGGAAACTACCTTATTGAGGTAAAGCCTCTCCTATAAATAGAGCCCTCATTCTTCACATTTCATTCATCCAAAGATTTAGAGATTGAGAGCTTCTCTCTCTAGCTTGGCCGCCCCTCTCTCCTTCTCTCTCTAAGTTCTTTTCATTTTTGTTTTGGCACCTAGGTCCTCATTTGACCTAGCGAGTTTAGCTCTTCGACTTTGAGACTTGTTCTTAAGTCGTAGTGTTTAAAAGTGCCCACACACTAATTCCTAATTTTCTCGAGTGATTATAGTGATAGAAACTTTCGTGGTTGCTCGAGTTGGCGAGGAAAGAAGAGAGACGTGCTGCGAGGGAGACGAATGCTTTCAACCTTCCGAAGGCTCATCAACGTTCAAGCTTCTAAAAAGGTTAGTAATCTTTAATGCTCATAATAGTTTATATTTACATGTGCTTGCTCTTTGTCTAGGTTAGTAAAATCGTTTTTTTATAAGATTACAAACATAATGTGAAAGATTAAAATGTTTTGATTTTTGAAAGTTTAATTGAAATTGATTTTTACAAAACTAGTTTGAATTTTGAAAAACCATTTTCGTTTTAAAACTTGAAAATATTTAGTCATCCAAATCAAATAAGTTATCAAAAATTTTTCAAAACTATATATATAACATATGTTCAAAATCTATATGCTCTTGAAAATTTGAGTGGGAGGTCTCCTTGTAGACAAGCCGAAAAATAAAAATGTGTAATCTCAAACTTTCAAGTGTTCAAATGCGTTGAAGTTCACGCTTCCCTCATGCACTTTCCCGAATAGAAAATAGGAAAAGATCCGAGTATTACCTTGTGCCTTTATGCACTAACATTGCTCTGAACATGATGATCTAGGATTCCTTTCTAGTAGTCCACTCTATCGCTCTATAACTAGGAAATTTGTTTCCAAACTTATAAAGACGATGTGCCAACTCTAAAAACTAAGTGGGAGGGTTATACTTGTTGTTTGTAACCCACGATCCCCAACACTAATGAAAGAAGCAATTAACGTGATACTAAGAGCCACTCTTGTGGCCCTCTCTTAAATGGGAGTACTCTATGGCATTTTTGCTTCGATCATTGCTCAATGAGCTACGTTCGAGAGTGAGACGATGAAGACAAGGCCTCCTCTTGGGGGATTGTTTTTTCAAAGTTGATCTTTTGGACTAAGTGGTTGGTTGCACACTTAGGCTCAATCCCTAGTAATCCTCCCTTGAGGCTCTGCGAAAGGATATGAGTGATCAAACCAATTTAAAAGGTAGCTAGTCAAAATTGGTGTATTGACATCTTGGTTAAGCATTAATGATGTGTCATTTACTTATAAATTGAGATTTCTGCGGCCTTCTCTTGAGAGAGTAAATTATCGTCTGGTTTATAACACCTTTGGATTTTATCAAATGTTAAAAAACTTAAATCCTAAACCAAAGACTAATCATAAACTTGTTTCAACTTTTATAGGCAAAATGTCTCTCAACCCCTCTCTCAACCATTATTTCCTCGAATAAACTCGAAGGCGAAAATTACGTCGACTGGAAACGTAACCTCGACATAACACTTACCGTTAACAAGCACAAATGGGTACTCACCACCCCCTGTCCTCAAACGAATGATGATTCGACTCAAGAGAACAAAGACGCCTTAGCGGCCTGGCTCCGATCCGATGAGATTACGAGGTACTATATTTTAGCATCAATGAACAATGTGTTGCAACAACAACATCGTGACATCGAGACTACCGCCGATATGCTCTACAATCTCCTTGAGATGTTTGGAGGGCAAAGGCATCAAACAAGGCAACAAGCAGTCCGACAGTTTATGAACTGTCGCATGAAGGCTGGGACTCCTGCAGGGACTATATGATGCTGATCACTTGAATAAGATGGAAATCCTAGGATCTAAGATTAACGAGGAGACCAAAATAGATATAATCTTGGAAACTCTCCCCGAATCTTTTGATACCTTGAAGTGAAACTACTCCATGAACAAGCTAGAATACATTGTTACCGAGCTTATAAAGGAGCTTTACACTGCTGAAGGTCTCTCTAAGAGAAAGATAGCTCAAGGAGAGGTACATGCTACTACCTCCACCTCTGGATCTAAGAAGAGACCTCGCAAGGCCGAGAAGAAGAACCAACCTAAGGTTCAAATGAAGAAGAAGGCGTCAAAGGTTCCGAAGGTGGACAAGTCTAACGACAAGTGCCACCACTGCAATGAGCCTGGTCACTGGCGTAGGAACTGTCTTGCCTACCTCAAAACCAAAGTAAAAGGTATTGTACTTATTACAGAAGCTTGTTTAGTAGCTGATAATGTATCATCGTCGATTATTGACTCCGCTGCTACTAACCATATTTGCTGCTCCTTGACTGGTTTTAGGAAAAGCAAAAGCTTAGAAGATGGCGACTTCTGCTTCAACTGGGATGATGGGAGCGTGGTGTCTGTGAAGGCTGTGGAATCCGTGACGCTATCTTTTGAAGATCGCACTATAAATTTGAATAATGTTTATTATGTTCCTTCCTTTGGGAAAAACTTAATATATGTTGCTCAACTTTTCGAGCAAGATTATTATTTAAAGTTCATTAAGAATGGAATTCATATTTCGTTTCCTGATAATTCTTTTGTCACTGATGCATGTATGAAAAATGCTCTTTTCTACATCTATCCCACTCAACCTTCTCTTTTAGACACCGAAATAGATAACGATCTAATTAGGAGCCAAAGAGGATCAAACTTTCTGAATCCTCCGATCTAACAAAATCAACATACCTCTGGCACTTAAGACTTGGTCATATCAGTCTAGATATGATTAAGAGACTTGAGAGGGACGGTCCACTCCAAGCCTCTGCAATAGGTTCACTACCTACTTATGAATCCTGCATAGAAGGAAAAATGACTAAGCGACCTTTCTACGATAAGGGTCGAAGAGCCACTGAGTTGCTGGAACTAGTATATTCTGATGTATCTGGTCCGCTCAGCCAACAGGCACGTGGAGGATACGAATACTTCGTTACCTTCACCGATGATTACACGCGATTTGGTTTTGTCTATTTGCTCAAACACAAATCCGAGACCTTTAACGTATTTAAGGTCTTTAGGGCTTTAGTGGAAAAGCAAACTGGCAAAGTGATCAAAACCCTTCGATCTAATCGAGGTGGTGAGTGTCTGGAGAGTTCGATGACTTTCTTAAAGGAGAAGGTATCGCTTCTCAGCTTACTGCACCAGTCACACCCCAACAAAACGGAGTGTCAGAGAGAAGAAACCAAACTCTTATGGAGATGGTTAGATCAATGATGAGTTACTCATCACTCCCTCTTTCCTTTTGGGGATATGCCCTCAAAAGAGCCGCTTACATTCTGAACCAAGTTCCGTCCAAAACGGTTCCTGGTACTCCTTATGAACGATGGACTGGCCGTAAAGTAAATCTTGGCCGCATCAAAATTTGGGGTTGCCCTGCACACGTACTGATCAAAAGACTAGCAAGCTGGCTAGTAGGTCTGAATTGTGTCTGTTCACCGGATATCCAAAGGAAACCAGAGGTTTCACATTCTATAGTCCCGAGGATGACAAGACTTTCGTTAGCAAGAATGCTCGTTTCCTTGAGGAGGACTTTATGAAAGATGTAAAACCTAGAAGCAAAATTGTGCTTGAAGAAAAGTTGGGTGAGGAAGCTTCTACCTCATCTGTAAGAACTGTTCTTACCCCAACTGAAACACAACCTAACTCTTCAGAATCTCGTAAAGTAGTACTCCGACGTAGTGGAAGGGCTACTCAAAAGCCTGACAGGTACATGTCCTATGGAGACTCTCTCGTAGTCGTCTCAGACATGGATGATCCTATTTCCTATAGCCAAACGATGGCTTGTTCTGAATCACACCTTTGGCTTGACGCCATGAAAGTTGAGATACACTCGATCTATGTCAATGAAGTCTTGAAGCTTGTAGACCTTCCCGAAGGGATTAAACCCGTAGGGTGTAAGTGGATATACAAGAAGAAACGGGGTCTGGATGGGAACGTCGAGACGTTCAAAGCATGACTTGTGGCTAAGGGTTATACCCAACAAGAAGGGATTGACTATGAAGAAACCTTCTCGCCAGTCGCAATGCTTAAATCCATCCGCATACTTCTATCCATAACTGCAGCTCTCGACTATGAGATCTGGTAAATGGATGTCAAGACAGCCTTCCTGAATGGCAATCTTGACGAGCGCATTTACATGGCTCAACCAGACGGTTTCGTGGAAAAAGGTCAAGAGACCAAGGTTTGTGAGTTGCTTAAGTCCATTTATGGATTAAAGCAAGCATCTAGGTCATGGAATATTAGATTCGATGAAACTATAAAGAGCTTTGGCTTTGAGCAGTCAATAGATGAGCCATGCGTTTACAAGTTAATGCACGAAGGTAAAGTTGTGTTTCTGGTACTATATGTCGATGATATATTACTCATAGGTAATGATGTGGGTAAGTTATCTGAGGTTAAGGTCTGGCTAGCAAAGCAATTCGACTTGAAGGATCTAGGAAAAGCCGCGTACATTCTGGGGTTCCAAATCTTTCGAGATAGGAAGAACCGGACTCTGTCACTCTCTCAAGCATCTTATATTGATAAGGTGATGGATCGCTTCTCGAAGCAAGACTCCAAGAAGGGCCAAACACCCTTTAGTCATGGAGTCTCACTCTCTAAGGACCAGTCTCCCAAGACTGCAGAAGAGATTGAAGACATGAGGAAAATTCCTTACGCCTCTGTCGTAGGAAGCCTCATGTATGCTATGCTTTGCACTAGACCTGATATATGTTTCGCCGTTGGTGTAATTAGCCGTTTCCAATCCAACCCTGGATCCGAGCACAGGATTGCTGTTAAGCATGTTCTCAAGTATCTTCGAAGAACTAGGAACTTGATGCTTACATATTCAGGTACTGACCTGACTATGACGGGATACACCTACTCCGATTTTCAAGCGGATAAGGATTCCAGGAAATCCACTTCGGGATCTATGTTCATCCTTAATGATGGAGCTGTTGTGTGGAGGAGGATTAAGCAATCATGCATTGCTAACTCCACAATGGAAGCAGAATATGTGGCTGCTTGTGAAGCCTCAAAAGAGGCTGTATGGCATAGAAAATTCCTTAAGTATTTGGAAGTTGTTCCAAATGTCGACAAGCCCATGACCCTTTATTGTGATAATAGTGGGGCTGTCGCTAACTCAAAGGAACCTCGAAGCCATAAGCGCTCTAAACATATTGAGAGGAAATACCATTTGATTCGAGAGACCGTGCAGCGCGGAGATGTGGAAGTGAAGAAGATCTCAATGGTGGACAACCTAGCAGATCCTTTCACCAAGGCCCTAGCGAACAAGGTCTTCGACCAACATCGAGAGGGATTACGCATGAAGGACTACACACATCTTATTTGAGTCAAGTGGGAGTTTGTTGTCAATGGTGCCCACAAGAAGAGTTGTAGTCTTTATTTTATACATTTGATGTAATAAAGTCTCACAAAGACTCTTGCTTGTAATTGCTTATTCATTAATAAAAGTTGAAACGTTCATTCATTCTTCCTTGTCTGTTTGAAGCAGTATGATAAAACCTTAGTCTTTAGTCCATAAACAAACTTAACAACTTACGAAGAGACAAATGTAGATTTGCATGAACAAACTCTTCGTAGTTTGCTTAAAATGATATATTCGCAATCTAAGGGTCAAAGGACTATTGACCTCAGTATGATTTTTAGGAGAATCTATGATGTCTGGTTATGGGGCATTGAGAGTTCGAGACTCTATAGTTCTTCTAAGTATCTTCCGAAGGTACTGAATTGACCAGTGCACTTCTAGAGACAAAATAAGAAAAACCATTTAACCTCTTATGTCTCGAAGTCACTATGTATGAATTGCATCGTGCTTACCTTAATCCTGAAATGAGACATGCCATTTCACAGCTTACGTATTCTCATTTGAGAAAGTCGTAGTTCGGACTCACTATGTGATTCTGAACAGGGCCTATTGGTGAAGTACTAAGTTGTGAAGATGTCATGAGTAACTTTGTGAAGTTCTCATAGATATGGAATTCATGTACAAGATTGCTGAAATGCAATGTATTGATCTTCATGCTTTGTTCCTTGGAATGTGAATAAATGAATTGGCCAGTGTCCAAATTGAGTCCTGACTCTTTTGGATGAAACAATGTGACTTGTTAGCTCCTCGTCAATACATTGTTTCTAACTTATTCACAAGAGACAAAGGAGTTGAGGAAATAACAGCTAGAAGGGTAAAATGGTAATTTTGTAAATCCCGACTAGCTGATGATATTCATGAAGGGTAAACATAGATAATATTCAGTGGATCCGCTCATCATAATTTGGTTGAATTCTTGAGTAGAAAATAAATTCATTTGAACCGAGTACAAAATTACCATTTTATACAATCTCCATGAGATGTTTGGAGGGCAAGGACGTCAAGCTAGGCAACAAGCGGTCCGACAGTTTATGAACTGTCGCATGAAGGCTGGAACTCTCGTTAGAGATCATATGATGCTGATCATTAGCTATCTAAACGAAATGGAGATCCTTGGATCTAAGATTGATGGGGAGACTAAAATAGACATGATCTTGGAAATTCTCCCCGAGTCTTTTGTTACCCGCAAGCTGAACTACTCCATGAACAAGCTAGAGTACATTGTTACCGAGCTTATGAAGGAGCTTCACACTGCTGGGGGACTCACTAAGAAAAAAAGGGCTCAAGGAGAGGTACATGCTACTGCCTCCACCTCTAGATCTAAGCAGAGACCTCACAAGGCCGAGAAGAAGAACTAAACTAAGGTTCAAAAGAAGAAGAAGACGCCGAAGGCTCCAATGTTGGACAAGTCTAACGACAAGTGCCACCACTGCAATGAGCCTGGTCACTGGCGTAGGAACTGTCCTGCCTACCTCAAAACCAAAGAAAAATGTATTGTTCTTCTTACCGAAGCTTGCTTAGTAGCTTAAAATGTATCATCGTGGATTATTGACTCCGCTGCTACTGACCATATTTGCTGCTCCTTGACTGGTTTTAGGAAAAGCAAAAGCTTAGAGGATGGCAACTTCTGCTTCAAGTGGGGTGATGGGAGCGTGGTGTCTGCGAAGGCTGTGGGATCCGTGACGCTGTCTTTTGAAGATCGTACTTTAAATTTGAATAATGTTTATTATGTTCCTTCCTTTGGGAAAAACCAAATATCCGTTGCTCAACTTTTCGAGCAAGATTATTATTTAAAGTTTATAAAGAATGGAATTCGTATTTCTTTTTCAAATTCTTTTGTCACTGATGCATGTATGAAGAATGCTCTTTTTAACATTTATCTCACTCAACCTTCTCTTTTAGACACCGAAATAGATAATGATCTAGTTAGGGAGCCAAAGAGGATCAAACTATCTGAATCCTCCGATCTAATTAAATCAACATATCTCTTGCACTTAAGACTTGGTCATATCAGTCTAGAAAGGATTAAGAGACTTGTGAGGGACGGTCCACTCCAAGCCTCTGCAATAGGTTCACTACCTACTTGTGAATTTTGCATTGAAGGAAAAATGACCAAGCGACCTTTCTCTGATAAGGGTCGAAGAGCCACTGAGTTGTTGGAACTAGTACATTCTGATGTATGTGGTCCGCTCAGTCAACAGGCACATGGTGGATACGAATACTTTGTTACCTTCACCGATGATTACACGCGATTTGGTTTTGTCTATTTGCTCAAACACAAATCCGAGACCTTTAACGTATTTAAGGTCTTTAGGGCTTTAGTGGAAAAGCAAACTGGCAAAGTGATCAAATCCCTTTGATCTGATCGAGGTGGTGAGTGTCTGGAGAGTTCGATGACTTTCTTAAAGAAGAAAGTATCGCTTCTCATCTTACTGCACCTGGCACACCCCAACAAAACAGAATGTCAGAGAGAAGAAACCGAACTCTTATGGAGATGGTTAGATCAATGATGAGTTACTCATCACTCCCTCTTTCCTTTTGGGGATATGCCCTCAAAACAGCCGCTTACATTCTGAACCAAGTTCCGTCCAAAACGGTTCCTGGTACTCCTTATGAACGATGGACTGGCCGTAAAGTAAATCTTGGCCACATCAAAATTTGGGATTGCCGTGCACATGTGCTGAGGAAAAAGACGAGCAAGTTGGCTAGTCGGTCAGAATTGTGTCTTTTCGTTGGATATCCAAAGGAAACCAAAGGTTTCACATTCTATAGTCCCGAGGACGATAAGACTTTCGTTAGCACAAATGCTCGTTTGCTTGAGGAGGACTTTATGAAAGATGTAAAACCTATTAGATTCTATTGTGCTTGAAGAAAAGTTGGGTGAGGAAGCTTCTACCTCAACCAAGGTTTGTGAGTTGCTTAAGTCCACTTATGGATTAAAGCAAGCATCTAGGTCATGGAATATTAGATTCGATGAAACTGTAAAGATCTTGGGCTTTGATAAGTCAATAGATGAGCCGTGTGTTTACAAGTGTTAATGCATGAATGTAAAGTTGTGTTTCTGATACTATATGTCGATGATATATTACTCATAGGTAATGATGTGGGTAAGTTATTTGACGTTAAGGTCCGGTTGGAAAAGCAATTCGATATGAAGGATCTAGGAGAAGCCACGTACATTCTGGGGATCCAAATCTTTCGAGATACGGAAGAACCGGACTCTGTCGCTCTCTCAAGCGTCTTATATTGATAAAGTGATGGATCGCTTCTCGATGCAAGACTCCAAGAAGGGCCTTTAGGCATGGAGTCTCACTCTCTAAGGACCAGTCTCCCACGACTACACAAGAGATTAAGGACATGAGAAAAATTCCTTACGCCTCAACCGTAGGAAATCTCATGTATGCTATGCTTTGCACTAGACCTAATATCTGCTTCGCAGTTGGCGTAGTTAGCCGTTTTCAATCCAACCCTGGACCCGAGCACTAGATTGTTGTTAAGCATGTTCTCAAGTATCTTCGAAGAACTAGGAACTTGATGCTTATATATTCAGGTACTGACGTGACTATGACGGGATATACCGACTCCGATTTTCAAGCGGATAAGGATTCCAGGATATCCACTTCAGAATCTGTGTTCATCTTTAATGATGGAACTGTTATGTGGAGCAGTATTAAGCAATCTTGCATTGCGGACTCCACAATGGAAGCAGAATATGTGGCTGCTTGTGAAGCATCCAAAGAGGCTGTATGGCTTATAAAATTCCTTAAGTATTTGGAAGTTGTTCCAAACGTCGACGAGCCCATGAACCTTTATTGTGATAATAGTGGGGCCGTCGCTAACTCAAAGTACCACGAAGCCATAAGCGCTCTAAACATATTGAGAGGAAATACCATTTGATTCGAGAGATCGTGCAGTGCGGAGACGTGGAAGTGAAGAAGATCTCAACGGTGGACAACCTGGCAGATCCATTCACCAAGGCCTTAGCGAACAAGGTCTTCGACCAACATCAAGAGGGATTAGGAATGAAGGACTACAAACATCTTCTTTTAGTCAAGTGGGAGTTTTTGTCAATGGTGCCCACAAGAAGAGTTGTAGTCTTTACTTTTGTACATTTGATGTAATAAAGTCTCACAAAGACTCTTGCTTGTAATTGCTTATTCGTTAAGAAAAAGTTGAAACGTTTATTCATTATTCCTTGTGTGAAGCTTTATGATAAAACCTTAGTCTTTAGTCCATAAACAAACCTAACAACACATGAAGAGACAAATGTAGATTTGGATGAACGAACTCCTCATGGTTTGCTTAAAACAATATATTCGCAATCTAAGGATCAAAGGACTTCTAGAGACAAGATAAGAACAAACCATTGAACCTCTTATGTCTCGAGGTCACTACGTATGAATTGCATCATGCTTACCTCAATCCTAAAATGAGACATGCCATTTCATAGCTTACGTATTCTCATTTGAGAAAGTCAGAGTTCGGACTCATTATGTGATTCCGAACAAGGCCTATTGGTGAAGTACTAAGTTGTGAGAATGTCATGAGTAACTTTGTGAAGTTCTCATAGATATGGAATTCATGTACGAGATTGCTGAAATGCAATGTATATCACCTCATGCTTTTTTCCTTGGAGTGTGAATAAATGAACTGGCCAGTGTCCAAATTGAGTCTTGACTCTTTTGGATGAAACAATGTGACTTGTTAGCTCCTCGTCAATACATTGTTTCTAACTTATTCACAAGCGACAAAGGAGTTGAGGAAATAACAGCTAGAAGGGTAAAATGGTAATTTTGTAAATCCCGACTAGCTGATGATATTCATGAAGGGTAAACATAGATAATATTCACTGGATCCACTCATGTTGAATTCTTGAGTAGAAAATAAATTCATTTGAACCGAGAGATTCTCAGTGTCAACTCTTTAGTGGAGTCAGTTGACATTAAGCTAAACTTGGAAAAGGTTTGTGAACTTTTGAGTCCAAGTATTTTAGCTCAAGCTTTGTTCATTTGGATCCATGAGGTCACTGTCACAAATCATATCGAGTAGGAATAGTTAAACTAGAAGCTAAGTCAAAACAAGAACAAGTCAAGTTTTACGAAAATTGTCAAAAGGGTATTTTTGTCTTTTTGGACATAGGATGAAATGAATGTCAATAAATTTTTTGACATGGTCATATGATGACTTAAATCACTCGGCCATGATGAGTTCATTGGGCCTTGTGGATTAATTTTGTTTCATAGAATTTTACTTGAAAATTCTTAATGGGCCTTTATGATGTTGTCATGAACAAATGAAGAAGCTTCTAGAAGCTCCTTCAAGGAGAGGTGGCCGTCCAACCCAAGACAAGAGAGAGGATTTATTTTGTGCATTAATGTATGACGATACTTGCCAAAAGAAAGAAGGAAACATATTTTCTCCAAGAGGAAAATGGATTTCGGCCAAGGATAAAGGGGAAGCAAAAGAGGAAACAAATCCAAGGATTCTAGGAGCCTTATTTGGCTGTGTGAATGAGGAAGGAAGGAGAGCAAATTTTGCTCATGAATATGTGATATTCTATAAAGAGGAAACTACCTTATTGAAGGTAAAACCTCTCCTATAAATAGAGTATTCATTATTCACATTTCATTCATTCCAAAGTTTTAGAGATTGAGAGTTTCTCTCTTTGTCTAGGTTAGTAAAATAGTTTTACTTCTTTTAAAGAAATTTTTAAATTCCGCCACTTGCTCGAAACGTTAAACTTTTTCTTAACCCTAAATCAATTCCAACAACAAGGTCTTCGACCAGCATCGGGAGGGATTAGGCATGAACGACTACACACATCTTCTTTGAGTCAAGTGGGAGTTTGTTATCAATGGTGCCTGTTGTCGACGCGCCACAATTCAAAGAGCCAAGAGAAGGCGAGGTGTTGCTGGCCAATCCGGACAAACATAGGCGGAACCATCGAAACGACTCCCGACCGGGCGGCCAGTCCCGTCCGGCCGACTCCCGGCCGGCCAAATCCCGACCGGTCGACTCTCGGCCGGCCAAAGCCCGACCGGTCGACTCCCGGCCGGCAGACTCCCGGCCACTGGCCGGCCCAGGGTCGGCGCTTGGCCAATGGCCGGCTCAGGGCCAGCGCCGGGCCAATGGCCGGCCCAGAGCCAGCGCCCGGCCAATGGCCGGCCCAGAGCCGGCGCTCGGCCAATGGCCGGCCCAGAGCCGGCGCCCGGCCAACAGCCGGCCCAGAGCCGGCTCTCAGCCTAGGGACCCCCCAAAACGTCCCTAGGTCGCATATAAATATGAGGCTCGACCCCTCGAGTCAGGTAATCCGAATTTGAGTACTGAAACGCTGTCGAACTCGTAACTCACTCGTTTCTCTCAAGTCTCGGCGTCTAAATACTTAAACCCTCTATATCCGCCTTTATCCTACTAATGTTGAGCGTCGGAGAGGTAAACAGAGCCAACCCCTCTGTTTCCCCTTTGTAGTTCACACCTCTTCTCTTATCTTTTCATGTGCTTGGACGAGATAGACATCATCAACTGCTAAGGGACGACTTGGGACACCAAGTCCGACACTATCGAGCCGAAGTGAGACCACTTGGTCCGGCCTTGGGTCTAACCACTTTGGGCTCCTAAATAGTTGTCCGAAAACGAGCGACAATATTTTGGCGCTAGAAGGAGGGACCTCCCAACCTTAGCAACACTCTACCTTCCATTCCTCTTTCCCACTACATCTACGACTCTCTAGAGATGAGTCAAGTTCCCGCCGCCTCCGCAGGCACTCGAGCGATGAGCTCGAGGTACGGCCTTCGAAGCCTCGCGCACCGTCTAGGTGGGCAACCTCGTGACAACCAGAGCCAGCCCCGAGACTCGGCGAATAACCCTAAGGCCGCGCTCCGAGAGGACACAGCTCGAAGGCTCGCCGAGCTCCTAGACCGTCCCGGCGTCGACGGTACAATCATCGCCAACCTCCTCGGCTACAACGTCGAGGATAGGTCCGCCCGAGGCGACTCCGACCCCGACTATGTGGGGGAGTCAAGAACCGATGAGGCAACGCCAAGCCTCGCCCCGTCACGGTCCGAGAGGACAAACGGCGACTTGGCCGGACCGTCGCACCCGGTGCGGCAACAGGAACGGTCACATTCCCGAGGACTCGCCCCCTCGGTCTCAAGAGGCGGCCGGACACGGCCCCTCGCCGACGAGAGAGCGGCCCTAGTGGACGATGGGGCCGATAGCCGAAGCGCTCGTCGGACAATACGGCCAAGGGCGACCTCGCCACGCCAAGCACCGAGCGTGGACCTTAGAGAGCGCCTGACGGCGCAGAGAAACTCTCGAGAGGAGGATTTCCGCCAAAGGCTCAACTCTCGGAGGGACGCGCTCCCCGCCACAACTCTTGGCCGACCTCAGGCCAATGTCGGGGACCAAGCGTCCAACGAGCGCCAACAGGCGACTCCTGCGGTCCCGGCAATCAGCCCTGCTAACGGGCACGATATGGTGACAATGATTCAAAGCCTCCAGAATCAGATCCTCGAGATGAGGGAATCAGGGAGGCAAAGGCCCTATGGAGGGATCAAGGAGTCATACTCTCCCTTCGCCGCTTAAATCCCGCGCAGCCTTGGGTGGGGAATTTCAAACTGCCATCCATCCCTCCCTATGACGGACGGACGGACCCAAACTTCCACATCCAGGACTACGAGACGTGGATGACGATGCAGGGACAGTCATACGCCACCCTGTGTCAGGCCTTCAGCCTAACCCTCACGGGGTCAGGGTTTGAATGGTTCCGAAGTCTAAGACCGGGGGGCATCTCATCCTTCCGGGCTTTACGAGAAGCCTTTCTTGCTCGCTTTGCCACTCTCGTGGCGCAAAAGAAGTCGAAGACCTACCTCCTGTCTATCCGACAGGGGAGAGACGAGACCCTGAGACAGTACCTCGCTCGCTTCACCAAGGATTCTCACAAGGTCGAGGGGTTTGACGACAAGGACGCCATCACGGCGATCACCGAGGGAGCTCACACGAGCGACTTCCTCAAATCTATTGTTGGAAAGGTCCCGCGGGACATGGCGGAGCTAATGTCGAGAGCCCGCACCTACATGGGAATCGAGGACTACTTCAACGACCGGGACGGCCGAAAGTCGGGGGGGCAAAGCGGTTGCCGCCGCGACGATCAAGACGAAGATCGTCCCGACCCTCGAAAGAGGAGGAACAAGGGAGGCCAGACCCCTAACGGTCACTCCCTCCCTGGGCCTAGACCCCCGCACGTCGATAGCTTCCAAAAGTTTTCGGCATTTACCCCTCTGAACACTTCGCGAGAACGGATCCTAGCTTTGCACCGCGACGAGCTAGGAAGCCTCGCTCCACTCACAAAGGATCCTGCGAAGCGGGAACGAAGCAAGTTCTTTGAATTCCACCAAGACCATGGGCACCTGACGTCCGAGTGTTACCAGCTCAAGCGCCAGATCGAAGCCCTCATTCAGGATGGGAAGTTGAAAGAGTACGTCCTTAGAACAATCGGGACGGCCGCGGCAAACAGAGGACGCCCGCGGCAGGAAAGGAAAGATCCAACGAAGGTAACCGTTACGGACCGAACGGAGAACCAAGAGCCAGAGAACTCACAACTGCACGTCGTGGACTCGATCATGGGCGGCTCGGAGTTCGGGGACTCGAGCACGCAAAGGAAGAAGTACGTGCGAGAAGTCTCCCAAGGGAAGATAGCGCACTACATCAACCAATCGTACGAGGCTCCTCCCCCGGCCCCGTTCGAATCCATGTTCTTCACCGGCCAAGAGGCGGCACGAGTTCTCCACCCACACAACGATGCGATAGTCGTCTCAGCCCCGTTCGCCAACAATCTCGTCTGAAGAATCTTGATCGATAACGGCAGCTCTGCCGACATCATCTTCAAATCAGCATTGGACAGGATGAAGCTGACCGGGCTGAGACCGACCCCAATCTCGACCCCACTCTTCGGCTTCTCCGGGGAGATGGTCATGAAGGAGGGCACTATCGACCTCCCGGTCACCTTCGGGACACCGGGAGCGATCGAGGTCACTCGCATCGTGTCATTCCTGGTCGTGGACCAGCCCTCAGCGTACAACATCATCATCGGCCGCCCGACTCTCAATCGGTTGAAGGCCATAACGTCCACCTACCACCTAATGATGAAATTCCCGACCGGGAAGGGGATTGCCATAATGTTGGGAGACCAGTCTATGGCAAGGATGTGCTACATCCAAGGGGTGGACGGGCAGGGAAAGGGAAAGATGGTAAGCCCCATCTTCCAGCTCGGAGACAAGGTCAAGCCGCGAAAGATGGTCCTACCAATAGAAGCTTGCTCCCGTTTTTTTATGCCTGATTGTTGTCGTTTTATTTCTGGTTTTAAGGCAATTTAAAATTTGAAAAAAGGCCAATGGCCCGGGAATGTAATCTTTGACTATTTTGATGTGGTAATCAGATTGCATTTCGCATCGAAACCTTTATCCTGTTGCATTATAATTTCTAGTCTCCTCTACGAGTGCGCAAGAAACTCGGGGGGCTAATGGGGAACAACACTCAATGAAACTGAAAATCACTCACTCGCAAAACAAAAAACAAAAGTGTAACGAAATCTCAAGGGGCCGATGGTTAAGCAAGAGGTCCCAAAGAGAAACATGCTCTACACGAGTCGACCAACTGGTCCTCGTGTCAACACTACACACGACTCCTCGAGTTGAGTTCACTCCTCGAGTTGGGTCCCAAGTCCACGAGTCGACTGGTAAGTCCTTGTGCCGACTCTACACATAACTCCTCGAGTTGAGTTCCGAGTCCACGGGTCGACTGGTAAGTCCTCGTGCCGACTCTACATGACTCCTCGAGTTGAGTTGACTCCTCGAGTTGAGTTCACTCCTCGAGTCGAGTACCGAGTCCACGAGTCGACCAACTACTCCTCGTGCCGACTCTACTTGACTCCTCGAGTTGAGTTCACTCCTCAAGACGAGTACCGAGTCCACGAGTCGACTAACCACTCCTCGTGCCAACTCTACATGACTTCTCGATTTGAGTTCACTCCTCGAGTTGAGTTCACTCCTCGAATTAAGTTCACTCCTCAAGTTGAGTTCACTCCTCGAGTTGAGTTCACTCCTCGAGTTGAGTTCACTCCTCGAGTCGAGTCCTGAGTCCACGAATCGACTGATAGGTCCTCGTGCCGACTCTACACATGACCAACCCTCGAGTCGACCTCACGCGTTGCTCCTCAGGTTGGGTCTATTCTGCGAGTCTCGACTTGAAAGTCCTCATGTCAGACATGCACGACTGCTTGACTCATCAATAACTGATCGACTCATAAGTCTCGATGACAAACCTGCGTGCTCTCATGCAAGCAACACAAAAACCGTCCCTAACGACGTGCTTAAGTCACCCCAAACGGCGCACCAAAATTCGCCCCACGACGCTCTCGTGAGGCAAAGAATGGGCCGATCGAGTCCCCAAATGTGACGCGCACGCCATGGCATCGCATTCACAAGGGCACAAGACTCGACCCAAGAGACTCAACTTGAAAACGCGACCAGTGCACTAAGGTGCCACACTCGCCGGGGGATCAAGTCTACATCTAACCCCACCTATCACATGACACGCGCACCCAAGGGTGCCACGCTCATGAGGTGGTATTGTCACACTCGCCGCCCAGCTCGTGCGCCAATAGGCAGCGAGTCACAAATGGGTTTCAGAGGCCTGCGCCCGCCGGACGAAACTGGTCTAGCCAGCGTCCACGGAAAACCTGGTCACACAAATGTGGCACCAAGGCCCCACGAGGCCCAAGTCGTGCAAATCGATCACGCCTTCATTGGTAGTCGAGAAAATAAGCCGCGCATAATAAAGTCGCGCAAATCGATCACGCCTTCATTGGCAGATCGAGAAAATAAGCCGCGCGCAATAAAGTCGTGCAAATCGATCACGCCTTCATTGGTAGTCGAGAAAATAAGCCGCGCATAATAAAGTCGCGCAAATCGATCACGCCTTCATTGGTAGGTCGAGAAAATAAGCCACGCATCATCATGACGTGCAAGTCGACTACGCCTTCATCGGTAAATCGAGAAAATAAGCCGCGCACCACCACAACAAAGCCGTGCAAATCGATTACACCTTCATTGGTAAGTCGAGAAAATAAGCCACGCACCTCCGAGACGCGCAAATCGATTACGCCCTCGTCGGAAAATCGAGAGAATAAGATGCACACCGACGAAACCGGGCGAATCGACTGCGATAGTATGTCGAGAACATAAGACACGTAAAGAGAAAGACAACAAAGGCCGTCCCTCGCGGCGCGCAAAAGCCGTCCCTCGCGACGCACAAAAGCTTTCCCTCGCGACGCGCAAAAGCCGTCCCTCGCGACACACAAAGGCCGTCCCTCGCGACACACAAAGGTCGTCCGCTCTACGACGCACTCACTCGAGAGTGGTCGTCTGAAGTCCACATGACGACATGATTCTTGAGTTTCCACTCGACCTACGCTCGACCAGAAACTCAGGGGGCTAATGTTGTCGGCCCGTCAACGACCGACAGGGGCAAAAGAGTCAAAACGCACCACGATTCAAAGAGCCAAGAGGAGGCGAGGTGTTGCTGGCCAATCCGGACCAACATAGGCGGAACCATCGCAACGACTCCCGACCGGCCGGCCAGTCCCATCCGGCCGACTCCTAGCCGGCCAAAGCCCGACTGGTCGACTCCCAGCCGGCAGCCTCCCGGCCACTGGCCGGCCCAGTGCCGGCGCTCGGCCAATGGCCGGCCCAGAGCCGGCTCTCGGCCTAGGGACCCCCCAAAACGTCCCTAGGTCGCCTATAAATATGAGGCTCGACCCCTCGAGTCAGGTAATCCGAATTTGAGTACTGAAACGTTGTCGAACTCGTAACTCACTCGTTTCTCTCAAGTTTCGGCCTCCAAACACTTAAACCCTCTATATCCACCTCAATCCTACTAATGTTGAGCGTCGGAGAGGTAAACAGAGGCAACCCCTCTGTTTCCCCTTTGTGGTTCACACCTCTTCTCTTATCTTTTCAGGTGCTTGGACGAGATAGACAACATCAACTGCTAAGGGACGACTTGGGATACCAAGTCCGACACTATCGAGCCGAAGTGAGGCCACTTGGTCCGGCCTAGGGTCTAACTGCTTTGGGCTCCTAAATAGTTGTCCGAAAACGAGCGACAACAGTGCCCACAAGAAGAGTTATAGTCTTTACTTTTGTACATTTGATGTAATAAAGTCTCACGAAGACTCTTGCTTGTAATTGCTTATTCATTAATAAAAAGTTGAAACGTTTATTCATTATTCCTTGTGTGAAGCTTTATGATAAAACCTTATTCTTTAGTCCATAAACAAGCCTAACAACACATGAAGAGACAAATGTAGATTTGGATGAACAAACTCTTCATGGTTTTCTTAAAACAATATATTCGCAATCTAAGGATCAAAGGACTATTGATCTTAGTACGATTGTTAGGAGAGTCTATGATGTCTGATTAGTGGACATTGAGAGTTGGAGACTCTATAGTTCTTCTAGGTATCTTGCGAAGGTACTAAATTGACCGGTGCACTTCTAGAGACAAGATAAGAACAAACCATTTAACCTCTTATGTCTCGAAGTCACTACGTATGAATTGCATCATGCTTACCTCAATCGAGAAATGAGACATGACATTTCATAGCTTACGTATTCTCATTTGAGAAAGTCAAAGTTCGGATTCACTATATGATTCTTAGCAGGACCTATTGGTCAAGTACTAAGTTATGAAGGTGTCATGAGTAACTTTGTGAAAATCTCATAGATATAGAATTCATGTACAAGATTGCTGAAATGCAATGTATATCACCTCATGCTTTGTTCTTTGGAATGTGAATAAATGAACTGGCCAGTGTCCAAATTGAGCCATGACTCTTTTGGATGAAACAATGTGACTTGTTAGCTCCTCATCAATACATTGTTTCTGACTTATTCACAAGCGACAAGGGAGTTGAGAAAATAACAGCTAGAAGGGTAAAATGGTAATTTTGTAAATCCCGACTAGCTGATGATATTCATGAAGGGAAAACATAGATAATATTCAGTGGATCCACTCATCACAATTAAGTTGAATTCTTAAGTAGAAAATAAATTCATGTGAACTTTTGAGTCCAAGTATTTTAGCTCAAGCTTTGTTCATTTGTATCCATGAGGTCACTATCACAAATCATATCGAGTAGGAATAGTTAAACTAGAAGCTAAGTCAAAACAAGAACGAGACAGGTTTTACGAAAATTGTCTAAAGGGTATAATTGTCTTTTTGTATATAGGACGAAATGAATGTCAATAAATTTATTGACATTGTCATATGATGACTTAAACCACTCGGCCAAGTTAAATAATTTGAGCCTTGAGGATTAATTTCATTTCATGGAATTTTACTTGAAAATTCTTAATGAGCTTTTCTTATGTTGTCATGAACAAATTAAGAAAAATCTAGAAGCTCATTCTAGAAGCCTTGCACGTCCAACCCAAGGAAAAGAGAGGCTGAATTCGTGCATGCCATAGTGTGAAAGAGAGTTTATTTTGTGCATGAATGTATGTAGATACTTGCCAAAAGAAAAAGAGGAGACAAATTTCCTCTATGAGGAATGTATTTGGGCGGCCAACTTAGGAGCAAACAAAAGAGGAAACAAATCCAAGGTCTTCTAGAAGAAGGCTTGGACGTCCACAATAGAGAAAGGGAAACAAGGTTTTGCTCATGAATATGTGATATTCTATAGAAGTGGAAACTACCTTATTTAAGGTAATCTCTCCCCTGTAAATAGAGCCATCATTCTCATTGTATTCTCATCCCACATAAGTTTGAGATTGAGAGCTTCTCTCTCTTGACATTGTGGCCGCCCCCTCTCTCTCTCTCTCTAGTTTTCTTTTGTTTTTATTTCGGCACCTAGGTCCACATTTGACCTAGTGTTTTAGCTCCTCGACTTTGAGACTTGTTCTTTAGTCGTCGTGTTTAAAAGTGCCCACACACTAATTCCTTTGTTTCTCGAGTAATTATTGTGATAGAAGCTTTTGTGGTTGCTCGAGTTCTCGAGGAAAGAAGAGAGACGTGCTGCGAGGGGAGACGAACATTTCAACCTTCCTAAGGCTTCTCAAAGGTTAGTAAACATATAATGCTCATTAATAGTTTTAATGAACATATAATGCTCATTAATAGAAGCTTTTGTGGTTGCTCGAGTTCTCGAGGAAAGAAGAGAGACGTGCTGCGAGGGGAGACGAACATTTCAACCTTCCTAAGGCTTCTCAAAGGTTAGTAAACATATAATGCTCATTAATAGTTTTAATTTATATGTACTTGCTCTTTGTCTAGGTTGGTAAAAACGTTTTACTTGTTTTAAAGAAAAATCTTAAATTTCGCCGCTTGCTCGAAGCGTTAAATCTTTTCTTAACCCTAGATCAATTCCAACAGCATCTCCATACCTTCAACGCAAAGATGATGGCTGCTAACTCCAGATCATGAGTTGGGTAGTTCTTCTCGTGAGGCTTCAATTGACGAGAACCATAAGCGACTATGTGTCATTTTGCATCAAAACGCATCCCACACCTTCTTTAGAAGCATCTGAGTAAACCTCATACGGCTCGCCCATCTTCGGGATAATGAGGATTGGTGCACTGGTTAAGAAAACCTTCAATCTTCAAAAAGCATTCTCACACTGATGATCCCAGTCAAAGCAAACATTCTTCTTTGTGAGTCGGGTCATTGGTGCAGATATCTGTGACAAGTCTTGCACAAACTTTTTGTAGTATCCAGCCTAACCCAAAAAACTTCTAACCTCTCCAACATTCCTTGGTAGCTCCTATCTTAAAACTGCTTTCACCTTAGAAGGGTCTACAGATATTCCATCTTCAGTTATTGCATGCCCAAGAAACTTAACTTATGTTAACCAAAAATCACACTACTCTTTCTTGGCATATAACTGATGCTCCCGAAGAGTCTGTAAAACGGTTCTAAGATGTTGCTCATGCTCTTGCGCATCCTTTGAATAAATCAAAATGTCATCAATGAAAACAATGACAAACTGATCCAGGAATGGTCGAAAAACTCGATTCATCATGTCCATAAAAGCTGCAGGAGTGTTGGTTAATCCAAAAGGCATTACCAGAAACTCAAAATAACCATAACGAACTCTGAAAGCCGTCTTGGGAATATCCTCCTCACTTACCTTCAACTGGTGATACCCGGATATCAGATCTATCTTGGAAAAGAATCAAAATCCTCCTAGTTGATCAAGCAACTCGTCAATCCTGGGTAATGGGTATTTATTCTTGATCGTTACTGCATTCAGCTTCTTATAGTCGGTGCACAACCTTAAACTCCCATCAGGTCCCTTTGCAACAACACAGTTGCTTCCCATGGGGACGTGCTATTCCGGATGTGTCCCTTGTTTGTCAACTCGTCAAGCTGTTTTTGTAACTCTTGAAATTCCGCAGGGGCCATCATGTACGGCAAAATAGAGATTGGCAAGGTACCTGGGATAAGATCAATACATAACTATATCTCCCGATCAAGCAGTAGACTAGTTAACTCTTCTGGAAAACGTTGGGAAATTCATCCACAACAGAAATAACTAATCATGTATTAGCGTCTTCTACGTCGACTTCTAATGCCGAAGAGGTGCATAACATGAAAAGTTTCTTCGTCCTCCAACGTAGGACTTCATGATACAATTTTGTATCCCCTGGTCTTGGCTTTCCTGATAAGGAACTATCTCCCTAGATTCCATACGTAGCTTAACTTTTTGCCAATGGAAATCTAGCTGAACTCTATACTTTGACAACCAATCTATGTCAGAACATTACCTTTCACGTACATCGTATTTTTCCGATTCGACCAACATTTCTAGGCCATATCCCATAACACTTTCCATGTCCTGGTCATTCTTGTTCATGCGCTTGGCTATCTTTAGACAAAAGCCCCCAAACCATCCTCAAACCTTATGCACTTCATGTGCTTGGTGTCGATAGTGAAAGTGCAAAACGAACCCAATCGTAGCCTTGTCCCTCATTGAGACGCTATCATCTTTCTTTATTGAGGTCCACTCACCTTCATCCAGAAAGCATTGTACGTAGAAAAATCCCTCTATTTATTCCTACGTCAAGAGCATCGTACGTTTTCGTGAGCGGTCCTCAAGTCATTCTAGCACGATTTTCCAGCTTAGCTATCATGAACTCTACGCAATACTCTGGCGGAGTTCTTATTATATCCAACTGCATTACAAATCTGCAACTCGCAAAACCATATATCCTCAATATAGAAGTCCTAGAACTTTCAAAGACATCGACTTATAGACGTACTAACAAGCGCTTCATCCCAAACACGTGCTGTCACCTCCTGAAAAACGATACATTACTCGGCCATACTCACGAGGCTCAAGTGGACATAAGAATTCTTATAACAAAGGAACATTAGAAAGACTCGCATCAGGCGACCTTCTAAAACTACTATCGATGGGCTATAAGTATAAAGTAAACCGAGTATGTATTCCCTAGAGACTCTTAACCTAGAGCTCTGATACCACCCTGTCACGCCCCGGGAAAGTGGGGTGTGATTATTGAATAGAATTAAACACTAATAAACTTTACATAACTATCCCACGGTGCATACTCAGTTATTTACTTTACAAGTCCAAAGATAAAAGAAAGAAAATAAAACAAACCTTCAACACTTGATAGTCTATCCAGCGAAACCTTCAAACTCTCGACCACACTTAAAACCGAGGTCTTTCTAACCCTTCTCCTTCTCACTTCCTGATTATAAGAAAAATTTGAAGAAATAGGGATGAGCCTGAGGCCCAGTAGGTGCTATAGTAATGGTTTGAGTAAAAAAGATTTTCGAAAATAATACTTACTTTATAATAATAATATTATTGTCACGCGTAAATCACCATACACGTACAAGTATAATAATATTCTTATACATGTAAATCACCATACACGTACAAGTAACTTGCAGGAATGTAAATCACCATCAGAATGGTGCACTCTCCACACCCTTATATATATACGATTGCACTCTCCACTTCATATATATACGCTTCCGGCTCTATCAGGATATACAAAACATTTTATTTCGCAAATACGGGATATATGTATAATATCGAAAATATTCTCAACTTCATAATCGGATATCCCGAGTTGAAGTTCCGCCACATTTTCTAAAAATGGTTTAGGTTTCATGGCACGTTCGCAACCATTTTCGTTTCGAAAATAATATATACTTGAGGCCAAACCATAAAATCAGGAGAGAAGGGTTATAATAACCTACCTCGAGATCAAGCGTCTATGTCGTTCGTCGACGAGACGTTCGCTCGCTCGTGAACTTGAAAGTGAATCCAGACGTTCACTTACACTGTGAACCAATGGCTTTCAATCTCGAGTCCTTGAATTTACTCCGGCGAAGCTCTCACTCCAACCGGCCCTCGCGCGCGACCTCGACGAGCCACCGCGGGTTCTCCTCGTCGTTGTTGTTCCTCGGACCCTCGCTTCCGTCTTCCTCTCTCCCTCGTGCTCAGACTCTCTCTCTCTCTCTCTCTCTCTCTCTGTCTCTCTCTCTCTCTCTCTCTCTCTCTCTCACGCCCTTTCTTTCTTTCTTTTTTTCTTCCCTGATTTTCTTCTTCTTTCTTCTTTCCCGTTTTTCCTTCTTCTGCGTTTTTCTTCTCTTTGTTTTTTTTTCGTACTTATCAGCTAAAGAGAGAAAGACCGACTTTACTAAGTGATGAGGGTTAGCATTTTCCCGAAATTGCCCTTAAACCCCTTTCAATTTCCATTTCCTCCAATTTTCTCCACAACCCAACTTTTCTTTTCTTTTGTTGTGACAAATAAGACCCCTTTTTTTTCTTGCCTCGGGAGATGGAAAACGTGATATGAAAATTAATAAAATAATTTTCTTTCTTAAATTCTTTCACTTAGAATTTATATAAGATCGTTGGAATTTATTTTCACATTCGTGGTCCTTCACAAATTCTAGAAAAAATTCCAGAACCTTGTCGACCTTAAATATCCTTAATTTCCATTCTCGGTTTATTCTCGTCCTTTAAACTTAATGTGCATCATTAATCTTAAAATTTTGAGTCGCTACACAGGTAAATAACATAAGTGGGTATTTTGAACGTTAATTGTAATTAATGCCTATTTTGAATATTGGTTGCATCTAGGGGGTATTTTTATGCGTAAAAAAAAGTGATTGCAACAAATGAGGGGAAAAAGTCTTACATGTATTCTTTATATCAAATTGCAAGATCAAAGCGGTATATAAAGGAGGAATGCAATCATTTTCCTCCAACAAACGTATGAGTCTCATATATTTACGGGTTAGTGCAATTGTTTAGTTAAAAATTTGGTTATCGATAACAAAAATACAAAACAAAATACCGACGGTAATCGACAAGTAGGAGGTTATAGAGATTTGGTTGTGAATTAGTATTGAGACTCATTAGTATGCATGCATGTTTTACGTATATAGAACAATATGCATGTGGTGAAGCTTTAAGATTTGGGTTGCAATGTAGACATTCTTAGCTATTATAGTCTGATTAACTTAAATTTGAGGGACACCATTTAATGTAAACATGGCATTAACTGCTCCTGTTTTGGGAATGGTAAGCTTTTATGCTCTTTTTATGTTTTTTTTCTCCTAGGAATGTTCCATGGTTACATCAAAATTTATTCTAAAAATGAGCATCCATTTGGAAAACTTAGAATGTGGTATAGATATCTATGGGCTATGGCTACAAAAGAATGGGGTAGTCTTGTTCATATCTCACCATTGATTGTAATTTTTATTTTATTTTTTTGTGTGGTTTGTTGCATCTTTGTTGTCGTTTCTTCAAGTGCTTTGATATTGTATTTTCACTGAGTTTTGGTCTCCTATTAACCGTACCGACATTTCCATGTCGGTCGGTTATGTTATTTTTATTTGTCAAACATTTTCGTCAGTTACTTGATCGTTTGCCACATCTACCTAGTAATGAGTGTCAAATTTTATGTAGCTCGTGGTGTTTCTTTTCCTATTCAATAGCTGTCACTTTATCGAACCTTAATTCTCTTGCCATTCGCTGCGTATAGATTTGTCGTTGGGTCTCAGTTTTTTGTCGCTATCATCAAAATAATCTCTTAATTACATATCTATTTGCGTAAGATAGACTAATTCCTCACTTGCAGATCTATTTCCGTCATTGTTTTCGATTTTGTCACACATGTTCCACTCAATCTATCATATGCTAATATCACCGATGCGCTCGTTTACCATCTTTGACTTTCAACTTCCTTACGTGTAATTATTTTATTTCATATTATGTATCAAACAAATTGTGATGATTTTAATTTTGTACCCTTGCATTTATAATCATATAAACTATACCATCAATCTACTCTCAACTTCCCTTGCATTTTCTCTCTCTCTCTCTCTCTTACTTTACAATTCTGCTAACTTTCATGCATTAAAAAAACTCCAAACAAACAAAAATAAATTGGTTTTCCCAGATAATGAAACTCGAGCTCCCGACTATACCACCATATGCATTATATCGAGACTCTAAAAGATTTGTTAAAACAATTCGAAAGCTTCTCCAGATGCTGACTCTGCAACAATACACTTTCACAAGACGGTGCGACCAGTCATCATCGTGAACATTGGGCTACACAGAAGCTGTTTAGGAGAGCTTTTAAACAAACTACTTTTTGGTGTCCTGAGTCCCAACCAGTAATTTCCGTTGGAAAATAAATGACAGGAAAAGTTTAGAAAGTATGTTTAAGAATGCTCAGAATTCAAAAACTATGTTCAATATGATAAATTTTAATAAATTTTACTTTACGACAACCCTTATGGGCTGCGGTGTGTTGCAGTGTTAAGGTATCTTTCTAAAAATGCACGCACTTTCTAAATTTTTATATTTTGCACATAATTATTGAATTTTGTATAATTTTCTACATATTTTTCTGAAATTTCCCTTCCTGCTGTTATATTTATACATCTCTTCTAATTAGTAGAAGTAGAGAAACTAGATGAAGTAATCAACATGGGTTATATATCATTACAAAATACTTGGAACACAAGTAATACACCATTCCATTCAACTCGACCGTGCTTAAATTACAAGCACCAAATTAGTTTTCATGCATAACTACTTTACTTCGCAATTTATCTACCAAAAATCTACATGTGGACAATGTAAGCGTCCACTCCTATTCCTATACAAGGTGCAACTCTGATTCAATCTGAGAACTCAAAATTGTCAAGGCTAGTCTGCCAAAACTGCCCACTCGAGCAATGGTGGCTGTAATTTTACAAGACACCGTTTGATGCCACCACAGAAACAAAACAACAATAATTATAACATTTACTTGCTTGACTATCTAGTGACTTGGAGATTCAACCTTTGTTCTCAACTCGGTTGCAATGTGTTCTAAGCTATCTACACGACTGCTTTTCTCGCAGATACAAGCATGAGGGAATTCATGGAACTCACCACGCCCGGCTCTCATCTCATCCGGCTCTCCCATGAAACCCCTTTGGCATGACTTGACCTTTTTTGAGAAAGTATCCCAATCCATGCGATCCCTCGCAGTGAACAGAGCACTAAGCCTCTTTGCATTTGGCCTAATGGTCCTCTTGTGCCCCATATACCTCCTGTCAACCAATAAATTCAAATACATGTACTATAGAAGCAAAAGAAAAAAAGACCACATTGATTTCTCACCTTCGACCGGCAAGAATTTTTGCCATATTCCCATTGTTGTTGGTTACAAATACGTCACTCTTGTCACACACGATGTAGTCAATGGCAGCCAAGCGTGAAGAAAATGGGAGAAAAGTTTTAAGCTCTTCCTTTGCAATCATTTCCTTCGTATAAAAGTTCGGAAAGAGTTCCCTAAGCTGACTCAGTGTTTCTTCGCCACCATATACCTCACCAGAGGCAACATAGATAAAAGTGTCATTTGCAAAACCAAGTGCTCGCAGCATTAAACCTACTTCATGAGGAGTAAGTGGACATTTCCCTCGCTTTCTCTCTCCGTCCGGACTCAAGTCCTGTTCGACACTCGCAAATTTACAGAAAAGTTAACACATTTAAACACTGTCACTTTTCGACTTCTTATATGAACACAGTTTCTATTTTTAATATATTCAAGGGTCTAGAGACTTACAGGTAGTGTTGACCAACGTTTTCTAATTTCACCAAGTTCATATCTCTCTTTGTCACCCCCACCATAGTAACAACCAGAAAAGGCAAGCATATCAGGTTCAAACCTAAGGATGTCATGTGAGATAAAAATGTCAGAAACCACAGTCAGTGATGCATAACACCGAAAAAACCCTAGTTGTACCTTAAGTGTATTGCAATAAAACGGCTGGCCATCTGTCGCATTGTTGCAACAATCTTGTGGCCAAGCTCTTCGATAGGTTCCGTAAATTTCAAGGCATGATAATTAACACGACAACGCAACTTTTGAAGCTCTCCTTCAAGGTCATTTGCAAGTCGATAATCAAATTTTGTCAACTGAACAACCTGCAAATAAAAAATTTAAAATTTTTTTTAAAAAAATGGCGCTAGAAAATGTTAGAACTAAATCTAAGAAGTGAAGTGAATAAAAGAATAAACCAAATCAAAACATTACACGTCTCCTCAAGAGTATTGGGAGGACTTGATCGAGATAGTAGTCGGGAGAAGATTTGCGAGGCACACGCATGGTATAGGGTGGTTTTTCCATGGAGCGCATGACTTTATCGGGTACTCTCTTGACAATGGTCACGTCCTTTGCAAGGGATGAAATGAAGGAGTCGACATCGAAAATGTCAATAAAGTTGCTGGGCCGATGAAAGCAGCGGCGAGTTAGTTAGTAAGGAATGTATATAAAGGCAGAAGAAGAAAGAAGAAGTGAGAGCAGTGTACCTGTCATCCTTCCAAAAGGAATGATGATCCAACTCCGGCACTACAAGCGTCGCGTTCAGAATGCGTGCGACAATTACAGCATCGGTTATCTGTGGCAGCGTTAAACATGGTGATGATTGGTAATGGGTTAGAGAGAGAGAGAAAGAAAAAAAGAAAGAAAAAAAGAAAGAAAGAAAAAAAGAAAGAAAGAAAGAAAAGCAAGACTGAATGACTAACCCCAATTCGTTGCTGGTTGAGGCCTCCGCTGGTAGCGATGAGCAGATACCCATTTGTGAATCGCTCGCGAGTGGCAGCTGAGGGATCATCATCGTCACAAGTCAGTGTGTATTTGTGCGCGCACGCATTGAATCAAGAGGAAACTACCCAAGCTTGCATCATTTAAAAAACATTTTTTTTTTCCAAGAATACCACTTCTCATTCTACTCATTTCATTCCAAGGAACACCTCATTATATTGTTTTTTTTTTATATATAAATGGGTGTCCGGGTGAGACCCGACTCAACATCACGAGACCCTCGGGAGGGCACCAAATATTGGGTCTAGGGGGGATTGAACCGGGGACTGACAAAGTCCAAAGAATCGCCCTTTTACCACTAGACCAATGATACGCCCTGGAATATTTCTCGTATTGATTTGAATAAGAAATACAAAAGATCGGACTTTCGAGAGGTCCGTCCAAATTGAAAACTAATTCCTTACAAATGACTTTCCAGATTTCTTTTCATATCATTTCTCTACTGATTCTTGTTATTTCAAGGCTGACTTACTTCTAAATATTCCTATATTGACCCCTAACTTATTTACTAATTATTCTAATACCCTTAATATCCTAGGTCCTAACAACCAACCTCCTAGGGTTATATTTTTTTCTTTGTTGTTTACAATTTATTTGTTTCAATTCAAAATGACAGCAAAATAATCATCTGAACATTTTAAAAAATGAGTCATTTATGGAATGTTTGAAAATTTGAGGTATTCAGGCGGAGAGATAATGGAGTACCTGGGAAAGTTGGTCCTCTATGGCTGCAAGAGAGGAAACGATGGGAGTGATTGGAGCTCCAAATGTCAATGGGAGAGCGGAGAGCAGCAACGAGGTTGAGGTTGGAGTATAGTGAGCGAGTTACGAGGAGGCGGTGAGAGTAGGAGTCCATGTCGGAGGCGATGTGGGCCGTGAAGAGCGAGATTAGTCCCACCACAAACAGCATCACACCACACACCATACTCCATGACATCCCCTGAACTCCACCCCCAGATTTCATCTCATCTCATTTCCAAATGCATCTTACTCTTACTCTTCTGCTTATCTAATTACTATTGACATCTCTCGCTACAAAAATCACCAAAAACAACGGAAAATCAAGCAAGATCCACAAAACAATAGAAAATTAATCTGTTAAACGGGAAAGCGAGAGTGATGGGGTTTAGGTGTTTAGGTCGAAACTCTGAATCCGATACATTTGCCTACAAAATAAAGGCAAATGTAAGTAGTTTTTTTCACCTAATTCAGTTCAGGGTGTCGGTATTGAATCGATGCCAGCGTATAAATCTGAATCGATGCTACCAAATTTCTAAACTTTTTCGGACAAGACGAGAGAGTTTGAGATTTTACTTTACCTCGGAATGAAGACTAACATCCACGATCTTGATTCCTTCACCTCCTTACTCTGAATCACGACGGGAGCCTACGCAACAAACAAAACCAAGAGGAAAATACTTAAACCCTAGAAATTCGGAGAGAAGAAGGAAAGAAAGACGATGAATTCTACCTTCGAAAAGTGAACACGATCTAGAGAGCTTCTTAACCTCGTCGAACCTCTCTCTCTCTCGTTCACCCTCAATCTCTCTCTCTCACGAGTTCACTCTTTTTTCGGTGATATGCTTCGAATGAAGAAACTAGAACAGACCTGAGTGGGTGATATTGATTAATTAGACAGGAAAAATAACTTAAATTAATCATACTACTATAAATATTTTATGTATGATCGTTCGTTTATAGTCTTCCGTGTGGATTATTAATCGTGACATTGTTTACAGAAACGACTTAATTTGTTTCAGAAAATAAACACCGACAGTTAAAAAAACGATAAGATCTATAAAAACGACATCCTTCGTTTCACAAGATAAAAAACGACATAGTATTAAAAAGAAAGCCAGTGTAGCAAAATAGTCAAAATAAAACTATAAATTTGACAATTTTTAGGGATATAGTCAAATGATTTATATGGCAATAATTACGGTCTGATTTACCTTTATTTATTAACAAATTCGTCATTTTCTCTCTCTTGTGTTTTTTTCAAATAATTTTTTTTGCATCAAAACTTCAAAAATTCATATCTTTCTCATACGAATTTGAAATTGAGTGATTCCAAATCCTACGTGTTGTCGGTCCGTCTCGGATCGACGTGGACTAAAGCGTCACTTCGACCCATGCGACCGGTGCAAGGCCTCGAACGGCGAAATCTTGCCTCGGCCTTTGGCCGGCCCAAACCAGTGGTCGGGTCAAGGGTCAGCCGGCCGGCGGCCGGCCATATGCTCAGCCGGCCAGCGGCCGGCCATATGCTTGGCTGGCCTGTCGCCGGCCCAAAGGTCAGCCGGCCAATGGCCGGCCATATGCTCAGCCGGCCCTCCTCCATGGCCGGCACTCCAAGGCCGGCCTTCCTCCATGGCCGGCCCTCCAAGGCCGGCCTTCCTCCATGGTCGGCGCTCCAAGGCCGGCCTTCCTCCGTGGCCGGTCGGCTCTCCATGGCCGGCACTCCAAGGCCGGCCCTCGCCCACGGCCGGCCCTCCATGGCCGGCACTCCAAGGCCGGCCCTCCTCCATGGCCGGCCGGCACTCCAAGGCCGGCCTTCCTCCATGACCGGCTCTCCATGGCTGGCCCTCCTCCAAGGCCGGCCCTCCTCCATGGCCGGCCGGCACTCCAAGGCCGGCACTCCAAGGCCGGCCTCCCTCCATGGCCGGCTCTCCATGGCCGGCCGGCGCTCCAAGACCGGCCTTCCAAGGCCGGCGCTCCAAGGCCGGCCCTCCACGGCCGGCGCTCTAAGACCGGCCTTCCACGGCCGGCGCCCCAAGGCCGGCCCTCCACGGCCGGCACTCCAAGGCCGGCCCTCCTCCAAGGCCGGCCCAACCTTGCTCACTCGGCCAAGGGGTCTTCAAACCACCCCTTGGCTGCCTATAAATACAAGGGTCCTTCCCTTGACCCAGGTGATCCATTCTTGAGTACTGAAACGCTGTCGAACTCGTACCTCGCTCGTTTCTCTCAAGTCTCGGCCTATAAACACCCCTAAAACCTCTATACTCCACCTCAATCCCACTAATGTTGAGCGTCGGAGAGGTAAACAGGGGCACCCCCCTGTTTCCCCTTTGTAGTTCACAATCTCTTTCTTGCTTTTCAGGTATCGAGACAAGGTGAGCTTCACCCACAGCTAAGGGACGACTTGGGACACCAAGTCCGACACGCTCGAGTCAAGACGAGACCACTTGGTCCGGCCTTGGGTCTAACCGTCTTTGGCTCCTAAATAGTTGTCCGAAAAACAGCGACAACATTTTGGCGCTAGAAGGAGGGGATCTCTCGACCTTGACGACGCATTCCCTCTACCAGTTTTCTCCCTTCATTCTCACGACTCTCGAGAGATGAGTCACATTCCCACTACCTCCGCGAGTACCCGAGCGACGAGCTCGAGGTACGGTCTCCGACTCCTCGCGCACCGTCTTGAAGGGCAACCTCGCGATAGCGAGAGCCAGCCCCAAGACCCGGTGAACGACCCCGAGGCCGAGCTCCGAGAGGACACGGCCCGGCGGCTCGCGGAGCTCCTTGACCGTCCCGGCGTTGACAGCTCTCTCATCGCCGGACTCCTCGGCTACGACGTCGAGGATCGATCTGCTCAAGATTACTCCGACCCCGAATACGTGGAGGAGTCGAGGACCGACGAGGCCACCCCTAGCCTCGCTCAAGCGCGACCCGAGAGGGCCAACGGTGCGTTGGCCGATCCTTCGTACCCGGCGCAACAACAGGCACGGTCACAGTCCCGGGGACTCGCCCCCTCGGTTTCAAGAGGTGGCCGGACACGGCCCCTCGCCGAGGAGAGAGCGACTCTGGTCGACGATGGAGCCGATAGCCGAAGCGCTCGCCGGACGACCCGGCCAAGGGCGACCTCGCCTCGTCACGCACCAAGCGTGGACCTTAGAGAGCGTTTGACGGCACAGAGAAACTCCCGATGGGAGGGTCTCCGCCAAAGGCTAAATTCTCGAAGGGACGCGCTCCCCGCCGCAACTCCTGGCCGACCTCAGGCCAATGTCGTGGACCAAGCGTCCAATGAACGCCAACCGGTGACCCCCGTGGCCCCGACGATTGGCCCTGCCAACGGGCTTGATGTGGTCACAATGATCCAGAGCCTCCAAAACCAAATCATCGAGATGAGGGAATCAGGGAGGCAAAGGCCGTACGGAGGGATCGAGGAATCATACTCTCCCTTCGCCGCACAAGTCCTCGCGCACCCATGCGCGGGAAACTTTAAGTTACCGTCCATTCCCCCCTATGATGGACGTACGGACCCCCACTTCCACGTCCAACACTATGAGACGTGGATGACGATGCAAGGGCAGACGGACGCCACCCTCTGCCAAGCCTTCAGCCTGACCCTCACAGGGTCGGGCTTTGAGTGGTTCCAAAGTTTGAGGCCTGGAAGCATCCCGTCCTTCCGGGCCTTGCGAGAGGCTTTCCTCGCTCGCTTTGCCACGCTTGTGGCACAAAAGAAATCGAAGACCCACCTCCTCTCCATTCGACAGGGGAGAGATGAGACGTTGAGACAATACCTCGCTCGCTTCACCGAGGAGTCTCACAAAGTCGAGGGCTTCGACGACAGGGACGCCATCACGGCGATTACCGAGGGAGTTCGCACGAGCGACTTCCTCAAGTCCATTGTCGGGCAAGTCCCGCGGGACATGGCGGAGCTGATGACGAGAGCCCGCACACATATGGGAATCGAGGACTATCTCGATGGCCGCGATGGCCGGAAGTCAGGAGGACAAGGTAGTCGCCACCGCGAAGAACGGGACGAAGATCGCCCCGACCCTCAAAGCAAGAGGAGCAAGGGAGGCCGGGCCCCTAACGGTCGCCCCCTCTCTGGTCCAAGATCGTCGCACGTTGATAACTTCCGAGCGTTATCAACGTACACCCCGCTGAACACTCCGCAAGAGCGGATCCTAGCTCTACACCGCGACAAGCTAGGAAGTCCGGCTCCCCTTGCGAAGGACCCCGCGAAGAGGGATCGAAATAAGTTCTGTGAGTACCACCAGGATCACGGGCATCTGACGTCCGAGTGCTACCATCTTAGGCGTCAGATCGAGGCCCTGATTCAAGACGGGAAATTAAAAGAGTATGTCCTGAGAACGGTCGGGGCAGCCACGGTGCACGAAGGCCATCCATGGCAGGGAAGGAAGGGTCCGGCGACGGTGACTGTCATGGACCAGGCAGCGATTGAAGAACCGGAGAGCTCACAGCTGCATGTCGTGGGCTAAGCCCGTCCCCCTTTTCTCATTATGTCATTTTATTTCCGGTTTTAAGACAATCTCGAATTTCAATAAGGCCAATGGCCCAGGGATGTAATTTTTGACTATTTGTGCATGATAATTGCATCACATTTCACCTCGAAGTCTTTATCTTGCTGCATTATAATTTCTAGTCTCCTCTACGAGTACACGAGAAACTCGGGGGGCTAATGGGAAACAATGCTAAAAAAAAAAAAAAAAAAAAGAAAAGGATACAAAAAAGACGTGCAAATCGATTATGCCTTCGTTGGCAAGTCGAGAAACGTAAGACGCGCACAAAACGACAAAGACGTGCAAATCGATTATGCCTTCGTTGGCAAATCGAGAAAAGTAAGACGCGCACAATACAAAAAAGACGCGCAAATCGATTATGCCTTCGTTGGCAAATCGAGAAAACAAGACGCGCACAATACAAAAAAGACGCGCAAATCGATTATGCCTTCGTTGGCGAATCGAGAAAACAAGACGCGCACAATACAAAAAAGACGCGCAAATCGATTATGCCTTCGTTGGCAAATCGAGAAAAGTAAGACGCGCACAAAACAACAAAGACGTGCAAATCGATTATGCCTTTGTTGGCAAATCGAGAAAAGTAAGACGCGCACAATACAAAAAAGACGTGCAAATCGATTATGCCTTCGTTGGCAAATCGAGAAAACAAGACGCGCACAATACAAAAAAGACGTGCAAATCGATTATGCCTTCGTTGGCAAATCGAGAAAAGTAAGACGCGCACAAAACGACAAAGACGTGCAAATCGATTATGCCTTCGTTGGCAAATCGAGAAAACAAGACGCGCACAAAACAAAAAAGTCGCGCAAATCGATTATGCCTTCGTTGGCAGGTCGAGAAAACAAGACGCGCACAAACCAACAAAGACGTGCAAATCGATTATGCCTTCGTTGACAAGTCGAGAAAATAAGACGCGCACAACGCAATAAAGCCGTGCTAATCGATCACGCCCTCATTGGTAGATCGAGAAAATGAGACACGCGCGATCAACCCGAAACAAAAAAGTCGTCCCTCGCGACGCGCGAAGGCCATTCCTCATGACGCAAACCCGAGAGCATTCATCCCGCATCCGTATAAAGAGTAGATTTTGAGTTTCCACTCGATCTACGCTCGACCGGAAACTCGGGGGGCTAATGTTGTCGGTCCGTCTCGGATCGACGTGGACTAAAGCGTCACTTCGACCCATGCGACCGGTGCAAGGCCTCGAACGGCGAAACCTTGCCTCGGCCTTTGGCCGGCCCAAACCAGTGGTCGGGTCAAGGGTCAGCCGGCCGGCGGCCGGCCATATGCTCAGCCGGCCAGCGGCCGGCCATATGCTTGGCTGGCCTGTCGCCGGCCCAAAGGTCAGCCGGCCAATGGCCGGCCATATGCTCAGCCGGCCCTCCTCCATGGCCGGCACTCCAAGGCCGGCCTTCCTCCATGGCCGGCCCTCCAAGGCCGGCCTTCCTCCATGGTCGGCGCTCCAAGGCCGGCCTTCCTCCGTGGCCGGCCGGCTCTCCATGGCCGGCACTCCAAGGCCGGCCCTCGCCCACGGCCGGCCCTCCATGGCCGGCACTCCAAGGCCGGCCCTCCTCCATGGCCGGCCGGCACTCCAAGGCCGGCCTTCCTCCATGACCGGCTCTCCATGGCCGGCCCTCCTCCAAGGCCGGCCCTCCTCCATGGCCGGCCGGCACTCCAAGGCCGGCACTCCAAGGCCGGCCTCCCTCCATGGCCGGCTCTCCATGGCCGGCCGGCGCTCCAAGACCGGCCTTCCAAGGCCGGCGCTCCAAGGCCGGCCCTCCACGGCCGGCGCTCTAAGACCGGCCTTCCACGGCCGGCGCCCCAAGGCCGGCCCTCCACGGCCGGCACTCCAAGGCCGGCCCTCCTCCAAGGCCGGCCCAACCTTGCTCACTCGGCCAAGGGGTCTTCAAACCACCCCTTGGCTGCCTATAAATACAAGGGTCCTTCCCTTGACCCAGGTGATCCATTCTTGAGTACTGAAACGCTGTCGAACTCGTACCTCGCTCGTTTCTCTCAAGTCTCGGCCTATAAACACCCCTAAAACCTCTATACTCCACCTCAATCCCACTAATGTTGAGCGTCGGAGAGGTAAACAGGGGCACCCCCCCTGTTTCCCCTTTGTAGTTCACAATCTCTTTCTTGCTTTTCAGGTATCGAGACAAGGTGAGCTTCACCCACAGCTAAGGGACGACTTGGGACACCAAGTCCGACACGCTCGAGTCAAGACGAGACCACTTGGTCCGGCCTTGGGTCTAACCGTCTTTGGCTCCTAAATAGTTGTCCGAAAAACAGCGACAACACTACGGATTCGTAACTCTGAGATCTTCAAAAATAGATCCATTGTGTTTGATGAAAAATCATGTTTAATACCATAGATGTAGAAAATTCGTGTTACTGCCTTAAATATTGAAATAACTTAAATTTATCAAAAAAAATAAATGAAAACATAAATATGATGCATTAAACATAATTTTCACCAAACACAATGGGTCTATTTTTGAAGATCTCGACACCACGAATTTGTAGGATCTGAAATCACTCAATTTCGAGTTCGTATGAGAAAGATACGAATTTTTGAAGCTTTGATGCAAAAAAAATATATATATATTTGAAAAAAAAAAAATAGGAGATAAAAATGACGAATTTGTTAATAAATAAGGACAAATCAGATATTAATTATTGCCACATAAGTCATTTGGCTATATCTCTAAAAATTGTTAAACATAAGCTAGATCCAAAATCACATGTTTAAAGAGACCTAGTTAGTTACAAATCTCTAAAAAGAAAGGGGAAATTGTGACAATAATACTCAATGTTTTGTCAAAATACTACTTATATACTCAAAGTTTTTTTTTCTTTGGCAAAAATATCACATGTTACGTTATAGTGGGTCTGTTACTACTCGGACAGTTAAGTTCAAACAGAAAATTTAACAGCAAAGTAATTACGTATAGCTAAATGTGAAACTTTGAGTATTTTTGCCCAAGAAAAAAAGAATGAGTATATAAGTAGTGTTTTGTCTAAACATTGAGAATTTTTGCCACCATTTCCCCTAAAAAAACGAAATCGTTCAATTTAGAATATAAAAACGAAGCTTTCTTGCAAGCTGCAACAAACTTGGTAATATCCTAATACTTGTCTTGAAATCAAGGTTCGAAATGTTATTTTCGATAGCGTTTTGAGCTCTCTGATTTACGGAAAATCGACACGCCGACAAAAAATCAAACGGAAAAATTGTGGAAAAAAACAATTGATATGCCGTTTTAAAATGCCGTATTTTATGGAAAATGACATGCCGATAGAAAACCGAACAGAAATAATGTTGCAAAATATGTTATGTATATATATACACACATGTATCTTTCAATTATTAAAATTGTAATATATACAACATTTAAGTTATTATTTAATATATGTTTATCCTAAATTTATTTTATTTACTACATATTCTATATATCCAGTTATATAATTTAGAAATAATAATTTAATACATATACAATATTTAAAAAAAAAAATTAATTTTTTAATTAAAATCTGTCAAAGGAAACGTGTACACAAGACAGTAAACATAAGAGGTTACCAATTGACCAGGTTTTTAGTCAAAATAATTTTGTCCCACTCTCAAATTTTCCCTTTACAACGTAATATAGAAACATCAGGGCATTTAATATTTGTGTACATAGTCTCACTCTCACTTCACGTCAATGTCTTCTCATCTTCATTTTTCATGCATCGACTTCAAATTATTTTTTATTGTTTAATATATTTTTTAAACACTTATTGTTGTCGCTTCACTTCTTTTGACTCTCTCTCTCTCTCTCTCTCTCTCTCTCTCTATTCTTCAACAAAAAAGTTCTTCTCTATAAATCGTTTTTCTTTTTCTTTTTCTTTTCGTCTGATTTTCTCATAATAAACGACGAAAACAGTGCGATTTTTAGGGATTTATATAACAAAATTTGGAGGTAATTTATTTGCGAAACGACATTTCGTTTCTTCGATACGCTCGATACGCTCGAATTCTCGCTCTCCTTTGCTTCTTTTGATACCAACTTTGGCCTGAAGCGCTCTCGCAAGTTTCTCCCATTCTCAGAGGTTCTGAAGCACTCTCGGGGACTCCCGGACGTCGCTCCCTCTGATCGAACGCCCTCCAGTGCCCAGGCACGCTCCTAGGGTTCTCGACTAGAGTCCCTTACGCGTCTAACACGCTAGACGCGTACGCGATCTCCGAAGTTCTGAGACGCCGCCGAGGACTCCTCCGCGCTCCGTCTCCTTCGTCGAGTACGCTTCCCCATTAAGGCTCCGCGCCTCGCACTGCGTTACATACGCCCTGAACTACGTTCTGACCTGATCCCATGCACGGGTACGTAGGCAGCCGACACACAAGGCACGGTCACTCCTCCTCCTCACCCCTTCCCTCTTCCGAGAGGCGGGTTAATCGGAGAAAGCCTAGCTCGAGACTTTCGAGTTCACACTTTTGGCCCGGGTGCAATCACTTGGTCCGGCCTTGGATCGAACCGCCCGAGGTATACAATCGTTGTTCATTTTCGTGCGACAACATTTTGGCGCTAGAAGGAGGGCGCACTTCCTGACCTGTTCAGACGAAATCCCTTCTGTCCATCTTCTTCTTTTCTTCTGCAAACTCGACTTTCTCGAACTTGAGAAAAGATGAGTAATCAACCACCCGTACGTTCTGAGGGCGTTAACAACCCCGATAACGTCACTGTAACCAAAAAGTACTTATTGCGCTCTCGAGCGCATGGTGACTGTTGTCGGTCCGTCAACGACCGACAGGGGCAAAAGAGTCAAAACGCGCCACGATTCAATGAGCCAAGAGGAGGCGAGGTGTTGCTGGCCAATCCGGACCAACATAGGCGGAACAATCGCAACGACTCCCGACCGGCTGGCTAGTCCCGTCCGGCCGACTCCCGGCCGGCCAAAGCAAGACCGGTCGACTCCCGGCCGGCCAAAGCCCGACCGGTCGACTCCCGGCCGGCAGCCTCCCGGCCACTGGCCGGCCCAAGGCCGGCGCCCAGCCAATGACCGGCCCAGGGCCGGCGCTCGGCCAATGGCCGGCCCGGCCCAGAGCCGGCGCCCGGCCAACGGCCGGCCCAGAGCCGGCTCTCGGCCTAGGGACCCCCAAAACGTCCCTAGGTCGCCTATAAATATGAGGCTCGACCCCTTGAGTCAGGTAATCCGAATTTGAGTACTGAAACGCTGTCGAACTCGTAACTCACTCGTTTCTCTCAAGTCTCGGCCTCTAAACACTTAAACCCTCTATATCCACCTCAATCCTACTAATGTTGAGCGTCGGAGAGGTAAACAGAGGCAACCCCTCTGTTTCCCCTTTGTAGTTCACACCTCTTCTCTTATCTTTTCAGGTGCTTGGACGAGATAGACATCATCAACTGCTAAGGGAAGACTTGGGATACCAAGTCCGACACTATCGAGCCGAAGTGAGACCACTTGGTCCGGCCTTGGGTCTAACCACTTTGGGCTCCTAAATAGTTGTCCGAAAACGAGCGACAACATTTTGGCGCTAGAAGGAGGGGACCTCCCAACCTTAGCAACGCTCTCCCTTCCATTTCTCTTTCCCACTACATCTACGACTCTCGAGAGATTAGTCAAGTTCCCGCCGCCTCCGCAGGCACTCGAGCGACGAGCTCGAGGTACGGCCTTCGAAGCCTCGCGCACCGTCTAGGTGGGCAACCTCGTGACAACGAGAGCCAGCCCCGAGACTCGGCGAATGACCCTGAGGCCGCGCTCTGAGAGGACACGGCTCGAAGGCTCGCTGAGCTCCTAGACCGTCCCGGCGTCGACGACACACTCATTGCCGACCTCCTCGGCTACAACGTCGAGGATAGGTCCGCCCGAGGCGACTCCGACCCTGACTATGTGGGGGAGTCAAGAACCGACGAGGCAACGCCAAGCCTCGCCCCGTCACGGTCCGAGAGGACGAACGGTGACTTGGCCGGACCGTCGCACCCGGCGCGGCAACAGGCACGGTCACATTCCCGGGGACTCGCCCCCTCGGTCTCAAGAGGCGGCCGGACACGGCCCCTCGCCGAGGAGAGAGCGGCCCTAGTGGACGATGGGGCCGATAGCCGAAGCGCTCGCCGGACAATCCGGCCAAGGGCGACCTCGCCCCGCAAGCGCCGAGCGTGGACCTTAGAGAGCGCCTGACGGCGCAGAGAAACTCCCGAGGGGAGGATCTCTGCCAAAGGCTTAACTCTTGGAGGGACGCGCTCCCCGCCACAACTCTTGGCCGACCTCAGGCCAATGCCAGGGACCAAGCGTCCAACGAGCGCCAACAGGCGGCTCCTGCGGTCCCGGCAATCAGCCCTACTAACGGGCTCGACATGGTGACAATAATTCAAAGCCTCCAGAATCAGATCATCGAGATGAGGGAATCAGGGAGGCAAAGGCCCTATGGAGGGATCGAGGAGTCATACTCTCCCTTCGCCGCTCAAATCCTCGCGTAGCCCTGCGTGGGGAATTTCAAACTGCCATCCATCCCTCCCTATGACGGACGGACGGACCCAAACTTCCACATCCAGCACTACGAGACGTGGATGACGATGCAGGGACAGTCAGACGCCACCCTGTGTCAGGCCTTCAGCCTAACCCTCACGGGGTCAGGGTTTGAATGGTTCTGAAGTCTAAGACCGGGGAGCATCTCATCCTTCCGGGCTTTACGAGAAGCCTTCCTTTCTCGCTTCGCCACTCTCATGGCGCAAAAGAAGTCGAAGACCTACCTCCTGTCTATCCGACAGGGGAGAGACGAGACCCTGAGACAGTACCTCGCTCGCTTCACCGAGGAGTCTCACAAGGTCGAAGGGTTCGACAACAAGGACGCCATCACGGCGATCACCGAGGGAGCTCACACGAGCGACTTCCTCAAATCTATTGTTGGAAAGGTCCCACGGGACATGGCGGAGCTAATGTCGAGAGCCCGCACCTACATGGGAATCGAGGACTACTTCGACGACCGAGACGGCCGAAAGTCGGGGGGCAAAGCGGTCGCCGCCGCGACGATCAAGATGAAGATCGTCCCGACCCTCAAAAGAGGAGGAACAAGGGAGACTAGACCCCTAACGGTCACTCCCTCCCTGGGCCTAGACCCCCGCACGTCGATAGCTTCCGAAAGTTTTCGGCATTTACCCCTCTGAACACTTCGCGAGAACGGATTCTAGCTTTGCACCGTGACGAGCTAGGAAGCCCCGCTCCACTCACAAAGGATCCCGCGAAGCGAGACCGAAGCAAGTTCTGTGAATTCCACCAAGACCATGGGCACCTGACGTCCGAGTGTTACCAGCTCAAGCGCCAGATCGAAGCCCTCATTCAGGATGGGAAGTTGAAAGTGTACGTCCTTAGAACAATCAGGACGGCCGCGGCAAACGGAGGACGCCCGCGGCAGGAAAGGAAAGGTCCAACGAAGGTAACCGTTACGGACCGAACGGAGAACTAAGAGCCAGAGAACTCATAACTGCACGTCGTGGGCTCGATCATGGGCGGCCCGGAGTTCGGGGACTCGAGCACGCAAAGGAAGAAGTACGTGCGAGAAGTCTCCCAAGGGAAGATAGCGCACTACATCAACCACACGTACGAGACTCCTCCCCCGGCCCCGTTCGAATCCATGTTCTTCACCGGCCAAGAGGCGGCACGAGTTCTCCACCCACACAACGACGCAAGTCCGAAGAATCTTGATCGTTAACGGCAGCTCTGCCGACATCATCTTCAAATCAGCATTGGACAGGATGAAGCTGACCGGGCTGAGACCGACCCCAATCTCAACCCCACTCTTTGGCTTCTCCGGGGAGAGGGTCATGACGGAGGGCACTATCGACCTCTTTGTTGTCGCTGTTTTTCGGACAACTATTTAGGAGCCAAAGACGGTGAGACCCAAGGCCGGACCAAGTGGTCTCGTCTTGACTCGAGCGTGTCGGACCCGGTGTCCCGGGTCGTCCCTTAGCTGTGGATGTCCCTTGAGTTCGTCAAAGTACCTGAAAAGGAGTAGAGAACACGTGAAATACAAAGGGGAAACAGGGGGGGTGCCCCTGTTTACCTCTCCGACGCTCAACATTAGTGTGATTGAGGTGGAGTATAGAGGTTTTAGGGGTGTTTAGAGGCCAAAGCTTGAGGGAAACGAGCGAGGTACGAGTTCGGCAGCGTTTCAGTACTCAAGAATGGATTACCTGGGTCAAGGGAGAGACCCTCATATTTATAGGCAGCCAAGGGGTGGTTTGAAGACCCCTTGGCCGAGTGAGCAAGGTTGGGCCGGCCATGGAGAGCCGGCCGGCCATGGAGGAGGGCCGGCCTTGGGCGAGGGCCGGCCTTGGAGTGCCGGCCATGGAGGGCCGGCCATGGAGGAGGGCCGGCCTTGGAGAGCCGGCCGGCCATGGAGGAGGGCCGGCCTTGGGCGAGGGCCGGCCTTGGAGTGCCGGCCATGGAGGAGGGCCGGCCTTGGGCGAGGGCCGGCCTTGGAGTGCCGGCCATGGAGGGCTGGCCATGGAGGAGGGCCGGCCTTGGAGTGCCGGCCTTGGAGAGCCGGCCTTGGGCGAGGGCCGGCCTTGGAGTGCCGGCCATGGAGAGCCGGCCGGCCATGGAGGAGGGCCGGCCTTGGAGTCCCGGCCATGGAGGGCCGGCCATGGAGGAGGGCCGGCCTTGGACATGGCCGACTGACCTTTGGGCCGGCGACAGGCCGGTCAAGCATATGGCCGGCCATTGGCCGGCTGAGCATATGGCCGGCCACTGGCCGGCCGACCCTCGGCCCGGCCATTGGTTTGGGCCGGCCAAAGGCTGAGGCAAGGGTTCGCCCTTCGAGGCCTTGCATCGGTCGCGTGGGTCGAAGTGACGCCTTAGTCCCCGTCGGTCCGAGACGGACCGACAACATTAGCCCCCCGAGTTTCTGGTCGAGCGTAGATCGAGTGGAAACTCAAAATCCACGCTTTCATATGGATCGGGTTTGCGTCATGAGGAATGGCCTTCGCGCGTCGCGAGGGACGACTTTTTGTTTCGGGTTGATCGTGCGTGGCTCATTTTCTCGATCTACCAATGAGGGCGTGATCGATTAGCACGGCTTTATTGTGTTGTGCGCGTCTTATTTTCTCGACTTGCCAACGACGGCATAACCGATTTGCACGTCTTTGTTGTCTTGTGCGCGTCTTGTTTTCTCGATTTGCCCACGAAGGCATAATCGATTTGCGCGTCTTCGTTGTTTTGTGCGCGTCTTGTTTTCTCGATTTGCCACCGAAGGCATAATCGATTTGCACGTCTTTTTTGTATTGTGCGCGTCTTGTTTTCTCGATTTGCCAACGAAGGCATAATCGATTTGCACGTCTTTTTTGTTATGTGCGCGTCTTGTTTTCTCGATTCGCCAACGAAGGCATAATCGATTTGCACGTCTTTTTTGTTATGTGCGCGTCTTGTTTTCTCAATTTGCCAACGAAGGCATAATCGATTTACACGTCTTTTTTGTTATGTGCGCGTCTTGTTTTCTCGATTTGCCAACGAAGGCATAATCGATTTGCACGTCTTTTTTGTATTGTGCGCGTCTTGTTTTCTCGATTTGCCAACGAAGGCATAATCGATTTGCATGTCTTTTTTGTTATGTGCGCGTCTTGTTTTCTCGATTTGCCAACGAAGGCATAATCGATTTGCACGTCTTTTTTGTTATGTGCGCGTCTTGTTTTCTCGATTTGCCAACGAAGGCATAATCGATTTGCACGTCTTTTTTGTTATGTGCGCGTCTTGTTTTCTCGATTTGCCAACGAAGGCATAATCGATTTGCACGTCTTTTTTGTTATGTGCGCGTCTTGTTTTCTCGATTTGCCAAAGAAGGCACAATCGATTTGCACGTCTTTTTTGTACCCCTTTTTTTTTTAGCATTGTTTCCCATTAGCCCCCCGAGTTTCTCGTGTACTCGTAGAGGAGACTAGAAATTATAATGCAGCAAGATAAAGACTTCGAGGTGAAATGTGATGCAATTGTCATGCACAAATAGTCAAAAATTACATCCCTGGGCCATTGGCCTTATTGAAATTCGAGATTGTCTTAAAACCGGAAATAAAATGACATAATGAGAAAAGGGGACGGGCTTAGCCCACGACATGCAGCTGTGAGCTCTCCGGTTCTTCAATCGCTGCCTGGTCCATGACAGTCACCGTCGCCGGACCCTTCCTTCCCTGCCGCGGATGGCCTTCGTGCATCGTGGCCGCCCCGACCGTTCTCAGGACATACTCTTTTAATTTCCCGTCCTGAATCAGGGCCTCGATTTGACGCCTAAGATGATAGCACTCGGACGTCAGATGCCCGTGATCCTGGTGGTACTCACAGAACTTGTTCCGATCCCTCTTCGCGGGATCCTTCGCTAGAGGAGCCGGACTTCCTAGCTTGTCGCGGTGCAGAGCTAGGATCCGCTCTTGCGGAGTGTTCAGAGGGGTGTATGTTGTTGGTGCTCGGAAGCTATCAACGTGCGACGATCTTGGACCAGAGAGGGGGCGACCGTTAGGGGCCCGGCCTCCCTTGCTCCTCTTGCTCCGAGGGTCGAGACGATCTTCGTCCTGTTCTTCGCGGTGGCGACTACCTTGTCCTCCTGACTTTCGGCCATCGCGGCCATCGAGATAGTCCTCGATTCCTATATGTGTGCGGGCTCTCGTCATCAGCTCCGCCATGTCTCGTGGGACTTGCCCGACAATGGACTTGAGGAAGTCGCTCGTGCGAACTCCCTCGGTGATCGCCGTGATGGCGTCCTTGTCGTCGAAGCCCTCGACTTTGTGAGACTCCTCGGTGAAGCGAGCGAGGTATTGTCTCAATGTCTCATCTCTCCCCTGTCGAATGGAGAGGAGGTGGGTCTTCGATTTCTTTTGTGCCACAAGCGTGGCAAAGCGAGCGAGAAAAGCCTCTCGCAAGGCCCGGAAGGATGGGATGCTTCCAGGCCTCAAACTTTGGAACCACTCAAAGCCCGACCCTGTGAGGGTCAGGCTGAAGGCTTGGCAGAGGGTGGCGTCCGTCTGCCCTTGCATCGTCATCCACGTCTCATAGTGTTGGATGTGGAAGTGGGGGTCCGTACGTCCATCATAGGGGGGAATGGACGGTAACTTAAAGTTTCCCACGCATGGCTGCGCGAGGACTTGTGCGGCGAAGGGAGAGTATGATTCCTCGATCCCTCCGTACGGCCTTTGCCTCCCTGACTCCCTCATCTCGATGATTTGATTCTGGAGGCTCTGAATCATCGTGACCACGTCAAGCCCGTTAGCAGGGCCGACCGTCGGGGCCACGGGAGTCACCGGTTGGCGTTCGTTGGATGCTTGGTCCATGACATTGGCCTGAGGTCGGCCAAGAGTTGCGGCGGGGAGCGCGTCCCTTCGAGAATTTAGCCTTTGGCGGAGATCCTCCCCTCGGGAGTTTCTCTGCGCCGTCAAGCGCTCTCTAAGGTCCACGCTTGGTGCGTGACGAGGCGAGGTCGCCCTTGGTCGGGTCGTCCGGCGAGCGCTTCGGCTATCGGCTCCATCGTCGACCAGAGTCGCTCTCTCCTCGGCGAGGGGCCGTGTCCGGCCACCTCTTGAAACCGAGGGGGCGAGTCCCCGGGACTGTGACCGTGCCTGTTGTCGCGCCGGGCACAAAGGATCGGCCAACGCACCGTTGGCCCTCTCGGGTCGCGCTTGAGCGAGGCTAGGGGTGGCCTCGTCGGTCCTCGACTCCTCCACGTACTCGGGGTCGGAGTAATCTTGAGCAGATCGATCCTCGACGTCGTAGCCGAGGAGACCGGCGATGAGGGAGCTGTCAACGCCGGGACGGTCAAGGAGCTCCGCGAGCCGCCGGGCCGTGTCCTCTCGGAGCTCGGCCTCGGGGTCGTTCACCGGGTCTTGGGGCTGGCTCTCGCTATCGCGAGGTTGCCCTTCAAGACGGTGCGCGAGGAGTCGGAGACCGTACCTCGAGCTCGTCGCTCGGGTACCCGCGGAGGTAGTGGGTAGGTGACTCATCTCTCGAGAGTCGTGAGAACAAAGGGAGAAAACTGGTAGAGGGAATGCGTCGTCAAGGTCGAGAGATGCCCTCCTTCTAGCGCCAAAATGTTGTCGCTGTTTTTCGGACAACTATTTAGGAGCCAAAGACGGTTAGACCCAAGGCCGGACCAAGTGGTCTCGTCTTGACTCGAGCGTGTCGGACCCGGTGTCCCGGGTCGTCCCTTAGCTGTGGATGTCCCTTGAGTTCGTCAAAGTACCTGAAAAGGAGTAGAGAACACGTGAACTACAAAGGGGAAACAGGGGGGTGCCCCTGTTTACCTCTCCGACGCTCAACATTAGTGTGATTGAGGTGGAGTATAGAGGTTCTAGGGGTGTTTAGAGGCCAAAGCTTGAGGGAAACGAGCGAGGTACGAGTTCGGCAGCGTTTCAGTACTCAAGAATGGATTACCTGGGTCAAGGGAGAGACCCTCATATTTATAGGCAGCCAAGGGGTGGTTTGAAGACCCCTTGGCCGAGTGAGCAAGGTTGGGCCGGCCATGGAGAGCCGGTCGGCCATGGAGAGCCGGCCGGCCATGGAGGAGGGCCGGCCTTGGGCGAGGGCCGGCCTTGGAGTGCCGACCATGGAGGGCCGGCCATGGAGGAGGGCCGGCCTTGGAGAGCCGGCCGGCCATGGAGGAGGGCCGGCCTTGGGCGAGGGCCGGCCTTGGAGTGCCGGCCATGGAGGAGGGCCGGCCTTGGGCGAGGGCCGGCCTTGGAGTGCCGGCCATGGAGGGCCGGCCATGGAGGAGGGCCGGCCTTGGAGTGCCGGCCTTGGAGAGCCGGCCTTGGGCGAGGGCTGGCCTTGGAGTGCCGACCATGGAGAGCCGGCCGGCCATGGAGGAGGGCCGGCCTTGGAGTCCCGGCCATGGAGGGCCGGCCATGGAGGAGGGCCGGCCTTGGACATGGCCGACTGACCTTTGGGCCGGTGACAGGCCGGTCAAGCATATGGCCGGCCATTGGCCGGCTGAGCATATGGCCGGCCACTGGCCGGCCGACCCTCGGCCCGGCCATTGGTTTGGGCCGGCCAAAGGCCGAGGCAAGGGTTCGCCCTTCGAGGCCTTGCATCGGTCGCGTGGGTCGAGGTGACGCCTTAGTCCCCGTCGGTCCGAGACGGACCGACAACACTCTTGGTCACCTTCGGGACACCAGGAGCGATCGAGGTCACTCGCATCGTGTCATTCCTGGTCGTGGACCAGCCCTCAGTGTACAACATCATCATCGGCCGCCCGACTCTCAATCGGTTGAAGGCCATAACGTCCACCTACCACCTAATGATGAAATTCCCGACCAAGAAGGGAATTGCCATAATGTCGGGAGACCAGTCTATGGCAAGGATGTGCTACATCCAAGAGGTGGACGGGCAGGGAAAGGGAAAGATGATGAGCCCCATCCTCCAGCTCGGAGACAAGGTCAAGCCGCGAAAGATGGTCCTACCAATAGAAGCTTGCTCCCGTTTTCTTTATGCCTGATTGTTGTCGTTTTATTTATGGTTTTAAGGCAATTTTAAATTTCAAATAAGGCCAATGGCCCGGGAATGTAATCTTTGACTAATTTGATGTGGTAATCAGATTACATTTCGCATCGAAACCTTTATCCTGTTGCATTATAATTTCTAGTCTCCTCTACGAGTGCGCAAGAAACTCGGGGGGCTAATGGGGAACAACACTCAATGAAACTGAAATTCAGTCACTCGCAAAACAAAAACAAAAGTGTAACGAAATCTCAAGGGGCCGATGGTTAAGCCAGAGGTCCCAAAGAGAAACATGCTCTACACGAGTCGACCAACTGGTCCTCGTGTCAACACTACACACGACTCCTCGAGTTGAGTTCACTCCTCGAGTTGAGTCCCGAGTCCACGAGTCGACTGGTAAGTCCTTGTGCCGACTCTACACATAACTCCTCGAGTTGAGTTCCGAGTCCACGGGTCGACTGGTAAGTCGTCGTGCCGACTCTACATGACTCCTCGAGTTGAGTTGACTCCTCGAGTTGAGTTGACTCCTCGAGTTGAGTTGACTCCTCGAGTTGAGTTCACTCCTCGAGTCGAGTACCGAGTCCACGAGTCGACCAACTACTCCTCGTGCCGACTCTACTTGACTCCTCGAGTTGAGTTCACTCCTCAAGACGAGTACTGAGTCCACGAGTCGACTAACCACTCCTCGTGCCGACTCTACATGACTCCTTGAGTTGAGTTCACTCCTCGAGTTGAGTTCACTCCTCGAGTTAAGTTCACTCCTCAAGTTGAGTCCACTCCTCGAGTTGAGTTCACTCCTCGAGTCGAGTACCGAGTCCACGAGTCGACTAACCACTCCTCGTGCCGACTCTACATGACTCTTCGAGTTGAATTAACTCCTCGAGTTGAGTTCACTCTTCAAGTTGAGTTCACTCCTCGAGTTGAGTTCACTCCTCGAGTCGAGTACCGAGTCCACGAGTCGACCAACTAGTCCTCGTGCCGACTCTACATGATTCCTCGAGTTGAGTTCACTCCTCCAGTTGAGTTCACTCCTCGAGTCGAGTACCGATTCCACGAGTCGACCAACTACTCATCGTGCCGACTCTACATGACTCCTCGAGTTTAGTCCACTTCTCGAGTTGAGTTCACTCCTCAAGTCGAGTCCCGATTCCACGAGTCGACTGATAGATCCTCGTGCCGACTCTACACATGACCAACCCTCGAGTCGACGTCACGCGTAGCTCCTCAGGTTGGGTCTATTCCGCGAGTCTCTACTTGAAAGTCCTCATGTCAGATATGCACGACTGCTTGACTCATCAATAACCGATAGACTCACAAGTTTCGATGACAAACCTGCGTGCTCTCATGCAAGCAACGTAAAAACCGTCCCTAACGACGTGCTTAAGTCGCCCCTAACGGCACACCAAAATTCGCCCCACGACGCTCTCGTGAGGGAAAGAATGGGCCGATCGAGTCCCCAAACGTGACGCGCACGCCATGGCATCGCATTCACAAGGGCACAAGACTCGACCCAAGAGACTCAACCTGAAAACGCGTACAGTGCACTAAGGTGCCACACTCGCCAGGGGATCAAGTCTACATCTAACCCCACCTATCACATGACACGCGCATCCAAGGGTGCCACGCTCATGAGGTGGTACGGTCACGCTCGCCGCCCAGCTCGTGCGCCAATAGGCAGCGAGTCACAAATGGGTTTCAGAGGCCTGCGCCCGCCGGACGAAACTGGTCTAGCCAGCGTCCACGGAAAACCTGGTCACACAAATGTGGCACCAAGGCCCCACGAGGCCCAAGCCGTGCAATTCGATCACGCCTTCATTGGTAGTCGAGAAAATAAGCCGCGCACAATAAAGTCATGCAAATCGATCACGCCTTCATTGGCAGGTTGAGAAAATAAGCCGCGCGCAATAAAGTCATGCAAATCGATCACGCCTTCATTGGTAGGTCAAGAAAATAAGCCGCGCACAACAAAGCCGTGCAAATCGATCACGCCTTCATTGGTAGGTCAAGAAAATAAGCCTCGCATTATCAAGACGTGCAAGTCGATTACCCTTCATCGGTAAATCGAGAAAATAAGCCACGCACCACCACAACAAAGCCGTGCAAATCGATTACGCCTTCATTAGTAAGTCGAGAAAATAAGCCACGCACCTCCGAGACGCGCAAATCGATTACGCCATCGTCGGCAAATCGAGAGAATAAGACGCGCACCAACGAAACCGGGCGAATCGACTGCGATAGTATGTCGAGAACATAAGACACGTAAAGAGAAAGACAACAAAGGCCGTCCCTCGCGGCGCGCAAAAGCCATCCCTCGCGACGCACAAAAGCCGTCCCTCGCGACGCGTAAAAGCTGTCCCTCGCGACGCACAAAGGCAGTCCCTCGCGATGCACCAAGCCGTCCCTCGTGATGCGCTAGAGCCGCTCTACGACGCACTCACTCGAGAGTGGTCGTCTGAAGTCCACATGACGACGTGATTCTTTAGTTTCCACTCGACCTACGCTCGACCAGAAACTCGGGGGGCTAATGTTGTCGGCCCGTCAACGACCGACAGGGGCAAAAGAGTCAAAACACGCCACGATTCAAAAAGCCAAGAGGAGGCGAGGTGTTGCTGGCCAATCCGGACCAACATAGGCGGAACCATCGCAACGACTCCCGACCGGCCGGCCAGTCCCGTCCGGCCGACTCCCGGCCGGCAGCCTCCCGGCCACTGGCCGGCCAATGACCATCCCAGGGCCGGCACCCGACCAATGGCCGGCCTAGAGCCAGAGCCGGCCCAGAGCCGGCGCCCGGCCAACGGCCGGCCCAGAGCCGGCACTCGGCCTAGGGACCCCCCAAAACATCCCTAGGTTGCCTATAAATATGAGGCTCGTTGTCGGCCCGACCCCGATCGCGGCCGAGCGAAGACGAAGCGACGTCGAACGCGTCTCGGCGGCTTGCCCTGGCCATTGACCGGCTCTAGGGCCAGCCTCGGCCAATGGCCGATCCAAACAGCCCCGGCCATTGGCCGGCCCAAACAGCCTCGGCCATTGGCCGGCCCAAGGGCCAGCCTCGGCCAATGGCCAAGCCGAGCTACCCCCGGCCATTGGCCGGCCCTAGGGCCAGCCTTGGCCAATGGCCGGTCCAAATAGCCTCGGCCATTGGCCGGCCCAAGGGCCAGCCTCGGCCAATGGCCGAGCCAAGCTACCTCCGGCCATTGGCCGGCCCTAGAGCCAGCCTCGGCCAATGGCCGGCTCAAATAGCCTCGGCCATTGGCCGAGCCAAGGCTATCCCTCGGCCAAGGGGATGCCCAAAATGCCCCTTGGTCGCCTATAAATACTGGGTTCCCTCCCCCGGTCCAAGTAATCCAATTTTGAGTCCCGAAACGCTGTCGAACTCATACTTCACTCGTTTCGCTCATCTTTGGCCTCTCACCACCACTAAAACCTCTATACTCCACCTCAATCCTACTAATGTTGAGCGTCGGAGAGGTAAACAGAGGCACCCCCTCTGTTTTCCCTTCCTAGTTCATCTGTTCTTTCTTCTTCTTCAGGTACTTGGACGAACTCAAGGGACATTCACAGCTAAGGGACGACTTGGGATACCAAGTCCGACACGCTCGAGCCGGAGTTAGACCACTTGGTCTGGCCTTGGGTCTAACCACTTTGGGCTCCTAAATAGTTGTCCAAAAACAAGCGACAACATTTTGGCGCTAGAAGGAGGGGATCTCTCGACCTTGGCGACGCATTCCCTCTACCACTCTTCTTCATCCTTCAACGGCAAAACTATCGATAGATGAGTCAATTGCCCGTCACCTCCGTGGCCGACCGAGCGACGAGCTCGAGATACGGCCTCCGAAGCCCTGTGCACCGTCCAGGAGGGCAACCTCATGACAACGAGAGCCAGCCCCAAGACTCGGCGAATGACCCCGAGGCCGCGGTCCGAGAGGACGCGGCTCGAGGGCTCGTCGAGCTCCTAAACCGTCCCGGCGTCGATGGCGCGCTCATCACCGATCTCCTCGGCCGTGGCATCGAGGAAGACGCCAACCACAACGAGAAGGACCATGACTATGTGGCAAAATCAGGAATCCACCACGCTATTCACGAAAGGCGACACACGCGCACGCTTCCAAGGGGACACCCTCGGGAGACCGCGTCGAGACGTCAACTTTCTAATGAGCACGCGCACGTGCCCTCGACGGGACACCCTCGGGCGACCACGTCAAGGCGTCAAGTGTCGAGTAATACTCGAGGACGCTCGACCTCTAAGTCCCGAAAGGGACGCTCCAAACTCACCATCCGCGTCCAAAACCCCCGGGGAGATGACGACGTCAATGGCCATGGCGTCTGTCGAGGACGTCACTCGAATGACGTATCCTCGCCTAAAGTGATAGGGACGGCCACCGGAGACTTGACTGATCGCCTCAATTCCCGAAGGGAATCTCATGGGAGCGACTTGAGAGAAAAACTCAACGTCCAACGCGGGATCGAGAGAGAATTCGTCTTGGGACATCAGCCACCCAACGTTGCTGACCGCGCATCCAACAAGAAGCGCGCCGCCACACTCATGGCACCGGCCACCGGTCTCGGCTCGCGAAGGAAGAGGCGTAGAAATGGTCGAGTCCCTAATGACCACCCTTCTCCAGCCCCGAAGCAATCCTTCGTCCCACTCAACACAACGCCCGACCGGATCCTGAGCTTACACAGGGAGAAGCTAGGATCTCCGCCCCGTTAAAGACGGACCCCGCGACGAGGGACAGAAGCAAGCAATGCGAATATCACCGAGATCACGGACACGTGACGACCGAATGCTACTAGCTTAGGAAGCGAATTGATTCCCTGATCCGAGGTGGGCATCTCAAAGAGTTCGTCACATTCACTAGCGAGGTGACCCCGACCGAGCAACCGACTTGTCAAAAGGGAGAATCCTCTAGCACAAAGACAATGAGATGATGAGCACTGTCTAACACGCGCCTAGCATTCACGGCCACGACCGACACAACTTTCGTCATTGAATTCACGCTTGAACTTATTGTCATTTTATTTCAAACGTGTAATTTTAATTTCCCTAAAAAGGCCAATTACCAAGGCAAGCTGTAAAACCCTCCTTGTTGCAATGAAAGTTGTCCTACCCATTGTCACATACTATTGTATGCCTCCGACGTGAGAGTTTCTTGGCCTTCGTCTCACAACCACAAGAAACTCGGGGGGCTAATAGGGAACAATACTCAATAAAAAAATACTCATCAAAACAACTCAAAAACAAAAAAATAAAAGTATAACAAAGTCTTAAGGGGCCGATGGTTAGGCCAGAGGTCCCAGAGAGAGACGGTCTACACATTTCTCCTCGAGTTGAGTTCATTCCTCGAGTCGAGCACCGAGTCCACGAGTCGACAAGCCACTCCTAGTGCCGACTCTACATTTCTCCTCGAGTCGAGTTCATTCCTCTAGTCGAGTACCGAGTCCACGAGTCGACTAGCTACTCCTCGTGCCGACTCTACATTTCTCCTCGAGTTGACTTCATTCCTCGAGTCGAGTACCGAGTCCACGAGTCGACAAGCCACTCCTCGTGCCGACTCTACATTTCTCCTCGAGTTGAGTTCATTCCTCGAGTAGAGTACCGAGTCCACGAGTCGACTAGCTATTCCTCGTGCCAACTCTACATTTCTCCTCGAGTTGAGTCCACTCCTCGAGTCGAGTACCGAGTCCACGAGTCAACTAGCTACTCCTCGTGCCGACTCTACATCACTCCTCGAGTTGAGTTCACTCCTCGGGTTGAGTTCGATCCTCGAGTTGAGTTCCGGGTCCACGAGTCGACTGATGACTCCTCGTGCCGACTCTGCACATCACTCCTCGAGTTGAGTTCACTCCTCGGGTTGAGTTCGATCCTCGAGTTGAGTTCCGGGTCCACGAGTCGACTGATGACTCCTCGTGCCGACTCTGCACACGACTCCTCGAGTTGAGTTCCAAGTCTACAAGTCGACTGATGACTCCTCGTGCCGACTCTGGACATCACTCCTCACGTTGGGTTCGATCCTCGAGTTGAGTTCCGGGTCCACGAGTCGACTGATGACTCCTCGTGCCGACTTTGCACACGACTCCTCGAGTTGAGTTCACTCCTCGAGTTGAGTTCTGAGTCCATGAGTCGACTGATGACTCCTCGTGCCGACTCTGCACATCACTCCTCGAGTTGAGTTCACTCCTCGGGTTGAGTTCGATCCTCGAGTTGAGTTCCGGGTCCACGAGTCGACAGATGACTCCTCGTGCCGACTCTGCACATCACTCCTCGAGTTGAGTTCACTCCTCGGGTTGAGTTCAATCCTCGAGTTGAGTTCCGGGTCCATGAGTCGACGGATGACTCCTCGTGCCGACTCTGCACACGACTCCTCGAGTTGAGTTCATTCCTCGAGTTGAGTTCCGAGTCCACGAGTCAACTGATGACTCCTCGTGCCGACTCTGCACATGACTCCTCGAGTTGAGATCACTCCTCGAGGATAGGTCTGAGTCCACGAGTCGACTGATAAGTCTTCGTGCCAGCTCTACACCTTACTGGCCCTTGAGTCGACCTTACGTGTAACTCCTTTAGTCGAGTTTATTCCTCAAGTCGAGTCCCAAAACCCACGAATCAACTTGAAAGTCCTCGCGTCAAAAATCTACAACTTTCCGAGTCACCAGTCAATGATAGACTCACAAGATTCAATGATAAATCTAAATGCTCTCACACAAGCAACAAAAATCGCCCCTAAACGGTAAACCAAAATTTGCTCCACGACGCTATCGTGAGAGAAAGAATGGGCCAATTGAGTCCCCAAACATGACGCGCGTGCCATGGCGTCGCATTCACAAGGGCACAAGACTCGACCCAAGAGACTCGACCCGAAAACGCGACCAGTGCACTAAGGTGCCACACTCACCGGGGGATCAAGTCTACACCTAACCCCGCCTATCACACGACACGCGCACCCAAGGGTGCCACGCTCGTGAGGTGGAACGGCCACACAAATGTGGCACCGCGCTCGCCGCCCAGCTCGTGAGCCAATAGGCAGCGAGTCACAAATGGGTTTCAAAGGCTTGCGTCCGCCGGATGTAGCTGGTCTAGCCAGCGTCCACGGGAAACCTGGCCACACAAATGTGGCACCGCGCTCGCCGCCCAGCTCGTGCGCCGATAGGCAGCGAGTCACAAATAGGTTTCAAAGGCTTGCGTCCGCCGGACGTACCTGGTCTAGCCAGCGTCCACGGGAAACCTGGCCACACAAATGTGGCACCGCGCTCGTGCGCCGATAGGTAGCGAGTCACAAATGGGTTTCAAAGGCTTGCATCCGCCGGACGTACCTGGTCTAGCCAGCGTCCACGAGAAACCTGGTCACACAAATGTGGCACCACGCTAGCCGCCCAGCTCCTGCGCCAATAGGCAGCGAGTTACGAATGGGTTTCAAAGACTTGCACCCGCTCGACGAAACTGGTCTAGCCAGCGTCCGTGGAAAACCTCGCCGCCAGGTGCGGCACTAAGCCGTGCAAACCGGTTACGCTAGATATAGTAAGCCGAGTTCGTAAGACACACACTAATTGGATTGCGCGAGTCGATTACGCTAAAGCATAGCAAGTCGAGAAAATAAGACGCATAACAGATAAAAAAAAAGCTGTAACCAAAGCAAACAATGTCACATAAACAACCCAACAAGAAAAGCGCACCAAATGTCAAGCAAGAAAAACATAACGAGGACCCGAAAAAAAACACGATACAAGCACTAAACAAGTGCGTGAAAAACCAAAGAAAAATTTGGCTACTCTGAGCCGAAGTCGATCTGCTCCTCGTCATCCTCGGGGCGGAGGGCGCCCGACCCATCGGTAGCCTCTCCGTCAAGCGGGCGGTTCGTCGATTGGGCGGCCTCTGCGGGGACTTGGGAACGCAGGTCGTCCACCTGCGGTTCGTCGTCTAGATGGGAGAACATGGCGTTGAAGAAAGAAAAGGTGGTTCCCCGAGACGCGTTCTCTTTCGCGGTCGCATCGCGAACCCGTATGGCCGCCTCATAGCGAGACACCTCCAGCGCGAGGTCCCAGTCGTCCTCCAGGTCCGTCTTGGATTGCACGGCGTCGTCTTTCTCCTCGATGAGAGTCTGCACCTCCGCCCGCAAAGAATCCCTCTCCCTCTCGACCTTGACCCGAGAGATCTCGCTCGCCGATAGTCGAGCGTGGACGATGTTCGGCTCCTCATCCCGGCTCGAGAGTGCCGCGTGGAGTTTCTTCGTCTCCCCTAAGAAGGTGTTAGCCGCCTGATCCGCCTTCTCCCGAGACGCCTGCTCGGCCATGCGAAGCGTTTTCTCGGCCGCCGATTCCCCGCGAACTCGCTCCAACTCCTCTTCGAGCGCTTGAAACTCTCGGGCAGTACGAACCCCCGCTAGAGCGGCAGCATGGGCGGCCGCCGTGCTCTCCTTGTCCTTCTCCATGATCTGCATGCGTCGCAGGAGGTCCCGGAGAATGCGGTCGCTTCGCTCTTGGCGAGCAGACAAATCATACCTTTCGGGCGTCTCCGATCCCATTCTGGAAATGCTCGAGGTCGCTCGTCGTCAGCAGACCCTTGAAATCCCGCAGAGAGGTTTCAAGGATCCCTCGGGAGCACTGGTCCCTCAGCTCTGCCGCCTCCGCTAGGAGCATCGAATCCATGCTGTCCGGCGCCGCTAATGTGTGGGCGCGATTGTGGCCGGAGGGCGATCCGAAGGAAGTCGATGACAACGGTCGCTTGTTAGAAGAGATCGCCTCGTTCCTCGCCCGCGGTGGCGACCCCCGGTGGTGAGCCTCAGCTTGGGGATGAGCCGCGGTCGTAGCTTCGACGATAGGTGCCACTCTCGGCACTTGTGTGCGCGGTCGATGTCGTCGGGTCATGGTATCTGAAAAAGAGAAAGAGACGACAATAAGTTAGAACGCAAACAATAAGCGTAAACAACGGAAAGCCGCGATAAGAATAAAAGCATATGTATAATTAGTACCCCCCGCATCAGGGGGAGGAGCGGTCGAACCCCCGGCCTCGGATTCAAGACCCCCCGTGGCCTCCGCACCGGAAGTAAGACATCGAAGATCCTCGCCCTCTGGTGCGAACCACCCGGTCCTCGCCATTAGGTCCGGGGACTCAAACAATGAACCCTGCTGCCTCGAGTCCGGGATTGCCTTGATCACGGCTACGAGTTCGGAATCCTCGGCATCCCCGACGGAGGGAAAATCAGTCGCAGGTCCAAACGATAGAGGTGCCGCCCCGAAGGCCGACTCGGACACCCACACCCAAGGATACCGATGCTTCGAGGTAACCTTGGTAACGATGGAGATGCGCTTCCGAGTGAACGCCGAATAGAAGCCCGGTTTCCCCGGGACCCCACGAACAAGCACGAGGTCTTGAATATCATCTGCGGTGACCGCCCTTTTCTTTGCTCGATAGAGCATCATATGGCACGCAGCGACTGCCCGATAGAAGGACAGAGAAATTTGCGACGCGTGCACCCCCAACCGAATCAATAGCTCTTGGATCACCGGCTGGAAGGGTAACCGTAGCCCTCCGCGAAGACTCGCCTCGTGAATGGCGGCGTGTCCTTATTGTCAATGGTGCCCACAAGAAGAGTTGTAGTCTTTATTTTGAACATTTGATGTAATAAAGTCTCATGAAGACTCTTGCTTGTAATTGCCTATTCATTCATTAATAAAGTTGAAACGTTCATTCAACCTTCCTTGTCTGAAGCTTTATGATAAAACCATAGTCTTTTAGTCCATAAACAAACTTAACAACTTACGAAGAGACAAATGTAGATTTGCATGAACAAACTCTTCGTAGTTTGCTTAAAACGATATATTCGCAATCTTAGGGTCAAAGGACTATTGACCTCACTATGATTGTTAGAAGAATCTATGATGTCTGGTTATGAGGCATTGAGAGTTAGGAACTCTATAGTTCTTCTAGGTATCTTCCGAAGGTACTAAATTGACCAGTGCACTTCTAGAGACAAGATAAGAACAAACCATTTAACCTCTTATGTCTCGAAGTCACTATGTATGAATTGCATCATGCTTACCTTAATCCTGAAATGAGACATGCCATTTCACACCTTAGTATTCTCATTTGAGAAAGTCAAAGTTCGGACTCACTATGTGATTCCGAACAAGGCCTATTGGTGAAGTACTAAGTTGTGAGTCTGTCATGAGTAACTTTGTGAAGTTCTCATAGATATGGAATTCATGTACAAGATTGCTGAAATGCAATGTATGTCACCTCATGCTTTGTTCCTTGGAGTGTGAATAAATGAACTGGCCAGTGTCCAAATTGAGTCCTGACTCTTTTGGATGAAACAATGTGACTTGTTAGCTCCTCGTCAATACATTGTTTCTAACTTATTCACAAGCGACAAAGGAGTTGAGGAAATAACAGCTAGAAGGGTAAAATGGTAATTTAGTAAATCCCGACTAGCTGATGACATTCATGAAGGGTAGCATAGATAATATTCAGTGGATCCGCTCATTATAATTAGGTGAATTCTTGAGTAGAAAATAAATTCATTTGAACCGAGAGATTTTCAATGTCAGCTCTTTAGTGGAGTCAGTTGGCATTAAGCTAAACTTGGAAAAGGTTTGTGAACTTTTGAGTCCAAGTTTTTAGCTCAAGCTTTGTTCATTTGGGTCCATGAGGTCACTGTCACGAATCACATCGATAGGAATAGTTAAACTAGAAGCTAAGTCAAAACAAGAACGAAAATAGTTAAAAGGGTATTTTTGTCTTTTGAGACATATGATGAAATGAATGTCAATAAATTTTTTGACAAGTTCATTTGATGACTTAATGTCACTCGGCCATAACTTGATTATTGGGCCTTGTGAATTAATTTCATTTCATAAGAATTTTATTGAAAATTCTTAATGGGCCTTTTTCATGTTGTCATGAACAAAATGGAAAAGCTTCTAGAAGCCCTTTTTAGATGGTGTAGGCGCCCATATTACCCAAGAGGAAAGAGAGTTTATTTTGTGCATAAATGTATTTAGATACTTGCCAAAAGAAAAAGAGGAAACAAATTTCCCATGCATGGCATAAGGGAATTTCGGCCATAAGGGTCAAGAGAGAAGCAAATAAAAGAGGAAACAAATCCAAGGACTTGCTTGGCAAGCTTTGGCCGTGTGCCTCATTAAAGAAAAAGGGAAATTGGCTCATGAATATGTGATATTCTATAGAAGAGGAAACTACCTTATTGAAGGTAAGACCTCTCCTATAAATAGGAGCCTCATTCTTCTCATTTTTCTCATTCCACATAAGTTAGAGATTGAGAGCTTCTCTCTCTAGACCTTGTGGTGGCCGAAAATCCTCTCTCTCTCTCTCTAGTTTATTTTCGATTATTTCTTGTCTTGGCACCTAGGTCCTCACTCGACCTAGTGTTTAGCTCTGCGACTTCGAGACTCGTTCTCAAGTCGTAGTGTTTAAAAGTGCCCACTCACTGATTCCTTCTTTTCGAGTGATTTAGTGATAGAAACTTTCGTGGTTGCTCGAGGTGCCGAGGAAAGGAAGAGAGACGTGCTGCGAGGGGAGACGAGCGTTGCAACTTTCCAAAAGCTTCTACAAGGTTCAAGCTTCAAGAAAGGTTAGTAACTTTAATAGCTCATATTAGTTTTTATTCACATGTACATGCTCTTGTCTAGGTTAGTAAAAACTAGTTTTACTTAAAAAGAAAATTTTTAAAATTCCGCCGCTTAACGAAGCGTTAAACTTTTTCTTAAACCCTAGATCGATTCCAACAGTCCTTTCCGGGGATGAGTCGGGAGATCGTCGGGCAACGGTCGCAAGATCGACACGGAATCCGGGATGCCATATGGCTTCCTCAAGCTCACAAAACTAGCAATCGAGAGCAAACTCGGAATGTCAACACCCGAGCAATCGAGGCCGCCACGTATTGCCGACTCTCCAGTTGGGAAGGATAGGGCCCGTGCTTCCACCCGCACGGTTAAAGAAAGCATCGCCGCAGGTGTGGTGCGACGATCCGACGACTCGCTCGAGTGCTCGACACCGGAGGCGATTCTTGGCTCGGCGAGTCCCTCGTGGAGATCACCCAAGCCGGCCGGCCGGTCCATAGCGCATGTGCCCGGCCCGGCGGGCCTTGTCTCCCTCGTGGTCGGCCCGACAGCGGGCCCGTCGCCGGCCCTTGGCCCTAAACCCGGCGGGCAACCCTCGGTAACGGTCGTCTCGCCCGGGTCCCCATGATGGGCGCCCAAGGCCATTGGGCCGGCCCCACCAGTTTCCGGCCCACATGGGAGGCCCCCTCGCACGTCCAGGCTCCCGCGCTGAGCGTCCAAAGCTGTTGGGCCGGCCCTACCAGCGCCCGGCCCAGGCAGGAAGTCCTCTCGCACGCCCAACTCGCCCGGGTCCCTTGGGCTCTCGCCCGGCCCAGTGGCACGCGTGCCTGGCCCGGCAGCACAGCCCGGCCCGCCAGGTGGGCTCCCCTCGCGCAGCCCTAGCCCACTGGCTCCCAGGGCTAGGGCGACCAGCGCCTCGGCCGCCGCCCCCCGGCCGGCGCTGTCCGGCCGGCTTTCCTCATCTCCGGCGCCGGCGCTCTCGCCAGCGGCGCCGCCCGTCTCCAGCGGCCCCCCACCGGTGCGCCTCTCCTCAGGAAAGGCCGGGCCCAGACTGCCCGAGCCTCCTTCGCCGGCGCCTCACCGAGCGCGACTCCACCCAGGCCGCGCGCGTCCCCAGCGCCGACTGGGTCTCATCCGGCGGCGCTTCCGGCATGGACAACGCCGACGAGGGCCGGCGCACCTTCACCCAGACCCGCCTCGCCGAGCGCACCTCCACGCCGGTCGATCCAGTTCTCCCCGACGCCCGGCGCTCCTGGGCCGGCGTCCCCCTGACGGCAGGGGCCATCCCCGGTACGCATGCCCTCCTCCTCGTCGGCCAGCCACGCTTCGATCGAGTGAAAATCGCCCCCGGTCATCTCTGCCACTTGGTTGTTCGAAGAAAGTGAAAGCGGCGCGTTGTGGGTAACCAAAGGGGACGAGAATTGCGCCCAAAAATCATCTAAGTTCGCATCTTGATTCCCGAGCAAAGGGAAGAGGTCATCATCGATGGACCCACACCCTGATAGGTGGTTGGTAGGGTCCATTGACAAGTGCAACGATATGAGGCGTACGGAAAATGATGCGACCTAAAGAAAAATAATAATTAAAGGGGTCAAGCGAAACCTTTTCACGACGGGCTGCTCCGGTGGGCCAACGACGGCGAGAATCTTGAGTTTACCGCACGAGTTTCACTCGGCCGTAAACTCGGGGGGCTAATGTTGTCGGCCCGACCCCGATCGCCGCCGAGCAAAGGCGAAGTGACGTCGAACGCGTCTCGGCGGCTTGCCCATGTTCATTGGCCGGCTCTAGGGCCAGCCTCGGCCAATGGCCGATCCAAACAGCCCCGGCTATTGGCCGGCCCTAGGGCCAGCCTCGGCCAATGGCCGGCCCAAACAGCCTCGGCCATTGGCCGGCCCAAGGGCAGCCTCGGCCAATGGCCGAGCCGAGCTACCCCCGGCCATTGGCCGGACCTAGGGCCAGCCTCGGCCAATGGCCGGCCCAAATAACCTCGGCCATTGGCCGGCCCAAGGGCCAGCCTCGGCCAATGGCCGAGCCAAGCTACCTCCAGCCATTGGCCGGCCATAGAGCCAGCCTCGGCCAATGGCCGGCCATAGAGCCAGCCTCGGCCAATGGCCGGCCCAAATAGCCTCGGCCATTGGCCGGCTCTAGAGCCAGCCTCGGCCAATGGCCGGCTCAAATAGCCTCAGCCATTGGCCGGCCCAAGGGCCAGCCTCGGCTAATGGCCGAGCGAAGGCTATCCCTCGGCCAAGGGGATGCCCAAAATGCCCCTTGGTCGCCTATAAATACCGGGGTCCCTCCCCCGGTCCAGGTAATCCAATTTTTAGTCCCGAAACGCTGTCGAACTCGTACTTCACTCGTTTCGCTCATCTTTGGCCTCTCACCACCACTAAAACCTCTTTACTCCACCTCAATCCTACTAATGTTGAGCGTCGGAGAGGTAAACAGAGGCACCCCCTCTGTTTTCCCTTCCTAGTTCACCTGTTCTTTCTTCTTCTTCAGGTACTTGGACAAACTCAAGGGACATTCACAGCTAAGGGACGACTTGGGATACCAAGTCCGACACGCTCGAGCCGGAGTGAGACCACTTGGTCTGGCCTTGGGTCTAACCACTTCGGGCTCCTAAATAGTTGTCCAAAAACGAGCGACAACAAGGCTCGACCCCTCGAGTCAGGTAATCCGAATTTGAGTACTGAAACGCTGTCAAACTCGTAACTTACTCGTTTCTCTCAAGTCTCGGCCTCTAAACACTTAAACCCTCTATATCCACCTCAATCCTACTAATGTTGAGCGTCGGAGAGGTAAACAGAGGCAACCCCTCTGTTTCCCCTTTGTAGTTCACACCTCTTCTCTTATCTTTTAAGGTGCTTGGACGAGATAGACATCATCAACTGCTAAGGGACGAGCGTGTAGTTCACACCAAGTCCGACACTATCGAGCCGAAGTGAGACCACTTGGTCTGGCCTTGGGTCTAACCACTTTGGGCTTCTAAATAGTTGTCCGAAAACGAGCGACAACAGTGACGAAGAGTCGCTCCATGAAGAGAGCTCGACCTGCTCACCATCTCCATCTCCAGATAGCAGGGACAACCGCATCATGGAATTGGAGGAGAACATCCGCCAACTAAAGGCGAAGAATGCATGGTACCATAGCCGACTGGCTGCGAAGCGACCTGCGCATGACACGGTGACCCCCGTGGGGGATCCTGAGAACCTCAACGAGGAAAGCCGCGACCGCGACCCTGATTACGAGGGTACTGGCGATTCGGAGGATATCGAGACTTCTATCACGAAGGACGGGGGACCGCCCGCCATGTTTGAAGTCGGTCCTTCGAACCCCTTACCCAGGACAGGCGACGCTCCGGCTGCTTCTCAAGAGGGAAATTCCCGACGTTCGGCCCTCGACCGACCAGGTCAAAGGGAGAATGTTGCGGAAAGTCAGGGCATGCGGAGAGCGCGCCGTCGCAGACGAAGCCTGCACCTCCGTACGACCAGCCCTAATCTTAGGGACCACCTCACCGCTCAACGCATTGGGCGTGGCAATGATATGAGAGAGCGACTAAGCTCTAGACCCAATATCCCACTGGCAGCCCCAACTAACGGGAACCGCCACGCAGGTCAATGGTCTAACGAAAGGCGACACGTGACTCCTCCCGAACAAGAGGTTACTCCAACGACCGGTCTCGATGTGGTCACTATGATCCACAATCTTCGAAATGAGGTACGAGATCTCCAAGAATACGGAATAGGCGGAAGCACCTATGGAGTCGTTGAGGAGAATTCTTCGCCTTTCACGGCTCAGATATTGGCTGAGGTTTGTGCGGGGAATTTCAAACTCCCAAACTTCACTCCCTATGATGGAAAAGCAGATCCTGCTTACCACATCCAGCACTATGAAACCTGGATGACGATGCAGGGTGTCTCTCATGTCGCCATGTGCCAAGCTTTTAGTCTTACCCTCGCCGGACCCGGCTTCGAGTGGTTTAAGAACTTAAGGCCGGGAAGCATCCACTCGTTCAAAGACCTGAAGGACATGTTCCTAGCACGGTTCGCCACATCTATGGTCCAAAAGAAGACCAAGATGTACATGTGGTCAATCAGGCAAGAGAGTGGCGAGTCTCTTAGGCGATACCTCGCCCGATTCACTGAAGAGTCAAACAAGGTCGACCGCTTTGACGATGGTGACGCAATTGCCGCTATCATAGAAGGCTTGCGCACAAGCGACTTCCTCAAGTCGGTCGTCGGCCGTGTCCCTTCTACCATGGCCGAGTTGATGACTCGAGCTAAGAGCTTCATGGGAGTCGAAGATTATCTCGACGGCCGCAAGAGCAACAATCTAAGCTCTCTCCGTCGAGAAGAACCTAGCCACGAGCAAGGCGAACCTCGTAAAAGACGAAACAAGGGAAATCAGGTTTCCAATAACCAACCCCCTGTACCCCAGAAGCTGCGACTTGCGGAAAACTTCAAAGGGTATTCGTCGTTCACACCGTTGAACACGGCGCCAGAACGGATCCTGGCTCTGGCACGTGACAAGTTCACACCCCCGGCTCCGATGAAAAAAGATCCCACAATTGGCGATCGATCTAGATATTGTGAGTTCCATCAGGATTACGGTCATTTGACCTCGGAATGCTACAACCTTAAAAGGTAAATCGAGGCTTTGATCCAACGGGGTGAACTGAAAGAGTTCGTGTTACGCATGATTAGCGTTGTGGGCCCCACCACAAACAGACCACAGTCTGGTAAAGGAGGAGGAACAGCCGCTTCTGTCGACCGAACCGCGGCTACTACCAATGCCAATCCACAACTCCATGTGGTAACCACCATATTGGGAGGTCCACAAGATGGAGATTCAGCCCGACAACAGAAGAAATTCCTTAGGGCCGTGGCTCAGGAAGACGCTGCTATGCACGTCAACTTTACGTATGAAGAACCTCCGTCCGTGCCTCACGAGACGATGTATTTCACCAATGAGGAAGCTAAGCGAGTTGTGCATCCGCACAATGACGCGATTGTGCTCAAGGCCCAAGTGGCTAATAACTTGGTGAAAAAAGTTCTCATCGACAACGGCAGTGCTGCCGACATAATTTTCAAGTCCACCCTAAAGCGCATGAAGCTCGGGGGCTGCGCCCGACTCCGACCCAAATGCCCTTGTTTGGATTCACTGGAGAAAAGGTTATGACCGAAGGCATCATCGACCTTCCGGTCACCTTCAAGACCCCTGGAGGCATTGAGGCCGTTCACATGGTCCCATTCCTAGTGGTTGATCAGGAGTCGCCCTATAACTTAATCATCGGGCGACCTACACTGAACCGGCTAAGAGCTATCACTTCCACGTACCATCTACTAGTGAAATTCCCCACTGAAGAGGGAATTGGCATTATGGCCGGAGACCAATCCCAAGCCAGAATATGCTATGTGCAAGGAGTTGATGGTAAATCCGCGGGAAAAATGGTCAACACAATCTTCCAACTAGAAGACGATTACCCATGCGACCCAAGGGACGCAAGGACGTTCGGAGAACTTGACCCTCGGCATGAAGTCGAAAGACTCAAGGTGGAAACCTCTAATGATCTTGTGCCGATCGTCCTGGACGAATCTAAGCCTAATCAGGTTGTAAAGGTCGGCATCCGGCTTCCACTCGCCATCAAAACTCAGCTCACTGCCTTCCTCCGGGAATTCAAGGTTGTTTTCGCATGGACTCATGCAGACATGCCTGGAATTGATCCCGAGGTAATAGTACACCGATTGAACGACGACCCGAAGGTCGCCGAAAAGGTGCAGGCTAGACGAACGTTCAACCCAGAACGATACCTGGCCATAAATGAAGAGGTCGAGAAACTTCTCGCTGCAAACTTCATCCAAGAGGCTAAGTACCCCAAATGGGTCGCCAACGTGGTAATGGTAAAAAAGCCTAATGGGAAGTGGCGAATTTGTATAGATTACAAAGCTCTTAACAAAGCCTACCCTAAAGACTGCTTTCCGCTCCCGCGCATCGAACAACTGGTCGATGCCACGGCTGGCCACGAACTTCTCAGTTTCATGGACGCCTATTCGGGCTACAACCAAATTCGAATGCACGAACCCGATCAAATTAAGACAACCTTTGTCACCGATCGAGGTCTCTACTGTTATAAGGTCATGCCTTTCGGCCTTAAGAATGCGGGAGCGACGTACCAGCGCTTGGTAAATCGGATCTTCGCCGATCAAATCGGCAAGACCATGGAAGTGTACGTGGATGACATGCTCGTTAAAAGCCTACTGGCAACTAATCACATACACGACCTCAGGGAGATGTTCACAATCCTCCGCCGATACAAAATGAAGCTCAATCCCAACAAATGCGTATTCGGGGTTGAGTCCGGGAAATTCCTCGGATACATCGTCAGCCGACGAGGGATAGAGGCGAATCCCAAAAAAATCAAGGCACTCCTTGAGATGAAGTCTCCAAGACGAGTCAAAGAGGTGCAAAGCCTGACCGGTCAGGTTGCTGCTCTGAAACGCTTTGTGTCCAAAGCCACTGACAAGTGTCAACCGTTCTTCAAAGCTCTAAAGAAGACGGACGGCTTTGAGTGGATGGACGAATGTGAAAAGGCCTTCCAGGAAATGAAGGCCTACTTTGGGTCCCCACCGTTCCTCTCTAAATCAAGAGAGGGCGAGATGCTGTACGTATACCTCGCCGTCTCTGAAAGAGCTGTAAGTGCTGTTCTTGTCCGCGAAGAAGACAAGGTCCAATGGCCGGTCTACTACGTGAGCAAAGCCTTACTCGACGCAGAAACGCGCTACACCGAGATAGAGAAACTTTATCTGGCTCTTGTAACGGCAGCCAATAAGCTGCGTCCGTATTTCCAAGCTCACCCAATTGCAGTGCGAACCGAGCATCCGATCGGTAAGGCTCTTCAAAAGGGGACATCGACTCGCATGGCGATCTGGTCCCAAGAATTGAGCGAGTACGGGATTGAGTTCCACCAAGAACGGCTATAAAGGGTCAGGCCTTAGCCGACTTTGTGGCAGAATTCTCCTATACTCCTGATATGGGAAGAGCGGAAAATGACTTAAACGACGACGCATTAACTCGGAAAAGAAAGGTTGACCCAACGGGTCCCATCCGGGAGTTGTACGTAGACGGAGCATCTAATGCTCGGGAGGCTGGCGCCGGAATAGTCTTGATTAACCCCGACGGGGAAATGTTACGTTACGCCCTCCACTACGGCTTCTCGGCCTCCAATAATGAAGCCGAATATGAGGCGCTCATTGTGGGGATAGAGCTAGCGCAAAAGCTCGGTTCTCAAAACCTGCGAATACACTGCGACTCGCAGTTGATCGTGAACCAAGTTAAAGGAGATTACACTGCCAAGGAACCTAATATGGTTGCATACCTGGCAATGACAAACTCCAAACTCGATGCTTTCTCTTGGTTTGAGATTCGCCAAATCCCGAGAGAACAAAATTCAGTGGCTGACGCACTTGCTCGCCTTGGATCTGGCATCGACGAAGACGGGTTGGGGACCGTACCCATTGAATTTCTCCCACGACCATCCGTCTCCCGAGATGAAATCGGAACCATAGAGGTGGCATCTCAGCCCACTTGGATGGACTCAATTGTCGAGTTTCTGCGAAGATGGGAACTTCCCGAACACCGCAAAGAAGCTGATAAGCTGAGAGCCTTAGCATCTAAATACACGCTTCGATAGGGTGTGCTCTATAAGCGCAGTTACTCAACACCGTTGTTCCAATGCCTCAATAGCGTTGAGTCGACCAAGGTCCTCCGTGAAATACATGAGGGCATCTGTGGGAACCACGCCGCTGGAACTTCCCTCGCGCTCAAAGCGCTCAAGTAAGGCTATTTCTGGCCTACCATGAAGCGAGATGCTTGCGAATGGGCAACGTGCTACGACAAATGCCAACGCTTCGCGGAAATCCCACGACAGCCACCAACCCGCGTCCCTTTGCTAAATGGGGCGTGGACATCATTGGCAAGCTCCCTAGAGCACCAAGGCAATACGAGTATGCCATAATCGCCATAGACTACTTCACTAAGTGGGTAGAGGCCGAGCCGCTTGCTAGAATAACTGAAGCAAACACGAAAAACTTCATCTGGAAAAGCATCATATGCAGGCACGGTATCCTCCCCTCGATTGTGACCGACAATGGAGCACAATTCGATAACGCACGAGTAAGAGATATCTGCGATCAACTAAAGATCAGCAAGACTTTCTCCTCGCCACGTCATCCTCAGACCAATGGCCAGGTCGAAGCAGTAACCAAGACTATCAAGAGCAATCTTAAAAAGAAGCTCGAAGATAGAAAAGGAGCCTGGGCCGAGGAATTTCCATTCGTCCTATGGGCTTACAGGATAACCCCACGAAACGCTACCGGCGAAACGCCATTCTCCCTCGCATATGGGATCGAGGCCGTGGTTCCGATCGAAACCGAGATCCCCACATTCCGAGTCGATACGTTCAACGAAGCAAACAACGATGAGGCCATGCACCTGGAGTTGGATTTGATCAACGAAAAGAGGTCGGAAACATTCAGACGCCTCGCTGCACAGAAGCGCAAGGTCGAAAGATACTACAACTCCAAGATCAAAAGGTGAACCTTTTCCGTCGGAATCCTTGTACTCAGACGAGTGTTCCATAATACACAAGTTCAAGGCGCCGGCGTCCTAGGCCCAAACTGGGAAGGTCCCTATAGAGTCCAAAAAGTCATTCACGACGGGACATACTACATCGAGCACACAGACGGAACTCCGATCCGCCACCCGTGGAATGCGGAACACTTGAGGCAGTACTACCAGTAGCTAGCATTCCCCACGTTTTATCGCTTTCACTTACCATTTTCAATAAGGCCTATGAGCCAATGTTTTAGGATTTTAAATTTTTTGCGGACGTAATAAAAATTTGAGTTTTCCCTTTTAAAATTCATTTTGTGCAAGTTTTTCGGTTATCAAAACTAAACTTATAACCCTAAAACTTGGGGGGGCTAGCAACGGTAAGGAAACCCTCAAAAGAACATGCTCCACCAAAAAATTTCTAAGACGCCTACAAGGCGCACGTAAGACGCCTACATGGCGCAACCAAGTCGTCCCTCGAGACGTACCTAAGACGCCTACATGGCGCACGTAAGACGCCTACATGGCGCAACCTAAGACGCCTACATGGCGCACCCAAGACGCCTACATGGCGCATGTAAGACGCCTACATGGCGCATCTAAGACGCCTACATGGCGTACCTAAGACGCCTACATGGCGCACCTAAGATGCCTACATGGCGTACTTAAGACGCCTACATGGCGCACCTAAGAAGCCTACATGGCGCACTTAAGACGCCTATATGGCGCACCTAAGTCGTCCCCCGAGGCGCACCTAAGACACCTACATGGCGCACTTAAGACGTCTACATGGTGCACCTAAGACGCCTACATGGTGCACCTAAGACGCCTACATGGCGCACCTAAGTCGTCCCCCGAGGCGCACCTAAGACGCCTACGTGGCACACCTAAGACGCCTACATGGCGCACCTAAGATGCCTACATGGCGCACCTAAGTCGTCCCCCGAGGCGCACCTAAGACGCCTACATGGCGCACCTAAGATGCCTACATGGCGCACTTGAGACGCATACATGGCGCAACCTAAGACGTCTACGTGGCGCAATCAAGACACCTACCCGACACACATAAGGTGTCTACGTAGCATGGCTGACTCGCAGTTGAAAAAACTTACAGAATGCAAACCATCCAAGCGGCTGCCGTCTGAAGTGAGATCCTACTGAGATAAAAGAACTGGCAAGACCATTGACACAAACACTTGCCTATCGAAGCATGCCATAACAGAAAAATGAGCAAAAACGTTCATAAAAAGAAATAATGTTTCATCAAAGAAAGGGCAACCGCCCCAAAAATCCTAGAAAGCAAGCGCTAAAACAAGTGCGCTGAAAGGAAAAACCTAAAAGAAAGCATGCGCTAAACACTTGCGCGAAAAAATAAAAATAAAGAAAATATATCACTCGGCGGGATCGTCGCCAACAGGATCGGCCCCGTCGAGTGGTGGGAACATCGAGTCGAAGAAGTGGAAGGTGACCCCCCGAGAAGCATTCTCGGTAGCTGTGGCGTCCTGACACTCCACCGCCACTGCATGTCTCGCCTCCTTGACCCCGACGTCAAAATCGTCTTGAAGGTCGGACGCAAGCTGTTCCGCTACAGCTTTCTCCGCAGTGACCCGAGCCATTTCCTCCGCCAAGGAGTCGCGCTCACGCTCCGCTCGAACACGAGTAGCTTCGCTCATTGAAAGTTGGCCTTGAAGAATACCTATTTCTTTTGTACGCGATTGCAACTGGCGTTGAAGGTCCCGCACCTCGCTTCGGAAAACTTTCGTCGATCGAGTCGCCACTTCGAGAGCTTGACGCTCCGTCGTTAGCTCCTCAACCATCTTCGCCATGGCCGACTGAGCACGGTCACATTTGCCGCGGGTAACCCCCAACTCCACGCGGGCCTCTTGAAGCTGCTCGCGGAGACTCACGAACTCTGCCTTTGAGTGAGAACCTCGCTCGGCACGGGCCAGCTGAGACTTCGCTTGAGCAAGCTCCTCTTGAGCAAGGCCCATCCGTCGAATAAGGTCGTGAAGGATCTTCTCGCCCTGGGTCGCTCGAGCAAGCACCTGAGAAGGCGAAAAAGACAAGTCAGCAAAAGGCCAAGGCCCTAGCAAACAAAGCAAGAGAAACTTACTCTCTGTGCGTCAGAGACGCCATGACGAAAGAACTCCACGTCGCTGATGGCCACGACACTTTTCCACATCTTCATCGAAGATTGAGCGAGGCCCAGGGAACATTCCCCTCTAACCTCCGCGACCTTCACCTCGACCATCGAATTTACATGCTTCGAGTCCGAAGACGTGTCTGGAAGAGCCGAGGAAGAGGGTCGCTTCAAAGAAGCGCGAGGGCCGCTCTCCGTCGGATAACCGGTATTTGGCTTTTCCCGACCGTTCTGCACTGCGATCCGAGAACGGATTGCCGCCAACGACTTCGGGTCCCGAGAAGCCTTCGCTAGGCGCGCCCGAGCCCTCGCCCTGGCCGAGGAGGCTATAAAAGCAACAAAGTCAAAACCCTAGACTAAAAACAAAAAACAGAAAGAGCGAACGTCGAAGTACTTGGAAGACCGTTGCTCAAAGGAGATGACGCGGCACTAGGGGCACTCTCCGCCCGCTGACTGTCGTCACGACTAGGAGGAAAGGGCGGGAACTACCTGGTGGAAGCCATCAGCTCAGGCGAATGAAATCGTTCAACAGCCTTCCGGGCCTCTGACATTCCTCTGATCTCATTCACGAAGTCGAGATCATCGGCCCCCGCGTCGGCAGAAAACTCGGTCAAGGGACCGAACCGAAGCGGCGCGTCGCCAAAGGCCTCCGCCGAAACCCACACCCATGGTCTTTGATTATACTTCTCCGAGTCCGTGATCAGCTTAGTATTCTGGCGATCGCGGGCCATGAAAAAACTGGGTTGCCCGGGCGCAGGGAAGACCGCGATGAGATTGCGAAAGTTGCTCACGGTCATCACCCGCTCGGTCTGGCAATGCCACTCCATGTGACACATTGCCACGATGCGGTAAAACGCCGGACTCATCTGACAAGCATACACCCCCAGTCATGCGAGGAGCTGCTGGACGATGGGTTGGAACCGAAACCGCAACCCGTAGTTGAGACTCGCGACCGAAACTGCTGCAAATCCACGGCGAGGACGGAAATGACGGTCGCCCTGTAAGGGACGGAGGAGCGCCACGGACGACGGAATGGCAAATGCCTCCCTGAGACCGATGAATATCCGGTAGGTGAGCGAGCTCGAAGCATCGACCCCCGAATAATCGAAGCCCTCGGGAGCAGCAAAGCCCTCCTCGGGATACCACTCTATCCTAGCAAGCGACCTCGCCGACTCTATCGCCTCTGCGTCAAGGGTCTCATGCTGAGCACCCCCTGGCTCCACGGAAGGGCCTCCGCCCTTTAGCACGACTGTGGCAGCCGCCGACGGCCCCTCGGGACGCTCCGGTGCAAGGCCCTCGGCCCCCGGACATGTCTCTGAATCACCTCTGGGATCTTCAGACTCGGGACCAAAATCGTCCACGTAGTCAATCTCGTCGAGGACCAACTCTAGCGGAGTCATTGCATCCGCGCCCGTAACGTCTCCCGGCATTCCATGAGAATCCAAGTCGGACTTTGGCGCGTCGGGGCGGGGCTTGTCGCGAGCCCCCTCGCTAACCCAGTTGATCACGAGGCGAGGAGCAGGTTCCACGGACACGGGATGATCGACGCCTCTACATGTGCCACGCCCGGTCGGCACACACTCCTCCTGAGGCTGAGGAACGAGGGCGGTCGCGCCCGGCTCGCCTCCTTCGAGCCACTGCTCCACTCCACTTGGATTCTCTTCCACGTGTAGAGGAACTTCCCTCAATCCCGCGAAGAGGTCATCCTCTACATGTTCAGAGTCCTGAAACAAGAGAGAGAAATCAATCTCGGGATCCTCGGTTGAGAAAAGGGAAGGAATATCCATAATGCAAGCGGTAGAAATGAAAAAAGTGTAGAGAAAGAGAGAAAAAATAAAGTGGAAGAATGAGAGAGAGGGGGGGCTTATTTATAGACTCCTAGGGGGGTAGGAGTCCAAATCCTACTCCCACAAGGAGAGAAACCGGAGGAAAACCTCCAAAAAAGTCGAATTCCCCAGCGCGAGCGCACTAGCCCCGCGTATGGGGCGCGCCGCGCGCCACGACCGCGCGCCGCGCGGGTCGCGCCATCCAAGGTGCGCGCCGCACGGACCGCGCGTCGCGCCATCCAGGGTGCGCGCCGCACGGTTACACAAAAAAAAGGAAAGGAAGAACTTTCCTTGGGTGACGGGATTTTGAAGGATATTTTCCTCAAACACCCAACCGAAAAGACAAAAGGTTCATGTCCAGGGACTTCCCGAGCGACGAACTTGGGGTGCTAATGTTGTTGGTCGTTTTCAGAAAACCCGAGACCCCAAGAAGGCACATCGTTCGAAGGGCCGAGGGTCAGGCCGGAGGTCCTAAAGAGCGGCGAGCCTTCCATCACGAGACGACTGGCAAGCCCTCGCCCAAACTCTCAGCTCCTTGAGTCGAGCTTAGCCCCACGAGTCGAGACTTGAATCAGCTCCTTGAGTCGGGCCTCGCTCCTCGATTCGAGCCTTGAGTCAGTCTCCTCGAGTCGAGCCTCGCTCCTCGAGTCTGGACCGGAGTCGGTCCCCTCGAGACGAGCCTCGAGTCGGATCCTACCCGTCGAATAGGTACATTCGTGTCACAAACCCGAGATGTGAAGCCCAAGATGGCTTGACGGGCCCAGTAGAACAACGGTCGCGAAAAGTCCACGAAGACGCAGACCAGCGCGCACCGCGCCCGCTGCACCGCGCGCCGCGCCCGGGGAGGGTCGCACCGCGCGTGGTGCGCCGCCACTCCTTGTGCGCCTCCACTTGAAGGGATGCGCACCCCTAGTCCCACATGGACGATGAAGGACCTTCTTAAGGCCCTCAAACACCTATATAAACCCCCTCTCACTAAGGGGGAATCCATCCCATGTTCTCCTATCGATACGCTCGAATTCTCGCTCTCCTTTGCTTCTTTTGATGCCAACTTTGGCATGAAGCGCTCTCGCAAGTCTCTCCCATTCTCAGAGGTTCTGAAGCACTCTCGGGGTCTCCCGGATGTCGCTCCCTCTGATCGAACGCCCTCCAATGCCCAGGCACGCTCCTATGGTTCTCGACTAGAGTCCCTTACGCGTCTAACACGCTAGACGCGTACGCGATCTCCGAAGTTCTGAGACGCCGCCAAGGACTCCTCCGCGCTCACTCCTCATCCTCACCCATTCCCTCTTCCGAGAGGCGGGTTGATCGGAGTAAGCCTAGCTTGAGACTTTCGAGTTCACACTTTTGGCCCGAGTGCGATCACTTGGTCCGGCCTTGGATCGAACCGCCCGAGGTATACAATCGTTGTTCATTTTCATGCGACAACAGTGGGGCCCGCAACGCTAATCATGCGCAACACGAACTCTTTTAGCTCACACCATTGGATCAAAGCCTCGATTTGCCTTTTTAGATTGTGTCACTCGAAGGTCAGGTGACCGTATTCCTGATGGAAGTCGCAATATCTAGACCGTCGCGAGTCGCAGAGTCTTTTTTCATTAGAGCCGGGGCGATGAACTTGTCATGCGCCAAAGCCAGGATTTGATCCGGCGTCGTGTTCAACGGTGTGAACGACGACTAGCCCTTGAAGTCTTCCGTGAATCGCGGCGTCTGCGACATCGGAGGTTGGCTATTAGAAGTTTGACCCCCTCTATTTCGCCTTTTACGGGAGTTGCCTTGCTCATTGCTAGGTTCGTCTCGATGGTGAGAGCTTTGATTATTGCCCTTGCGGCTATCGAGGTAATCTTCAACTCCAATGAAGGTCTTGGTTCGAGTCATTAACTCGGCCATGGTAGCACGGACATGGCCGACGACGGACTTGAGGAAGTCACTTGTGCGCAAGCCTTCGATGATGGCAGTGATTGCGTCTTTGTCTTCAAAGCGGTCGACCTTATTCGATTCTTCAGTGAATCGGGCGAGGTATCGTCTAAGAGACTCGCCACTCTCTTGCCTGATTGACCACAGGTACATCTTGGTCTTCTGTTGGACCATAGATGTAGCGAAGCGTGCCAAGAACATGTCCTTCAGGTCTTTGAATGATTGGATGCTTCCCGGCCTTAAGTTCTTGAACCACTCGAAGCCGAGTCCGGCGAGGGTAAGGCTAAAAGCTTGGCACATGACGCCGGGAGCGACACCCTGCATCGTCATCCATGTTTCATAATGCTGGATGTGGTAAGCGGGATCTGCTTTTCCATCATAGGGAATGAGGTTTGAGAGTTTGAAATTTCCCGTACATACCTCGGCCAATATCTGAGCCGTGAAAGACGAGGAATTCTCCTCAACGATCCCATAGGCACTTCCGCCTACTCCATATTCTCAGAGATCTCGTACTTCATTTCGAAGATTGTGGATCATAGTGACCACATCGAGACCGATAGTCGGAGTAACTCCCTGTTCGGGAGGAGTCACCTGCCGCCTCTCATTAGCCCTTGACCCGTGCGGCGGTTCCCGTTAATTGGGGCTGCTACGGGGATGTACGGCCGAGAGCTTAGTCGCTCTCTTAGGTCATCGCCACGCTTGTTGCGTTGGGCAGTAAGATGATCCCTAAGATCCGGGCTTGTTGCATGCCCTGACTTTCCGCAACATTTTAAAGGTTGTGACGACGCGCTCTTCGCATGCCCTGACTTTCCGCAACATTTTCCCTTTGACCAAGTCGGTCATGGGCCGAACGTCGGGAGCTCCCTTCTTGGGAGGCTCCAGGTGCATTCTCCGTCTTGGTTGAAGGATCCGAAGGACCGACTTCATTCACAGCGGGGAGTTCCTCGTCCTTTGTGAGAGAAGTCTCAATATCCTCCGAATCATGAGCACCCTCGTAATCTGGGTCGCGGTCGGGACTTCCCTCATTGAGGTTCTCAGGATCCCCATTGGGAATCACCGGGTTATGCATAGGTTGCTTCACAGCCAGTTGGGTGTGGTACCTTGCGTTCTTCGCCTTTAGTTGGCGGATATTCTCCTCCAACTCCATGATGCGGTTGTCCCTGCTATCTGGAGATGGAGATGGCGAGCGGGTCGAGCTCTCTTCGTGGAGCGACTCTTCGTCACCATGCGCGGGAGCACAAGCAATATTTTTTGGTCCTAGTGACGTTATCGGGGTTGTTGACGCCCTCGGAACGTACGGGTGGCTGACTACTCATTTTTCTCGAGTCCGAGAAAGTCGAGTCTTCAACAGAAAAGAAGAAGATGGACAGAAGGGATTTCGGGCTGAACAGGTCGGGAAGTCCCCTCCTTCTAGCGCCAAAATGTTGTCGCACGAAAATGAACAACGATTAACTACCTCGGGCGGTTCGATCCAAGGCCGGACTAAGTGGTCGCACCCGAGGCAAAGGTGTGAACTCGAAAGTCTCGAGCTGGGTTTTCTCCGATCAACCCACCTCTCCGAGGAGGAAAGGGGTGAGGAGGAGGAGTGACCGTGCCTTTGTAGTGTAGGCTGTCTACGTATCCGTGTGTGGGATTAGGTCAGAACGTAGTTCAGGGCGTAAGTAACGCAGTATGAGGTGCGGAGCCTGGAGGGTGTGCTCGATAGAGGAGACGGAGCGCGGATGAGTCCTCGGCGATGTCTCAGGACTCTGGAATCGAGATACCCGAGAGAGAATGTGTGTTTTCTCTCTTTTGGAGACGTGGGAGACTCTAAATCAAGAGTTCCTTGTTGCGGCGAAGCTTCCGGATGCGTAGACAATTTCCAGTCGGAAATGCAGGACGCGTAGGCGATTTCTTGTCAGAAATTGTGGACGCGTCTAGTATGCTAGACGCGTAGGCGATTTTCAGTCGAAAACTGCAGGAGCACTCGTGGGCTCAAGATTAATTATTCGATCGAGAGAGGCGGCACTCAGGAGTCCCCGGGAGTGCTTCGGAATCTCTGAGAACGAGAAATCGAGGAGAATCCGCTTCAGGCCAAGGATGGCATCCAGAGAAGCAGAGAGAAGTCTCAAGTTTCTTGAGAAGGAATGGGGTTGAATAGGATGGCTTTCTCCTCAATGGGAGGGGGTATTTATAGTGGTTGGAGAGCCTTAAGAGGCTCCTCTCTCGTCCATGTTGGACTGGAGAGTGCGCTCCCCTCGAGGTGGAGCGCGCCCCCCCAAGAAGTGGAGTGCGGCGCGCCTCCTGACCGGTGCGGCGCGCTGTGCGCGATGCGCGCGCGGTGTCCTTAATGGCCCGGCGCGCCATGCGCGACACGCGTGCGTAGTGTACTTGGCGCGGCGCACGTCGTGCCGCGTGCACGCGCCCCGTCTTCTCGGACTCTTGTGGGCCTTAGGGGTCTTCGTTTATCCGGCCCGTTGGGCGTTTGGGACTCGAGATTTCATGCATTACGTGGAACGTAAAGTCCATACTCGAGGCATCAAGGTCAACACGAGGATTTGTTAATCGACTAGTGGACACGATGACTCGACTCGAAGAGTTATCTCGACTCGAGGAGTTATGACTCGACTCAAGGAGCAAGACTCGACTCGAGGAGTGAGGCTCGACTCGAGGAGTATGACTCGACTTGAGGAGTTATCTTGACTCGAGGAGTTATGACTCAATTCGAGGAGTAAGGCACGATGACTCGACTCGAGGAGTATGACTCGACTCGAGGAGCAAGGCTCGACTCGAGGACTGAGGCTCGACTTGAGGAGCTGAAATTTTGGCACGAGAACTTGCCAGTCGACTTGTGACGGAAGGCTTGCCGCTCTTCAGGACCTCCGGCCTGACCATCGGCCCTTTGAACGGCGTGTCTTCTCGGTGTTTCGGGTTTTCCGAAAACGACCGACAACACTTATGATATTGTAATTAATATTTTCCGCATTTAAATGGTTGTTTGAGGTGCAATAATCACCAGCATCTCATTGCTTCCCAGAGCGTAGAAATACTTTCCTCTCGCGTGGGGTCCCCCTGGACTTGAGTTGATGAAGGTCCAGCCTCGATATCGTGAGCCTGGGCTTCTGGCAGATCTGAACAAGGGATCAATGGACCTATCCGTGTAGCCCTATAGCCCAATAACATTGCGTGCCGAGAATAATAGTCATGGCAGCGTTCTCCATAGCGTCTTGGCTCAGGAATTCCCATCGCACCTGAGCTTGTCGTCATATATCAGCTAACGTCGTCGTTTTTCTTAACATCTGCAAATTTTGGCGGAGAAAACAACAAAATTAAAATTTTGAGAGATTAGAAGCCACATGTCGCTTCTAATTGGCGGAAAAAATTTAGAAGTGACTTGTCGCTTCTAATCTCAAAAGTATGATTATTTTCAATGCAAAATGTTTGTATTTTTGTGGAATAGTTTTGAAGCGACTAGTCGCTTTTAATTGAAAAATGTCGCTTCTAATTTCAAGTGTCGCTTCTAAAAGTTATTTTTGTAGTAGTGAACACTCTCCTCTTATCCTTGACCATCCCCACAACATTTTTGTCTGCCACGAACGTGTGAGTCTCTCGCCAATGTCTGCCATCCTCACTTGACACCGGCCTTGCTATCTCGTTCAATGTGAAATCTCTCATGTCCACCGAGATCGCAGTCAGTCTCTTCCGGACTCCATTTATCTCGCCGAAAAGCTTGTTCCGAAAAACAAGCTGGTTTGAGCTCGAAAATAAAACTTGTACCTTCTTCAACGCTTTGCTCTTACCGGGCTTAGAAGTCAACTGTCGGAGCAGTTCATTCGAGGCAACTCTGTCCACCAAGTCGTCGGCGTCATTTACCACGTCGGCGAGCCTCTCGAGCCAGCGCCAGACCTGGTTATTGTGATGCTACTATCTCTCCGCGTCCAGAAGGACGGCTCCGATGGCCTCGAGAGTCTATTTCAGATCTTCGAGGTCGTTTGTGACATTGTACAATGCTCCGATCTTCTTAACAGCTGCATAATCCAGTGCTTTGATTATCACAGTGGCTATCAGAGAGATTATTATTTCTGCCATAGCTATGTAATTTAAGAAAGAGAGAGAGACAAAGATGTAGCAGTGAGTACACAAGAGAGTTCTGATCACGGAGGGACAGTACTTGTCGTATGAGCTGCAAGGAGAAGATCATATGCTTAATCATTAAAAAATGAGTCTTTGTTTATTTTATTACTTAACATGTTCATATGAGCTGTTCATATGTGCTTTCGCTCGTTGGCAACAGTTTATTGTATGTATTATATCTATAAGTCAAACACCATAATTATATATTTTATACTTGGTTGCACGACAAACAAATGCATTAAAAGATTGCTAATTGAAGCATCACGTTGAATTAGCATCTAGATGTCCAAATCAAATTAAAATTTTAGTTTTACCTGTCACGTTGAGTTAGTTTTTTTTAGCAATTATTTTAAATTTATTTTTCAAACCATGCTTCTAAATTAATATTTTTTCATTTTCATCCTTCTAAATTAATCGCTAAAAAAATGATTTTCAAAGTCAAAGACAAAAAATGCAAGCAGAGAATGTTGCTAAAAACTTAAAAAAAAAGCTTATTGCTATATTTTTTAAAATAAATAACCAGTTAAAATGTTATTAGTCACATAAATATTTGATTTTCATACTTTTAAATGCATAATCGATTTAAATTAAAATCATATTACATAAGGGACAATATATATATATATATATATATATATATATATATATATATATATATATATATTTTGAGAAGTGGCACTATTGGCTAATTTTACATGATATATTAGTAGTGCAAAGCGCTGTGGCACTATTGAACAAAATTACATAATTTAGAATAAATCCTAAGGAGTATGCATTTTTTTGTAGCCCATAGGGACTTGAACCCATGACCTCTCCGTCGAAGTATGTGTGGGATGACCACTATACCAAGCTAGCTACCAAACATAAGGAACAATATTAGAATGCTCAAAACGTGTAAATGATGCCATCAGTGGTTATTTTTCTTAAAAAAATAAAAAATTGACTATTTAGTAATTTCAATAAGTTTAGTTGCGTAGTTAAGTTATATACAAAATTACAAAATAAAAGGGTGCAAAATGCAAATCCCCCCAAATAAAAACAAAAAGGAAAAATTGTTAAATAATTATTAGGGTTAATGGTGACATAAATACCTAATGTTTGAACAAAACCATACTTATGTACTTATTCTTTTTTTTTCGACGGCAATAATACCGAACGTTACATTTTTGTGTTTCCTTCACTACATCCACTGTTAACTTATAACGGATGTCCATGTGGCATCATCATATTTGATCTGCATATTTTGCATTAAAAAAGAGAGTAAAATGTATATAAGTTATTGGGTTATTTAGTTTTGAAACAAATACGTTATAATTTTGTGAAAGGAAAAGAAAAGAAGTAAAATGCCCAATTTCATCTTAAATCCCTAATCCCCGATATCATCGTGGTTCTCTCCTGATCGTCTTCTTCTTTTATCTTTCTTCGTCGTTGGAGCTGAATTTGCGAACGAGTGTGTCTTGCACACGAAGCCTGAGTCGATGGCTGAGGAACACTCTTCTTCGTCATTTGGGAGCAAGCGGCGAGAAAGGTCATCGCAGATATCTCAACGTAACTGCTATTGTGGCGCGCCATGGGTAGAGAGGACGTCCTGGACAGATTTGAACCCGGGGAGGAGGTTTGTAAGCTGCCATAAGAAAAAGGTAAAGAGATCAAACATGTGGACGTCGTGGTCGTTTATTTTGGTTTCAGTTGATTTGTCGTAGCTTTAGCATCTGTTAATTGTACAGTTCAGGAAGAAAATGGTTGCAAATTTTTTATGTGGATAACCCAGAAATATGCAATAGATCAAAGCAAGTGACTCAAGGCCTTATCAAGAAAATTAATTACTTGGAAGTAGAAATTAAGAAATTCAGAGTTGATGAAGAACTCAAAGGTGTCGGTGGCAATGACGACGAACGGATTATGTTCACGGCAAATGTGAAAGGGTCAGCGAGAAGCAACAGTTGTGGATGCAGGTTGTTTGTTGTTGTATTTGTTGCTAATTTTGTTGACAATGGTGCCCACAAGAAGAGTTGTAGTCTTTATATTGTACATTTGATGTACTAAAGTCTCATGAAGACTCTTGCTTGTAATTGCTTATTTAAAAAGTTGAAACGTTCATTCATTCTTCCTTGTCTGTTTGAAGCTTTATGATAAAACATTAGTCTTTAGTTTATAAACAAACTAAACAACTTACGAAGAGACAAATGTAGATTTGCATGAACAAACTCTTCGTAGTTTGCTTAAAACGATACATTCGCAATCTAAGCGTCAAAGGACTATTGACCTCAGTATGATTGTTAGAAGAATCTATGATGTCTGGTTATGAGGCATTGAGAGTCGGAGACTCTATAGTTCTTCTAGGTATCTTCCGAAGGTATTGAATTGACCAGTGCACTTCTAGAGACAAGATAAAGAACAAACCATTTAACCTCTTATGTCTCGAAGTCACTACGTATGAATTGCATCGTGCTTACCTTAATCCTGAAATGAGACATGCCATTTCACAGCTTACGTATTCTCATTTGAGAAAATCAGAGTTCAGACTCACTATGTGATTCCGAACAGAGCCTATTGGTGAAGTACTAAGTTGTGAGAATGTCATGAGTAACTTTGTGAAGTTCTCATAGATATGGAATTCATGTACAAGATTGCTGAAATGCAATGTATATCACCTCATGCTTTGTTCCTTGGAGTGTGAATAAATGAACTGGCCAGTGTCCAAATTGAGTCTTGACTCTTTTGGATGAAACAACGTGACTTGTTAGCTCCTCGTCAATACATTGTTTCTAACTTATTCACAAGAGACAAAGGAGTTTAGGAAATAACAGCTAGAAGGGTAAAATGGTAATTTTGTAAATCCCGACTAGTTGATGATATTCATGAAGGGTAAACACTGATAATATTCTGTGGATCCGCTCATCATAATTTGGTTGAATTCTTGAGTAGAAAATAAATTCATTTGAACCGAGAGATTTTCAGTGTCAACTCTTTAGTGGAGTCAGTTGACATTAAGCTAAACTTGGAAAAGGTTTGTGAACTTTTGAGTCCAAGTGTCTAGCTCAAGCTTTGTTCATTTGGGTCCATGAGGTCACTGTCATGAATCACATCGAGTAGGAATAGTTAAACTGGAAGCTAAGTCAAAACAAGAACGAAAATTGTCAAAAGGGTATTTTTGTCTTTTGAGACATAGGATGAAATGAATGTCAATAAATTTTTGACACGGTCATTTGATGACATGCATCACTCGGCCAAAATTAGATTTATTGGGCCTTGTGGATTAATTTCATTTCATAAGAATTTTATTGAAAATTCTTAATGGGCCTTTTTCATGTTGTCATGAACAAATGGAAAAGCTTCTAGAAGGCCTTTCTAGAGTAAGATAGGCGCCCACCACCCAAAGAGAGAGAGAATATTTTGTGCATGAATGTATCAAGATACTTGCCAAAAGAAAAAGAGGAAACAAATTTCCTCTAAGAGGAACTAAGAGAATCGGCCAAAAAGGGAGAGAACAAAATAGGAAAGAAATCCAAGAGCTTCATGAAGTCTTCTTGGCCGTGTGAATCAAAGAGGTAATGGGCAAGCCAAAGGTACATGTCTTATGGAGACTCTCTCGTAGCCGTCTCTGACATGGATGATCCTGTTTCCTATAGCCAAGCGATGGCTTGTTCAGAATCAAACCTTTGGCTTGACGCCATGAAAGTTGAGATGCACTCAATGTATGTCAACAAAGTCTGGATACTTGTAGACCTTCCTGAAGGGATTAAACCCGTATGGTGTAAGTGGATATACAAGAAGAAAAGGGGTCCTGATGGGAACGTCGAGACGTTCAAATCACGACTTGTGGCGAAGGGTTATACCCAACAAGAAGGGATTGACTATGAAGAAACCTTCTCGCCAGTCGCGATGCTTAAATCCATCCGCTTACTCCTATCCATAGCTGCAGCTCTCGACTATGAGATCTAGAAAATGGATGTCAAGACAGCCTTCCTGAATGGCAATCTTGACGAGCGCATTTACATGGCTCAACCAGACGGTTTCGTGGAAGAAGGTCAAGATACTAAGGTTTGTGAGTTGCTTAAGTCCATTTATGGATTGAAGCAAGCATCTAGGTAATGGAATATTAGATTCGATGAAACTGTAAAGAGCTTCGGCTTTGAACAGTCAATAGATGAGCCTTGTGTTTACAAGTTAATACACGAAGGCAAAGTTGTGTTTCTGGTACTATATGTCGATGATATACTGCTCATTTTTAATGACGTGGGTAAATTATCTGAGGTTAAGGTCTGGCTAGCAAAGCAATTCGACATGAAGGATCTAGGAGAAGCCGCGTACATTCTGGGGATCCAAATCTTTCGAGATAGGAAAAACTGGACCCTGTCGCTCTCTCAAGCATCTTATATTGATAAGGTGATGGATCGCTTCTCGATGCAAGACTCCAAGAAGGGCCAAACACCCTTTAGGCATGGAGTCTCACTCTCTAAGGACCAGTCTCCCAAGACTGCACAAGAGATTGAAGACATGAGGAAAATTCCGTACGCCTCTACCGTAGAAAGCCTCATGTATGCTATGCTTTGCATTAGACCTGCCATCTGTTTCGCCGTTGGCGTAGTTAGCTGTTTCCAATCCAACCCTAGACCCGAGCACTGGATTGCTGTTAAGCATGTTCTTAAATATCGTAGAAGAACTAGGAACTTGATGCTTACATACTTAGGTACTGACCTGACTATGACGGGATATACCGACTCCGATTTTGAAGCGGATAAGGATTCCAGGAAATCCACTTCAGGATCTGTGTTCATCCTTAATGGTGGTGCTGTTGTGTGGAGGAGTATTAAGCAATCTTGCATTGCTGACTCCACAATGGAAGCAGAATATGTAGCTGCTTGTGAAGCATCCAAAGAGGCCGTATGGCTTAGAAAATTCCTTAAGTATTTGGAAATTGTTCCAAACATCGACGAGCCCATGACCCTTTATTGTGATAATAGTGGGGGTGTCGCTAACTCAAAGGAACCTCGAAGCCATAAGCGCTTTAAGCATATTGAGAGGAAATACCATTTGATTCGAGAGATCGTGCAGCGCGGAGACGTGGAAATGAAGAAGATCTCAACGGTGGACAACCTAGCAGATAAATTCACAAAGGCCCTAGCGAACAAGGTCTTCGACCAACAGCGAGAGGGATTAGGCATGAAGGACTACACACATCTTCTTTGAGTCAAGTGGGAGTTTGTTGTCAATGGTGCCCACAAGAAGAGTTGTAGTCTTTATATTGTACATTTGATGTACTAAAGTCTCATGAAGACTCTTGCTTGTAATTGCTTATTTAAAAAGTTGAAACGTTCATTTATTCTTCCTTGTCTGTTTGAAGCTTTATGATAAAACATTAGTCTTTAGTCCATAAACAAACTAAACAACTTACGAAGAGATAAATGTAGATTTGCATGAACAAACTCTTCGTAGTTTGCTTAAAATGATATATTCGCAATCTAAGGGTCAAAGGACTATTGACCTCAGTATGATTGTTAGAAGAATCTATGATGTCTGGTTATGAGGCATTGAGAGTTGGAGACTCTATAGTTCTTCTAGATATCTTCCGAAGGTACTGAATTGACCAGTGCACTTCTAGAAACAAGATAAAGAACAAACCATTTAACCTCTTATGTCTCGAAGTCACTACGTATGAATTGCATCGTGCTTACCTTAATCCTGAAATGAGACATGCCATTTCACAGCTTACGTATTCTCATTTGACAAAGTCAGAGTTCGGACTCACTATGTGATTCCGAACAGGGCCTATTGGTGAAGTACTAAGTTATGAGAATGTCATGAGTAACTTTGTGAAGTTCTTATAGATATGTAATTCATGTACGAGATTGCTGAAATGCAATGTATATCACCTCATGCTTTGTTCCTTGGAGTGTGAATAAATGAACTGGCCAGTGTCCAAATTGAGTCTTGACTCTTTTGGATGAAACAATGTGACTTGTTAGCTCCTCGTCAATACATTGTTTCTAACTTATTCACAAGCGACAAAGGAGTTGAGGAAATAACAGCTAGAAGGGTAAAATGGTAATTTTGTAAATCCCGACTAGTTGATGATATTCATGAAGGGTAAACACTGATAATATTCTGTGGATCCGCTCATCATAATTTGGTTGAATTCTTGAGTAGAAAATAAATTCATTTGAACCGAGAGATTTTCAGTGTCAACTCTTTAGTGGAGTCAGTTGACATTAAGCTAAACTTGGAAAAGGTTTGTGAACTTTTGAGTCCAAATGTCTAGCTCAAGCTTTGTTCATTTGGGTCCATGAGGTCACTGTCATGAATCACATCGAGTAGGAATAGTTAAACTGGAAGCTAAGTCAAAACAAGAACGAAAATTGTCAAAAGGGTATTTTTGTCTTTTGAGACATAGGATGAAATGAATGTCAATAAATTTTTTGACACGGTCATTTGATGACATGCATCACTCGGCCAAAATTAGATTTATTGGGCCTTGTGGATTAATTTCATTTCATAAGAATTTTATTGAAAATTCTTAATGGGCCTTTTTCATGTTGTCATGAACAAATGGAAAAGCTTCTAGAAGGCCTTTCTAGAGTAAGATAGGCGCCCACCACCCAAAGAGAGAGAGAATATTTTGTGCATGAATGTATCAAGATACTTGCCAAAAGAAAAAGAGGAAACAAATTTCCTCTAAGAGGAACTAAGAGAATCGGCCAAAGAGGGAGAGAACAAAATAGGAAAGAAATCCAAGAGCTTCATGAAGTCTTCTTGGCCGTGTGAATCAAAGAGGTAATGGGCAAGCCAAAGGTACATGTCTTATGGAGACTCTCTCGTAGCCGTCTCTGACATGGATGATCCTGTTTCCTATAGCCAAGCGATGGCTTGTTCAGAATCAAACCTTTGGCTTGACGCCATGAAAGTTGAGATGCACTCAATGTATGTCAACAAAGTCTGGAAACTTGTAGACCTTCCTGAAGGGATTAAACCCGTAGGGTGTAAGTGGATATACAAGAAGAAAAGGGGTCCTGATGGGAACGTCGAGACGTTCAAAGCACGACTTGTGGCGAAGGGTTATACCCAACAAGAAGGGATTGACTATGAAGAAACCTTCTCGCCAGTCGCGATGCTTAAATCCATCCGCTTACTCCTATCCATAGCTGCAGCTCTCGACTATGAGATCTAGAAAATGGATGTCAAGACAGCCTTCCTGAATGGCAATCTTGACGAGCGCATTTACATGGCTCAACCAGACGGTTTCGTGGAAGAAGGTCAAGATACTAAGGTTTGTGAGTTGCTTAAGTCCATTTATGGATTGAAGCAAGCATCTAGGTAATGGAATATTAGATTCGATGAAACTGTAAAGAGCTTCGGCTTTGAACAGTCAATAGATGAGCCTTGTGTTTACAAGTTAATACACGAAGGCAAAGTTGTGTTTCTGGTACTATATGTCGATGATATACTGCTCATTTGTAATGACGTGGGTAAATTATCTGAGGTTAAGGTCTGGCTAGCAAAGCAATTCGACATGAAGGATCTAGGAGAAGCCGCGTACATTCTGGGGATCCAAATCTTTCGAGATAGGAAAAACTGGACCTTGTCGCTCTCTCAAGCATCTTATATTCATAAGGTGATGGATCGCTTCTCGATGCAAGACTCCAAGAAGGGCCAAACACCCTTTAGGCATGGAGTCTCACTCTCTAAGGACCAGTCTCCCAAGACTGCACAAGAGATTGAAGACATGAGGAAAATTCCTTACGCCTCTACCGTAGAAAGCCTCATGTATGCTATGCTTTGCATTGGACCTGCGATCTGTTTCGCCGTTGGCGTAGTTAGCTGTTTCCAATCCAACCCTAGACCCGAGCACTGGATTGCTGTTAAGCATGTTCTTAAATATCTTAGAAGAACTAGGAACTTGATGCTTACATACTTAGGTACTGACCTGACTATGACGGGATATACCGACTCCGATTTTGAAGCGGATAAGGATTCCAGGAAATCCACTTCAGGATCTGTGTTCATCCTTAATGGTGGTGCTGTTGTGTGGAGGAGTATTAAGCAATCTTGCATTGCTGACTCCACAATGGAAGCAGAATATGTAGCTGCTTGTGAAGCATCCAAAGAGGCCGTATGGCTTAGAAAATTCCTTAAGTATTTGGAAATTGTTCCAAACATCGACGAGCCCATGACCCTTTATTGTGATAATAGTGGGGGTGTCGCTAACTCAAAGGAACCTCGAAGCCATAAGCGCTTTAAGCATATTGAGAGGAAATACCATTTGATTCGAGAGATCGTGCAGCGCGAAGACGTGGAAATGAAGAAGATCTCAACGGTGGACAACCTAGCAGATAAATTCACAAAGGCCCTAGCGAACAAGGTCTTCGACCAACATCGAGAGGGATTAGGCATGAAGGACTACACACATCTTCTTTGAGTCAAGTGGGAGTTTGTTGTCAATGGTGCCCACAAGAAGAGTTGTAGTCTTTATATTGTACATTTGATGTACTAAAGTCTCATGAAGACTCTTGCTTGTAATTGCTTATTTAAAAAGTTGAAACGTTCATTTATTCTTCCTTGTCTGTTTGAAGCTTTATGATAAAACTTTAGTCTTTAGTCCATAAACAAACTAAACAACTTACGAAGAGATAAATGTAGATTTGCATGAACAAACTCTTCGTAGTTTGCTTAAAATGATATATTCGCAATCTAAGGGTCAAAGGACTATTGACCTCAGTATGATTGTTAGAAGAATCTATGATGTCTGGTTATGAGGCATTGAGAGTTGGAGACTCTATAGTTCTTCTAGATATCTTCCGAAGGTACTGAATTGACCAGTGCACTTCTAGAAACAAGATAAAGAACAAACCATTTAACCTCTTATGTCTCGAAGTCACTACGTATGAATTGCATCGTGCTTACCTTAATCCTGAAATGAGACATGCCATTTCACAGCTTACGTATTCTCATTTGACAAAGTCAGAGTTCGGACTCACTATGTGATTCCGAACAGGGCCTATTGGTGAAGTACTAAGTTATGAGAATGTCATGAGTAACTTTGTGAAGTTCTTATAGATATGTAATTCATGTACAAGATTGCTGAAATGCAATGTATATCACCTCATGCTTTGTTCCTTGGAGTGTGAATAAATGAACTGGCCAGTGTCCAAATTGAGTCTTGACTCTTTTGGATGAAACAATGTGACTTGTTAGCTCCTCGTCAATACATTGTTTCTAACTTATTCACAAGCGACAAAGGAGTTGAGGAAATAACAGCTAGAAGGGTAAAATGGTAATTTTGTAAATCCCGACTAGTTGAAGATATTCATGAAGGGTAAACACTGATAATATTCTGTGGATCCGCTCATCATAATTTGGTTGAATTCTTGAGTAGAAAATAAATTCATTTGAACCGAGAGATTTTCAGTGTCAACTCTTTAGTGGAGTCAGTTGACATTAAGCTAAACTTGGAAAAGGTTTGTGAACTTTTGAGTCCAAGTGTCTAGCTCAAGCTTTGTTCATTTGGGTCCATGAGGTCACTGTCACGAATCACATCGAGTAGGAATAGTTAAATTGGAAGCTAAGTCTAAATTGGAATTGTAGAGAGTGGTGCATGATAGATAAAAATATTTAATATGTTCAAGCTCATAGAACTATAAAAAAGCATGTATAGGTAAAAAGCAATGGAATTAGCATATAAATAAAAAAAAAAAGTTTTGAAAATCATGTATTGGACATAATGTATGGAAAATATGAGAAGAAAATTGTCAAAAGGGTATTTTTGTCTTTTGAGACATAGGATGAAATGAATGTGTCAATAAATTTTTTGACATGCTCATTTGATGACATGCATCACTCGGCCAAAATTAGATTTATTGGGCCTTGTGGATTAATTTCATTTCATAAGAATTTTATTGAAAATTCTTAATGGGTCTTTTTCATGTTTTCATGAACAAATGGAAAAGCTTCTAGAAGGCCTTTCTAGAGTAAGATAGGCGCCCACCACCCAAAGAGAGAGAGAATATTTTGTGCATGAATGTATCAAGATACTTTCCAAAAGAAAAAGAGGAAACAAATTTCCTCTAAGAGGAACTAAGAGAATCGGCCAAAGAGGGAGAGAACAAAATAGGAAAGAAATCCAAGAGCTTCATGAAGTCTTCTTGGCCGTGTGAATCAAAGAGGTAATGGGCAATATTTGCTCATGAATATGTGATATTTTATAGAAGAGGAAACTACTTTATTGAAGGTGAGACCTCTCCTATAAATAGGAGCCTCATTCCACACATTTCTTTCATCCAAGTTTAAGAGATTTGAGAGACTCTCTCTCTAGAACTTGGCCGCCCCTCTTCTCTCTCTCTCTAGTTAATTTTTGATTTTTTGTTTTGGCACCTAGGTCCTCATTTGACCTAGTGTTTAGCTCTGCGACTTCAAGACTCGTTCTTAAGTCGTAGTGTTTAAAAGTGCCCACTTACTAATTCCTTTTCTCTCGAGTGATTTAGTGATAGAAACTTTCGTGGTTGCTCGAGTTGCCGAGGAAGGAAGAGAGACGTGCTGCGAGGGGAGACGAACGTTGCAACCTTTTTTCCAAAAGCTTCTCAACGTTCAAGCGTCTAAAAAGGTTAGTAAACTTCTATGCTCATATTAGTTTTTATTTACATGTGCTTGCTCTTTGTCTAGGTTAGTAAAAACTGTTTTACTCGAAAAAGAAAATTTTTAAAATTCCGCCGCTTAACGAAGCGTTAAACTTTTTCTTAAACCCTAGATCAATTCCAACAGTTTTTGTAATTGGCTTCATGGTGTCTGTGTAATTGGTTTTTTGTTGTTGTGTTTGTTGCTATGTTTGTTGTTGTGTTTGTATCAGTTCTGAGTTGTATCTCTTTGTTTTGTCAATAAAAATTGTTTAACTTTGTTTTATCAATGGAAGTATTCTGAGTTGTATCTCTTTGTTTTGTCAATGAAAATTGTATAACTTTGTTTTGTCAATGGAAGCAATTCACTAAGAAGATAGCGTACAAGTTTTTTACCAAAAAAATAGGTCTTCATTTCTCATTCACATTCCACATATTTCACCAAAAAGATGGCCTGCAAGTATCAGTTTTAATAGACTCATAGGTTCCAAAAAGAGACAACAAACATGCCTGCAACAGTTACTTTACGCATGTCCTGAATACCACAAAACAGTTATAAAGAGACCTAAACACATACTTCCAGATTCTATTCTAATTTCATAGACTATTTGGTCGATACTTTTTCTTCCATGCCATGAATGCTGTGAGATGCTGAGATGGCTGACTTGGCTGAGACGACTAGTTTGGCATGGGTGGCCGAGTTGGCTGGGATGGCATGATTGGCTGAGACGACTGGGATGGCTGAGGTGGCTGAGACGACTGGGATGGTTAAGGTGGCTGAGACGACTGGGATTGCATGTCCCTAAGTTGTTTTCTTTTCCTTCTTTCGGCTCTCTTGACTGTCTCCGGGGCAGGGTTAGCCTTCACTAGTCTACCTCGCCTCTTGACTTGTTGTGTCTGCATTGAAAAAAGCTAATATGAGTGAATTGAGTCTGAAATGTTTCAATAAAGGGTTTGTAACAACAAATACCTCTTGTGCAGCTGGGTTAGAACATGTACGGCTTGAGTGGCCTGATTGCTTACACTTGGTGCAGTGATTCAGCTATCGTCTCCTAGAAAATTTTGTTATATGATCAGGAAATGGCCCCCAACCAGGTGGAGGCTCATCGTTTGACCAGTTCCGCTTTTTCTTTGGTCTTTCAGGCATTGGTTGATCTGGTGGTGGAAGGATTGGATTCAGGCCAACCTCTGGCCACAAATCTGGAGTGATCATCGGCTCAATAATTCCACTGTATCAAGCATTGTAAGCCTCCTTTTTATACCAAGCGTCGATGAAGTCCATGATGTCGAGCTCGTGTGACCAAATACAATTCAAGGCGTGCGGACATGGTATGCCACTTAAGTCAAATAACCTACATGAACATGTCTTGGCTCGCAAGTCAACAACATAAGTTTCATTTCCAGAACATGAAACTTGGAACTTCCCATCACCGGCTATAGTTGATTGACAATACCTGTAATTACAAAACACAAAAAAGAACAAATTTAAAAAAAAAGAAGAAATACAGTGAAATAAGAAAAAATAAATACATACTTTGCAACTCCCTTGTACTTCTCAATAAGTTCAAGTACACGGTGACCAACCGGATAATGCCATTTCTGAACCTCGGCTCTTTTGTTGACAAATCTGCACATGAGCCAAAATCTAACCTTCTCAAGCAAGGTTACAATTCGCTTGTCTCTTGCAACCATAATGGACGAGATAAAGGACTCCCACAAATTGTTGATAAGCATATCACATTTTACATCAACTCTAAAATGTGATTTTGTCCATTCTTTAGGATCTTTCTTTAGTAGCCAAGCATGTGCCTTGTCATCCTCTTCTTTCAGCTCATTCATCCTCCGAGTGAATTGAGCACGTGTAGTGGCTCGTGCACAACTTTGCCTTCGGGTATTAACTTGTAAACACGAAGTCTCATATATTGACTGCTCAAAGCCGAAGCTCTTCACAGTTGTTAGGAATATTGTCCACTTGAAGATAATGAATAAATGATTACTAAATTCGATAATAAGATTACTTTATTAGCATTATATGATTAGTTGGTTGAGTTCTAAACAATTAGAATCAATAACAACTATCTTCCATAGCCTCCGTATCAAGAAAAGTATAACGGAAAAATTGACTTCTCTCGATACGGGTTGAACCTGGAGGATCTTGATCACGAACTGACTATATCAGTGGACACTCGTCACGATAAGTAAATATAATTCTAATATAAAGGAGAGTTCAGTCTTGGCTTACAAGGTGGAGTATTTGACCAAGATTAGACGAATCGATGGAAAAAGAGAAAGGACTATTTCGTCTTTTTCATCGGATTTGTTAAGCTTCTATTACTAGGTCCATAGTCCCCGATTCGGCTCTGATAACGGCGGATAAGAACTTTCGTATAATAATGTTTATCATTATTAATCTCAGTTGCTGTAATTGTGATTGACAGCATTAATTCTGGAAAACGGGTATTCGCATAATTAAATAAATATTTATGGTAGAATTGTTTATTTATTGTTTGATCAAGTAAATAAACAATTATTAATTATTTGTTTATTGTTGGACTAAGTAAATAAATAATTAATTGGGTTTTAAGCAATTGAGCCTTGCACAAAATATGAAAATCGGATTTGGGAATTTTGGCATGGGAGTTGCGCAAATCCCCTTGGCCGTGTGCCTAAAAACCCGATTTTTATAATATTGGTATTTACCAATATTTTCTCTTTAGTTGTTTAAATAAATGAGAGAGAATAATATATGATATTGTCCTATATTTTCTCCTTATTTAAAGGAAAGTATTTAGGAGAATATATGAGAATATATTTAAAGGGAAATAATATATTCTCCTTTATTATCTCACTAAATAAAATATTCTCTATTTAAATAGAGAATAATATCCCATAGATATTGATCTGATGGATGAGAGAAAAAGTATGATTCACTTGTTGAGATCCAAGGGCCTAGATTTAATCCACCAGTGTGAACACAATAAAAAGAAATAAAATATTCTGGAAGATTCCATGAATATCTCCTTTTACTACTATAAATAGGGGTTCATGAGAAGGCAAAAATAAGCAATTTTTTGAGAAAAATTTCGTGCACCCTAGCCTACCTTGGCCGTGCACTTCTGCCTCTCCCTCCCCTCGGAAATTCGTTTCCATTCTTAGTAAAATAAGAGCGAGATCTCGAAACACCTAGTTTCGTGATCTAGTGAGATAAAGACTGTGCCCACTCATCTTTCTTATTCGTCTCGGAGATTACGTTTCGGAAGACTAAGGTGTCATCCTCGAGTCCTTCATCAAGACGACGCAAGGAGTACGCGATTGGTTTAGGAGCGTTCTGTAGCTGAACCGAAAATCAATGTAAGTATTCGTTTTTCGCTCAAATCGGTTGCTTGATAAATATGCTCTCGTGAATTAAATTAATTAAACATAACTAGATCTTGTTAATTATAACCATAATTTAATTAGCTTATGATCAGCGTAATTAATTAATTTTCCGGATTAATATGGTTATATGGTGGAATCATCTCAAACGAGTCGCATCGGAACGATTGTTCGTGTCTGATACGCGCCTGATCCCCCAACAACAGTTTCATCGAATCTAATATTCCATGACCTAGATGCTTGCTTTAATCCATAAATGGACTGAAGCAACTCACAAACCTTGGTCTCTTGACCTTCTTCCACGAAACCGTCTGGTTGAGCCATATAAATGCGCTTGTCAAGATTGTCGTTCAGGAAGGCCGTCTTGACATCCATTTGCCAAATCTCATAGTCGAGAGCTGCAGCTATGGATAGAAGTATGCGGATGTATTGAAGCATCGCGACTGGCGAGAAGGTTTCTTCATAGTCAATCCCTTCTTGTTGGGTATAACTGTTGTCGGTCGTTTTCGGAAAACCCGAGACGCCAAGAAGGCACGTCGCTCAAAGGGCCGATGGTCAGGCCGGAGGTCCTGAAGAGTGGCAAATCTTAAAGCCCTCGCCCAAACTCCTGACTCCTCGAGTCGAGCTTCGCTCCTCAAGTCGAGCCTTGAATCAATCTCCTCGAGTCGAGCTTCGCTCCTCGAGTCGAGCCTTGAATTGTTCCTCGAGTCGAGCCTTTAATTGTTCCTCGAGTCGAGCCTCGAGTCATTTTTGAGTCGAGCCTCAGGTCATTCTCGAGTCACTCCTCGAGTCAAGTCGCTAGTCGCTCTCGTCGAGCCGAGCCTTGCTCCTCGAATCGAGCCACTCTCGTCAAGTGGAAAGCTTCATATTTAACGTGAGGAGAATAGCATTCGAAGGCCCGCAAGAGCCCGGCCAAGACGAGCCATCCATCGCGCACACAACGCGCAACGCCGGCCGGCCGTGCAGCAGACGGCGCGCCGCGCCAGACAGGCGCGCGCCGTGTGCTCCATGCGCCGCGCGACCTGCGCCGCGCCCGGTGACACGCGCGCCGCGCCCCTTGCGCCGCGCGCCGTGCGCCTCCACTTGATGGCATGCGCGATCCTAGTCCCACATAGACGAAAAAGGGACCTTCTAAGGCTCCCAAACACCTATAAATACCCTCTCTCATTGAGGGGAAAAGCCATCCCAAAATATCCAATAATTCTCTTCATCTCTTATCGACACGCTCGATTTCTCTGCTTCTCTGGATGCCAGATTTGGCCTGAAGCAGACTCTCTTCTCCCTCCCTCGTTCTCAAAGGTTCCGAAGCACTCACGGGGACTTCCCGGACGTCGCTCCCTTTGACCGAACGTTCTCCAGTGCTCAAGCACGCCCCTAGGGTTCTCAACTAGAGTTACCCTTGCGCGTCTAACACGCTAGACGCGTACGCGATCTCCGAAGTTCTGAGACGCTGCCGAGGACTCCTCGCACCCCGTTTCCTTCGTCGAGCACGCTTCTCCACCAAGGCTCCGCGCCTCATACTGCATCTTTCACGCTTGAACTACGTTCTGACCTGATCCCACGCACGGGTACGTAGGCAGCCGACAACATTTTGGCGCTAGAAGGAGGGGACTTCCCGACCTATTCAGCCCGAAATCCCTTATGTTCATCTTCTTCTTTTCTTCTGCAAGCTCAACCTTCTCGAACTTGAGAAACGATGAGTAGCCAACCACCCGTACGTTCTGAGGGCGTGAACAACCCCGAAAGCGTCGCTAGAACCAAGAAATACTTCTTGCGCTCCCGAGCGCATGGTGACGAAGAGTCGCTCCACGAAGAGAGCTCGACCCGCTCACCATCTCCATCTCCTGATAGCAGGGACAACCGCATCACGGAGTTGGAGGAGAGTATCCGCCGGCTGAAGGCGAGGAACGCAAGGTATCACAGCCAACTGGCTGCGAAGCAACCTATGCGTGACACGACGATCCCCAACGGGGATCCTGAGAACCTCAACGAGGAAAGCCGCGACCCTGATTATGAGGGTACTGGTGAGTCGGAGGATATCGAGACTTCTCTCACGAAGGACGGGGGGCTCCCCGCCGTGTTTGAAGCCGGTCCGTCGAATCCCTTACCCCGAACAGGCGATGCGCCGGTAGCTTCTCAAGAGGGGAATTACCGACGTTCGGCTCTCGACCGACTAGGTCCGAGGGAGAATGTTGCGGAAAGTCAGGGCGCACGGAGAGCGCACCGCCGCAAGCAAAGCCGGCGCCTCCGTACGGCCAGCCCTGATCTTAGGGACCACCTCACTGTTGTCAATGGTGCCCACAAGAAGAGTTGTAGTCTTTATTTTGTACATTTGATGTAATAAAGTCTCATGAAGACTCTTGCTTGTAATTGCCTATCTATTCATTAATAAAGTTGAAACGTTCATTCTTTCTTTGTTTGAAGCTTTATGATAAAACCTTAGTCTTTTAGTCCATAAACAAACTTAACAACTTACGAAGAGACAAATGTAGATTTGCATGAACAAACTCTTCGTAGTATGCTTAAAACGATATATTCACAATCTTAGGGTAAAAGGACTATTGACCTCAGTATGATTGTTAGAAGAATCTATGATGTCTGGTTATGAGGCATTGAGAGTTGGAGACTCTATAGTTCTTCTAGGTATCTTCCGAAGGTACTGAATTGACCAGTGCACTTCTAGAGACAATATAAGAACAAACAATTTAACCTCTTATGTCTCGAAGTCACTATGTATGAATTGCATCATGCTTACCTTAATCTTGAAATGAGACATGCCATTTCACACCTTAGTATTCTCATTTGAGAAAGTCAAAGTTCGGACTCACTAGGTGATTCCGAACAAGGCCTATTGGTGAAGTACTAAATTGTGAGTCTGTCATGAGTAACTTTGTGAAGTTCTCATAGATATGGAATTCATGTACAAGATTGCTGAAATGCAATGTATGTCACCTCATGCTTTGTTCCTTGGAGTGTGAATAAATGAACTGGCCAGTGTCCAAATTGAGTCCTGACTCTTTTGGATGAAACAATGTGACTTGTTAGCTCCTCGTCAATACATTGTTTCTAACTTATTCACAAGCGACAAAGGAGTTGAGGAAATAACAGATAGAAGGGTAAAATGGTAATTTAGTAAATCCCGACTAGCTGATGACATTCATGAAGGGTAGACATAGATAATATTCAGTGGATCCGCTCATCATAATTAGGTCAAATTCTTGAGTAGAAAATAAATTCATTTGAACCGAGAGATTTTCAGTGTCAGCTCTTTAGTGGAGTCAGTTGGCATTAAGCTAAACTTGGAAAAGGTTTGTGAACTTTTGAGTCCAAGTGTTTAGCTCAAGCTTTGTTCATTTGGGTCCATGAGGTCACTGTCACGAATCACATCGATAGGAATAGTTAAACTGGAAGCTAAGTCAAAACAAGAACGAAAATTGTCAAAAGGGTAATTTTGTCTTTTGAGACATATGATGAAATGAATGTCAATAAATTTTTTGACAAGTTCATTTGATGACTTAATGTCACTCGGCCATAACTTGATTATTGGGCCTCGTGAATTAATTTCATTTCATAAGAATTTTATTGAAAATTCTTAATGGGCCTTTTTCATGTTGTCATGAACAAGTGGAAAAGCTTCTAGAAGGCCTTTCTAGATAAGTTATAGGCGCCCAAATACCCAAGAAACAAGAGAGAATATTTTGTGCATAAATGTATGAAGATACTTGCCAAAAGAAAAAGAGGAAACAAATTTCCTCTAAGGGAAATAAGAGGTAGGCGCCCAACACAAGTAAGATGCAAGGCAAGGAACAAAAAAGGAAACAAATCCAAGGCTTAATGAAGCCCACCTTGGCCGAGTGCATCATAGAGGAAAAGAGGAAATTGGCTCATGAATATGTGATATTCTATAGAAGAGGAAACTACCTTGTTGAAGGTAAGACCTCTCCTATAAATAGGAGCCTCATTCTTCTCATTTTTCTCATTCCACATAAGTTAGAGATTGAGAGCTTCTCTCTCTATAACTTGTGGTTGCCGCCCCTCTTCTCTCTCTCTCTAGTTTATTTTCGATTTTTCTTGTCTTGGCACCTAGGTCCTCACTCGACCTAGTGTTTAGCTCTGCGACTTCGAGACTCGTTCTTAAGTCGTAGCGTTTAAAAGTGCCCACTCACTGATTCCTTCTTTTCGAGTGATTTAGTGATAGAAACTTTCGTGGTTGCTCGAGGTGCCGAGGAAAGAAAGAGAGACGTGCTGCGAGGGGAGACGAGCGTTGCAAACTTTCCACAAGCTTCTTCAAAGTTCAAGCTTCAAGAAAGGTTAGTAAACTTCTAGCTCATATTGGTTTTTAATTACATGTACTTGCACTTGTCTAGGTTAGTAAAAACTGTTTTACTTGTAAAATAAAATTTTTAAAATTCCGCCGCTTACCGAAGCGAATTATTTTCTTAAACCCTAGATCGATATAAACAAATGGTATCAGAGCTATGGTCAAAGATTAGCATGTACATGTTTTTAAAATTATGAGCTTGAAAATCGTTTTCGAAAGTTTACTAATTTTGTGACAAGTTAGAATTGTTATCTTAGATTTTTTTTTTAATTTATTGCTCATGTCTTTAAATTAAAAAGCATGTTGATTTTCTATGAGTTTGGGATGTTTTTAAAACACATTAGAATCAGTTCTAAAAGTTTTTAATTTTTATATTGAAAAACGTGTTTTAAAGGTATGAGAAATTTCGGTAAATTTTGTGACTAGTTACTTTGTCTTTCTAGTTTCTTTTATTTACCGTATTCGTTTTATGCTTGTTGTTATTTATTTTATTCTATGTTATTACCCTGCTAATAAAACACAAATAAAAGCTTTAAACAACATCTTAAAACGTTCCATTACACTTGATTCTTTTTCGCACCTAAATAGGACCAAACTTTAATTTATTTCTTTTTCTTCGAGCTGGAGTAAACCCGCATTAAAAGTGGCATAACTCTCTGCTCAGAAATCGAAATTTAATGATTCTTGAATCAAATTAAAGCTCTGTCTGTCCTCTGTCCAATGCCATCGGTTTCGGCTGAAAAGGACATCGGAGCCGCCAGAAATGGCGATTTTACTCCGAGGTGCGCGGCTGTCTGAAACTCCAGTTTTTTAGAAATCCGGATTTTCAAACTCCACTACCATGAGTTATAGAACTCTAATGAGAAAATTTTCTTGAGCAAAAATGTTTTTCATATGATTATAAACATGATGTGTAAGATTAAAATGTTTTTATTTTTGAAAGTTTAATTGAAATTGAATTTTTACAAAACTAGTTTGAATTTTGAAAAACCGTTTTTCACTTTCAAACTTGAAAAATATTTTGTCATCCAAATCAAATAAATTTTCAAAATGTTTTCAAAACTATATCTATATCACATATGTTCAAAATCTATATGCTCTTGAAAATTTGAGTGGGAGGTCTCCTTGTAGACAAGCCGAAAAATAAAAAGATGTGTAATCTCAAACTTTCAAGTGTTCGAGTGAGTTGAAGTTCACACTTCTGTCACGCACTTTTCCGAAATAAAAAATAGGAAAAGATCGAGTATGTACCTTGTGCCTTTATGCACTAATACTACTCTGAACATGTCGATCTAGGATTCTCTTCTAGTTGTCCGCTCTGTCGCTCTCTAACTAGGAAATTTGTTTCCGAACTTAAAAGAGTCGATGAACCAACTCCAAAAACTAAGTGGGAGGGTTATACTTGTTGTTTGTAACCCACGATCCCCAACACTAATGAAAAGTGCAAGTGTCGCCGGACTAAGAGTCACCCTCGTGGCCCTCTCTTAAATGAGAGTACTCAAGGGCGCTTTGCTCTGATCATTGCTCAATGAGCTACGTCCGAGAGTGAGACGATGATGACAAGACCTCCCCTCGGCGGATTGTTTTTCAAAGTCAATCTTTTGGACTAAGTGGTTGGTTACACACTTAGACTCAATCCCTAGTAATCCTCCCTCGAGGCCCTGCGAAAGGATGTGAGTGATCAAACCAATTTACAAGGTGGCTAGTCAAAATTGATGTATTGACATCTTGGCTATGCATTAATGATGAGTCATTTACTTATGAAAGGAGACTCATTGCGGCCTTCCCTCGAAGGAGTAAAGTGTCATTTCGTTCATAACACCTTTGGATTTTATAAAGTCTTAAACAAACTTAAATCCTAAACCAAAGACTAATCATAAACTTGTTTCAACTTTTATAGGCAATATGTCTCCCAACTCTCTCTCTTTCATTCTTTCCTCGAACAAACTCGAAAACGAAAACTACATAGACTCGAAACGTAACCTCAACATAATACCTACCGTTAACAAGCACAAATGGGTACTCACCACCCCATGTCCTCCTCTGACGAATGATGATTCAACTCAAGAGGACAATGACGCCTTAGCGGCCTGGCTTCGATCCGATGAGATTGTGAGGTGCTATATCTTGGCATCTATGAACAATATGCTGAAAGAGCAACATCGTGACTTCGAGACTGCCGCTGACATGCTCTACAATCTCCTTGAGATGTTTGGAGGGCAAAGGCGTCAAACAAGGCTACAAGCAGTCCGACAGTTTATGAACTGTCATATGCAGGCTAGGACTCCTGTTGGAGACTTTATGATATTGATCATTAGTCATCTGAGTAAAATGGAAATCCTAGGATCTGAGATTGATGGGAAGAATGTCATAGATGTGATCTTAGAAACTCTCCCCGCATCTCTTGATACCTTCAAGATGAACTACTCCATTAACAAGCTAGAGTACACTGTTACCAAGCTTATGGAGGAACTTCACACTGCTGTAGGTTTCACTAAGAGAAAGAGGAATTAAGGAGAGGCACATGCTACTGAGCAAGAAGCCTCCGCCTCTGGAACTGTGAAGAGACCTTACAAGGCCGATAAAAAGAACTGTCCTGCCTATCTCAAAGCAAAGGAACATAGTATTGTACTAGTTACCGAAGCATGCTTAGTAGCTGATAATGTATCAACGTGGATTCTTGACTCCGCTGCTACTAACCATATTTGCTGTTCCTTGAATGGTTTCAAGAAAACCAAAAGCTTAGAGGAAGGCGAGTTCTGTTTCAAATGGGGTGATGGGAGCCTGGTGTCTGCAAAGGCTGTGGGATCCGTGACGCTGTCTTTTGAAGACCGCACTTTAAACTTGAATAATGTTTATTTTGTTCCTACCTTTGGGAAGAACTTAATATCCGTTGCTCGTCTTCGTGAGCAAGATTATTGTTTAAAGTTCATTAAGAATGGAATTCATATTTCGTTTCCTGATAATTCTTTTGTCACTGATGCATGTATGAAGAATGCTCTTTTCTACATCTATCCCACTCAACCTTCTCTTTTAGATACCGAAATAGATAATGATCTAATTATGGAGCCAAAGAGGATCAAACTTTCTGAATCCTCCGATCTAACAAAATCAACACACCTATGGCACTTAAGACTTGGTCATATCAGTCTAGAAAGGATTAAGAGACTTGTGAGGGATGGTCCACTCCAAGCCTCTGCAATAGGTTCACTACCTACTTGTGAATCCTGCATAGAAGGAAAAATGACTAAGCGACCTTTCTCTGATAAAGGTCGAAGAGCCACTGAGTTGCTGGAACTAATACATTCTGATGTATGTGGTCCGCTCAGCCAACATGCACGTGGAGGATACGAATACTTCGTTACCTTCACTGATGATTACTCACGATATGGGTTTGTCTATTTGCTCAAACACAAATCCGAGACCTTTAACGTATTCAAGGTCTTTAGGGCTTTAGTGGAAAAGCAAACTGGCAAAGTGATCAAAACCCTTCGATCTGATCGAGGTGGTGAGTATATGTCTGGAGAGTTCGATGACTTTCTTAAACAAGAAGGTATTGCTTCTCAGCTTACCGCACCTGGCACACCTTGTTGTCAATGGTGCCCACAAGAAGAGTAGTAGTGTCTATTTTTGTACATTTGATGTAATAAAGTCTCATGAAGACTCTAGCTTGTAATTGCCTATCTATTCATTAATAAAGTTGAAACATTCATTCAATCTTCCTTGTCTGAAGCTTTATGATAAAACCATAGTCTTTTAGGCCATAAACAAACTAAACAACTTACGAAGAGACAAATGTAGATTTGCATGAACAAACTCTTCGTAGTTTGCTTAAAACGATATATTCGCAATCTTAGGGTCAAAGGACTATTGACCTCAGTATGATTGTTAGAAGAATCTATGATGTCTGGTTATGAGGCATTGAGAGTTGGAGACTCTATAGTTCTTCTAGGTATCTTCCGAAGGTACTGAATTGACCAGTGCACTTCTAGAGACAATATAAGAACAAACCATTTAACCTCTTATGTCTCGAAGTCACTATGTATGAATTGCATCATGCTTACCTTAATCCTGAAATGAGACATGCCATTTCACACCTTAGTATTCTCATTTGAGAAAGTCAAAGTTCGGACTCACTATGTGATTCCGAACAAGGCCTATTGGTGAAGTACTAAGTTGTGAGTCTGTCATGAGTAACTTTGTGAAGTTCTCATAGATATGGAATTCATGTACAAGATTGCTGAAATGCAATGTATGTCACCTCATGCTTTGTTCCTTGGAGTGTGAATAAATGAACTGGCCAGTGTCCAAATTGAGTCCTGACTCTTTTGGATGAAACAATGTGACTTGTTAGCTCCTCGTCAATACATTGTTTCTAACTTATTCACAAGCGACAAAGGAGTTGAGGAAATAACAGCTAGAAGGGTAAAATGGTAATTTAGTAAATCCCGACTAGCTGATGACATTCATGAAGGGTAAACATAGATAATATTCAGTGGATCCGCTCATCATAATTAGGTCGAATTCTTGAGTAGAAAATAAATTCATTTGAACCGAGAGATTTTCAGTGTCAGCTCTTTAGTGGAGTCAGTTGGCATTAAGCTAAACTTGGAAAAGGTTTGTGAACTTTTGAGTCCAAGTGTTTAGCTCAAGCTTTGTTCATTTGGGTCCATGAGGTCACTGTCAAGAATCACATCGATAGGAATAGTTAAACTGGAAGCTAAGTCAAAACAAGAACGAAAATTGTCGAAAGGGTATTGTTGTCTTTTGAGACATAAGGATGAAATGGATGTCAATAAATTTTGACAAGTTCATTTGATGACTTAATGTCACTCGGCCATAATATGATTAATTGGGCCTTGTGAATTAATTTCATTTCATAAGAATTTTATTGAAAATTCTTAATGGGCCTTTCACATGTTGTCATGAACAAATGAAGAAGCTTCTAGAAGCTCCTTCTAGATGTGAAATGGGCGCCCAAATACCCAAGGGAAAGAGAAATTATTTTGTGCATAAATGTATGAAGATACTTGCCAAAAGAAAAAGAGGAAACAAATTTCCTCTATAAGGAAAGCATAAGTTCGGCCAACACAAGGGAAAGAGAGAGACAAACTAAATGAGGAAACAAATCCAAGGCTTATTGAAGCACATGTTGGACATGCAAAGCAAGGGAAAAAAGAGGAAATAAGATTTCCTCATAAAGGCTTGGAAAATAAGAGGAAACTACTTCTTTCCAAGGCCAACCCTTCTCCTATAAATAGGACCCTCATTCCTCTTATTCCATTCATTCAACATAAGTTAGAGATTTAGAGACTCTCTCTCTAGACATTGTTGGCCGCCCCTCTTCTCTCTCTTTCTAGTTTCTATTTTCGATTTTTCTTGTCTTGGCACCTAGGTCCTCACTCGACCTAGTCTTTAGCTCTGCGACTTTGAGACTCGTTCTTAAGTCGTAGTGTTTAAAAGTGCCCACTCACTGATTCCTTCTTTTCGAGTGATTTAGTGATAGAAACTTTCGTGGTTGCTCGAGGTACCGAGGAAAGAAAGAGAGACGTGCTGCGAGGGGAGACGAGCGTTGCAACTTTCCAAAAGCTTCTACAAGGTTCAAGCTTCAAGAAAGGTTAGTAACTTTAATAGCTCATATTAGTTTTTATTTACATGTACATGCTCTTGTCTAGGTTAGTAAAAACTAGTTTTACTTAAAAAGAAAATTTTTAAAATTCCGCCGCTTAACGAAGCGTTAAACTTTTTCTCAAACCCTAGATCGATTCCAACAAATGGTATCAGAGCTATGGTCAAAGGAATGCATGTGCATGTTTTTAAATTATGAGCTTGAAAATCGTTTTCGAAAGTTTACTAATTTTGTGACAAGTTAGAATTGTAATCTTAGATTATTTTTAATTTATTGCTCATGCCTTTAAATTAAAAACCATGTTGATTTTCTATGAGTTTGGGATGATGTTAAAACACATTAGAATCAGTTCTAAAAGTTTTTAATTTTTTATATTGAAAAATGTGTTTTAAAGGTTTGAGAATTTTCGAGTAAATTTTGTAACTAGTTTTATTTTCTTGCTAGTTTCGTTTATTTACTTGAATCGTTTTATGCATGTTGTTATTTCTTTTATTCTATGTTATTACCCTGCTAATAAAACACAAATAAAAGCTTTAAACAATATCTTAAAACGTTCCGTTACACTTGATTCTTTTTCGCACCTAAGTAGGACCAAGCTTTAATTTATTTCTTTTTCTTCGAGCTGGAGTAAACCCGCATTAAACGCGGCATAACTCTCTGCTCAGAAATCAAAATTTAATGATTCTTGAATAAAATTAAAGCTCTGTCTGTCCTCTGTCCAATGCCACCGGTTTCGGCTGAAAAGGACATCGGACCCGCCAGATATGGTGATTTTACTCCGAGGTGCGCGGCTGTCTGAAACTCCAGTTTTTTAGAAATCCGGATTTTCAAACCCCACTACCATGAGTTATAGAACTCTAATGAGAAAATTTTCTTGAGCAAAAATGTTTTTCATATGATTATAAACATGATGTGTAAAGATTAAAAGTTTTGATTTTTGAAAGATTAATTGAAATTGAATTTTTACAAAACTAGTTTGAATTTTGAAAAACCGTTTTCACTTTCAAACTTGAAAATATTTTGTCATCCAAATCAAATAAGTTTTCAAAATGTTTTCAAAACTATATCTATATCACATATGTTCAAAATCTATATGCTCTTGAAATTTTGAGTGAGAGGTCTCCTTCTAGACAAGCCGAAAAATAAAAAGATGTGTAATCTCAAACTTTCAAGTGTTCGAGTGAGTTGAAGTTCACACTTCCCTCACGCACTTTCCCGAAATAGAAAATAGGAAAAGATCGAGTATGTCCCTTGTGCCTTTATGCACTAATACTGCTCTGAACATGTCGATCTAGGATTCTCTTCTAGTTGTCCGCTCTGTCGCTCTCTAACTAGGAAATCTGTTTCCGAACTTAAAAGAGTCGATGAACCAACTCCAAAAACTAAGTGGGAGGGTTATATTCGTTGTTTGTAACCCGCGATCCCCAACACTAGTGAAAGATGCAATAACGTGGGACTAAGAGCCGCTCTTGCGACCCTCACTTAAATGTGAGTACTCCAAGGCGTTATTGCTTCGATCATTGCTCAATGAGCTACGTCCGAGAGTGATGCAATGATGGCAAGGCCTCCCCTTGGGGGATTGTTTTTCAAAGCTGATCTTTTGGACTAAGTGGTTGGTTGCACACTTAGGCTCAATCCCTAGTATCCTTCCTTAAGGCTCTGCGAAAGGATGTGAGTGATCAAACCAATTTGCAAGGTGGCTAGTCAAAATAGATGTACTGACATCTTGGCTTAGCATTAATGATGTGTCATTTACTTATAAATGGAGATTTTTTGCGGCCTTCTCTTGAGGGAGTAAATTATCGTTTGGTTTATAACACCTTTGGATTTTACAAAAGTCTTAATAAAACTTAAATCCTAAACCAAAGACTAATCATAAACTGGTTTCAACTTATAGGCAATATGTCTCTCAACCATCTCTCAATCTTTCTTTCCTCGATCAAACTCGAAAACGAAAACTACGTAGATTCGAAACGTAACCTCGACATAATACCTACCGTTAACAAGCACAAATGGGTACTCACCACCCCGTGTCCTCCTCTGACGAATGATGATTCAAGAGGACAATGACGCCTTAGCGGCCTGGCTTCGATCCGATGAGATTGTGAGGTGCTATATCTTGGCATCTATGAACAATGTGCTGAAAGAGCAACATCGTGACATTGAGACTGCCGCTGACATGCTCTACAATCTCCTTGAGATGTTTGAAGGGCAAAGGCGTCAAGCAAGGCAACAAGCAGTCCGACAGTTTATGAACTGTCATATGAAGGCTAGGACTCCTGTTAGAGACTTTATGATACTGATCATTAGTTTTCTAAATAAGATGGAAATCCTAGGATCTGAGATTGATGGGAAGAATATCATAGATATGATCTTAGAAACTCTCCACGGATCTCTTGATACCTCCAAGATGAACTACTCCATAAACAAGCTAGAGTACACTGTTACCAAGCTTATGGAGGAACTTCACACTGCTGTAGGTCTCACTAAGAAAAAGAGGAATCAAGGAGAGGCACATGCTACTGAGCAAGAAGCCTCTGCCTCTAGAACTGTGAAGCGACCTGACAAGGCCGATAAAAAGAACTGTCCGGCCTATATCAAAGCAAAGGAACATACTATTGTACTAGTTACCGAAGCATGCTTAGTAGCTGATAATGTATCATCGTGGATTATTGACTCCGCTGCTACTAACCATATTTGTTGTTCCTTGAATGGTTTCAAGAAAACCAAAAGCTTAGAGGAAGGCGAGTTCTGTTTCAAATGGGGTGATGGGAGCCTGGTGTCTGCAAAGGCTGTGGGATCCGTGACGCTGTCTTTTGAAGACCGCACTTTAAATTTGAATAATGTTTATTTTGTTCCTACCTTTGGGAAGAACTTAATATCCGTTGCTCGTCTTCGTGAGCAAGATTATTGTTTAAAGTTCATTAAGAATGGAATTCGTATTTCTTTTTCTAATTCTTTCGTCACTGATGCATGTATGAAGAATGGTCTTTTTTACATCTATCCCACTCAACCTTCTCTTTTAGACACCGAAATAGATAACGATCTAATTAGGGAGCCAAAAAGGATCAAACTTTCTGAATCCTCCGATCTAACAAAATCAACATACCTCTGGCACTTAAGACTTGGTCATATCAGTCTAGATAGGATTAAGAGACTTGTGAGGGATGGTCCACTCCAAGCCTCTGCAATAGGTTCACTACCTACTTGTGAATCCTGCATAGAAGGAAAAATGACTAAGCGACCTTTCTCTGATAAAGGTCGAAGAGCCACTGAGTTGCTGGAACTAATACATTCTGATGTATGTGGTCCGCTCAGCCAACAGGCACGTGAAGGATACGAATACTTCGTTACCTTCACTGATGATTACTCACGATATGGGTTTGTCTATTTGCTCAAACACAAATCCGAGACCTTTAACGTATTTAAGGTCTTTAGGGCTTTAGTGGAAAAGCAAACTGGCAAAGTGATCAAAACCCTTCGATCTGATCGAGGTGGTGAGTATATGTCTGGAGAGTTCGATGACTTTCTTAAAGAAGAAGGTATCTCTTCTCAGCTTACCGCACCTGGCACACCTCAACAAAACGGAGTGTCAGAGAGAAGAAACCGAACTCTTATGGAGATGGTTAGATCAATGATGAGTTACTCATCACTCCCGCTTTCCTTTTGGGGATATGCCCTCGAAACAGCCGCCTACATTCTGAACCAAGTTCCGTCCAAAACGGTTCCTGGTACTCCTTATGAACGATGGACTGGCCGTAAAGTAAATCTTGGCCGCATCCGAATTTGGGGTTGCCCTGCACACGTGCTGAGGCAAAAGACTAGCAAGTTGGCTAGTAGGTCAGAATTGTGCCTGTTTGTGGGATATCCAAAGGAAACCAAAGGTTTCATTTTCTATAGTCCCGAGGACGATAAGACTTTCGTTAGCACGAATGCTCGTTTCCTTGAGGAGGACTTCATGAAGGATGCGAAACCTAGAAGCAAAATTGTGCTTGAAGAAAAGTTGGGTGAGGAAGCTTCTACCTCATCTGTAAGAACTGTTCTTACCCCAACTGAAACACAACCTAACTCATCAGAATCTCGTCAAGTAGTACTTAGACGTAGTGGGAGGGCTGTTCAAAAGCCTGACAGGTACATGTCTTATGGAGACTCTCTTGTAGCCGTCTCTGACATGGATGACCCTGTTTCCTATAGCCAAGCAATGGCTCGTTCTGAATCAAACCTTTGGCTTGACGCCATGAAAGTTGAAATGCACTCGATGTATGTCAACAAAGTCTGGAAACTTGTAGACCTTCCTGAAGGGATTAAACCCGTAGGGTGTAAGTGGATATACAAAAAGAAAAGGGGTCCTGATGGGAACGTCGAGACGTTCAAAGCACGACTTGTGGCGAAGGGTTATACCCAACAAGAAGGGATTGACTATGAAGAAACCTTCTCGCCAGTCGCGATGCTTAAATCCATCCGCATACTCCTATCCATAGCCGCAACTCTCGACTATGAGATCTGGCAAATGGATGTCAAGACAGCCTTTCTGAATGGCAATCTTGACGAGCGCATTTACATGGCTCAACCAGACGGTTTCGTGGATAAAGGTCAAGAGACCAAGGTTTGTGAGTTGCTTAAATCCATTTATGGACTAAAGCAAGCATCTAGGTCATGGAATATTAGATTCGATGAAACTGTAAAGAGCTTCGGCTTTGAACAGTCAATAGATGAGCCTTGTGTTTACAAGGTTATACACGAAGGCAAAGTTGTGTTTCTGGTACTATATGTCGATGATATACTACTCATTGGTAATGACGTGGGTAAGTTATCTGAGGTTAAGGTCTGGCTAGCAAAGCAATTCGACATGAAGGATCTAGGAGAAGCCGCGTACATTCTGGGAATCCAAATCTTTCGAGATAGGAAAAACCGGACCCTGTCGCTCTCTCAAGCATCTTATATTGATAAGGTGATGGATCGCTTCTCGATGCAAGACTGCAAGAGGGGTCAAACACCCTTTAGGCATGGAGTTTCACTCTCTAAGGACCAGTCTCCCAAGACTGCACAAGAGATTGAAGACATGAGGAAGATTCCTTACGCCTCTGCCGTAGGAAGCCTCATGTATGCTATGCTTTGCACTAGACCTGATATATGTTTCGCCGTTGGCGTAGTTAGCCGTTTCCAATCCAACCCTGGACCCGAGCACTGGATTGCTGTTAAGCATGTTCTTAAGTATCTTCGAAGAACTAGGAACTTGATGCTTACATACTCAGGTATTGACCTGACTATGACGGGATATACCGACTCCGATTTTCAAGCGGATAAGGATTCCAGGAAATCCACTTCGGGATCTGTGTTCATCCTTAATGGTGAAGCTGTTGTGTGGAGAAGTATTAAGCAATCTTGCATTGCTGACTCCACAATGGAAGCAGAATATGTGGCTGCTTGTGAAGCATCCAAAGAGGCTGTATGGCTTAGAAAGTTCCTTAAGTATTTGGAAGTTGTTCCAAACGTCGACGAGCCCATGACCCTTTATTGTGATAATAGTGGGGCTGTCGCTAATTCAAAGGAACCTAGAAGCCATAAGCGCTCTAAAGCATATTGAGAGGAAATACCATTTGATTCGAGAGATCGCGCATCGCGGAGACGTGGAGGTGAAGTAGATCTCTGGCAGATCCATTCACCAAGGCCCTAGCGAACATGGTCTTCGACCAACATCGAGAGGGATTAGGCATAAAGGACTACTCACATCTTCTTTGAGTCAAGTGGGAGTTTGTTGTCAATGGTGCCCACAAGAAGAGTAGTAGTGTCTATTTTTGTACATTTGATGTAATAAAGTCTCATGAAGACTCTAGCTTGTAATTGCCTATCTATTCATTAATAAAGTTGAAACATTCATTCAATCTTCCTTGTCTGAAGCTTTATGATAAAACCATAGTCTTTTAGTCCATAAACAAACTAAACAACTTACGAAGAGACAAATGTAGATTTGCATGAACAAACTCTTCGTAGTTTGCTTAAAACGATATATTCGCAATCTTAGGGTAAAAGGACTATTGACCTCAGTATGATTGTTAGAAGAATCTATGATGTCTGGTTATGAGGCATTGAGAGTTGGAGACTCTATAGTTCTTCTAGGTATCTTCCGAAGGTACTGAATTGACCAGTGCACTTCTAGAGACAATATAAGAACAAACAATTTAACCTCTTATGTCTCGAAGTCACTATGTATGAATTGCATCATGCTTACCTTAATCCTGAAATGAGACATGCCATTTCACACCTTAGTATTCTCATTTGAGAAAGTCAAAGTTCGGACTCACTATGTGATTCCGAACAAGGCCTATTGGTGAAGTACTAAGTTGTGAGTCTGTCATGAGTAACTTTGTGAAGTTCTCATAGATATGGAATTCACGTACAAGATTGCTGAAATGCAATGTATGTCACCTCATGCTTTGTTCCTTGGAGTGTGAATAAATGAACTGGCCAGTGTCCAAATTGAGTCCTGACTCTTTTGGATGAAACAATGTGACTTGTTAGCTCCTCGTCAATACATTGTTTCTAACTTATTCACAAGCGACAAAGGAGTTGAGGAAATAACAGCTAGAAGGGTAAAATGGTAATTTAGTAAATCCCGACTAGCTGATGACATTCATGAAGGGTAGACATAGATAATATTCAGTGGATCCGCTCATCATAATTAGGTCGAATTCTTGAGTAGAAAATAAATTCATTTGAACCGAGAGATTTTCAGTGTCAGCTCTTTAGTGGAGTCAGTTGGCATTAAGCTAAACTTGGAAAAGGTTTGTGAACTTTTGAGTCCAAGTGTTTAGCTCAAGCTTTGTTCATTTGGGTCCATGAGGTCACTGTCACGAATCACATCGATAGGAATAGTTAAACTGGAAGCTAAGTCAAAACAAGAACGAAAATTGTCAAAAGGGTAATTTTGTCTTTTGAGACATATGATGAAATGAATGTCAATAAATTTTTTGACAAGTTCATTTGATGACTTAATGTCAGTCGGCCATAACTTGATTATTGGGCCTCGTGAATTAATTTCATTTCATAAGAATTTTATTGAAAATTCTTAATGGGCCTTTTTCATGTTGTCATGAACAAGTGGAAAAGCTTCTAGAAGGCCTTTCTAGATAAGTTATAGGCGCCCAAATACCCAAGAAACAAGAGAGAATATTTTGTGCATAAATGTATGTAGATACTTGCCAAAAGAAAAAGAGGAAACAAATTTCCTCTAAGGGAAATAAGAGGTAGGCGCCCAACACAAGTAAGATGCAAGGCAAGGAACAAAAAAGGAAACAAATCCAAGGCTTAATGAAGCCCACCTTGGCCGAGTGCATCACAGAGGAAAAGAGGAAATTGGCTCATGAATATGTGATATTCTATAGAAGAGGAAACTACCTTGTTGAAGGTAAGACCTCTCCTATAAATAGGAGCCTCATTCTTCTCATTTTTCTCATTCCACATAAGTTAGAGATTGAGAGCTTCTCTCTCTAGAACTTGTGGTTGCCGCCCCTCTTCTCTCTCTCTCTCTAGTTTATTTTCGATTTTTCTTGTCTTGGCACCTAGGTCCTCACTCGACCTAGTGTTTAGCTCTACGACTTCGAGACTCGTTCTTAAGTCGTAGCGTTTAAAAGTGCCCACTCACTGATTCCTTCTTTTCGAGTGATTTAGTGATAGAAACTTTCGTGGTTGCTCGAGGTGCCGAGGAAAGAAAGAGAGACGTGCTGCGAGGGGAGACGAGCGTTGCAAACTTTCCACAAGCTTCTTCAAAGTTCAAGCTTCAAGAAAGGTTAGTAAACCTCTAGCTCATATTGGTTTTTAATTACATGTACTTGCACTTGTCTAGGTTAGTAAAAACTGTTTTACTTGTAAAAGAAAATTTTTAAAATTCCGCCGCTTACCGAAGCGAATTATTTTCTTAAACCCTAGATCGATTCCAACACTCACTGCTCAACGCATTGGGCGTGGCAATGATCTGAGAGAGCGACTAAGCTCTAGACCCAACATCCCGCTGGCAGCCCCAACTAACGGGAACCGCCGCGCAGGACAGGGGTCTAACGAGAGGCTGCAGGTGACTCCTCCCGATCAAGGGATTACTCCAACAACCGGTCTCGATGTGGTCACTATGATCCACAACCTTCGAAATGAGGTACGAGATCTCCGAGAATACGGAATAGGTGGAAGTGCCTATGGGGTCGTTGAGGAGAATTCATCACCTTTCACTGCTCAGATACTGGCTGAGGTTTGTACGGGGAATTTCAAGTTCCCGAACCTCGCTCCCTATGATGGGAAAGCAGATCCTGCTTACCACATCCAGCACTATGAAACCTGGATGACGATGCAGGGTGTTTCTCCTGGTGCCATGTGCCAAGCTTTTAGTTTGACCCTCGCCGGACCCGGCTTTGAGTGGTTCAAAAACTTAAGGCCAGGAAGCATCCACTCGTTCAAAGACCTGAAGGACATGTTCCTAGCACGGTTCGCTACGTCTATGGTCCAAAAGAAGACCAAGATGTACCTGTGGTCAATCAGGCAAGAGAGTGGCGAGTCTCTTAGACGATACCTCGCCCGATTCACTAAAGAGTCAAACAAGGTCGACCGATTTGACGACAGTGACGCAATTGCCGCCATCATAGAAGGCTTGCGCACGAGTGACTTCCTCAAGTCTGTCGTCGGCCGTGTCCCTTCCACCATGGCCGAGTTAATGACTCGAGCTAAGACCTTCATGGGAGTCGAAGACTACCTCGACGGCCGCAAGAGCACTAATCAAAGCTCTCGCCGCCGAGAAGAACCTAGCCGCGAGCAGAACGAACCTCGTAAAAGGCAAAACAAGGGGAACCAGGTTCCTAGCAACCAACCCCCTGTACCTCAGAAACCGCGACTTGCGGAAAACTTCAAAGGGTACTCGTCATTCACGCCGCTGAACACAGCGCCGGAAAGGATCTTGGCTCTGGCACGTGACAAGTTCACGCCCCCGGCTCCAATGAAGAAGGATCCCGCGACTCGCGATCGATCCAGGTATTGTGAGTTCCATCGGGAATACGGTCATTTAACCTCGGAATGCTACAACCTCAAAAGGCAAATCGAGGCTTTGATCCAACGGGGTGAGCTGAAGGAGTTCGTGTTGCGCATGATTGGCGCTGCGGGCCCCACCGCGAACAGACAGCAGTCTGGTCAAGGAGGAGGAGCAGCCGCTTCTGCCAACCAAACCACGGCTACTGCCAACGCCAACCCGCAACTGCACGTGGTAACCACCATACTGGGAGGTCCACAAGATGGGGATTCGGCCCGACAACGGAAGAAATTCCTTAGGGCCGTGTCTCAGGAAGACGCTGCTATGCACGTCAACTTCACATATGAAGAACCTCCGTCCGTGCCTCACGAGACGATGTATTTCACCAATGAAGAGGCCAAGCGAGTTGTGCATCCGCACAATGACGCGATCGTGCTCAAAGCCCAAGTGGCCAACAACTTGGTGAAAAGCGTTCTCATCGATAATGGCAGCGCTGCTGACATAATTTTCAAGTCCACCCTAGAGCGCATGAAGCTCGGGGGGCTGCGCTCGACTCCGACCCAAACGCCATTGTTTGGGTTCACCGGGGAAAAGGTCATGACCGAGGGCATCATCGACCTGCCGGTCACATGGTCCCATTCCTAGTGGTCGATCAAGAGTCGCCCTACAACTTAATCATCGGGCGACCCACGTTGAACCGGCTAAGGGCGATCACTTCCACGTATCACCTACTGGTAAAGTTCCCTACCGAAGGGGGAATTGGCATCATGGCTGGAGACCAATCCCAAGCCAGAATATGCTACGTGCAAGGAGTTGATGGCAAGTCCGCGGGAAAAGCGGTCAACACAATCTTCCAACTGGAAGACGATTACCCATGCAACCCAAGGGATGCAAGGAAGTTCGGAGAACTTGACCCCCGTGACGAAATCGAAAGACTTAAGGTGGAAACCTCTGATGATCTTGTGCCAATCGTCCTGGACGAATCGAACCTGATCAGGTTGTAAAAATCGGCACCCGACTTCCACTCGCCATCAAAACTCAGCTTACCGCCTTCCTTAGGGAGTTCAAGGATGTTTTTGCATGGACTCATGCGGACATGCCCGGAATCGATCCCGAGGTAATAGTGCACCGACTGAACGACGACCCGAAAGTCGCCGAAAAAGTGCAGGCTAGACGAACGTTCAACCCAGAACGATACCTGGCCATAAATGAAGAGGTCAAAAAACTCCTCACTTCAAACTTCATTCGAGAGGCTAAGTACCCCAAGTGGGTCGCCAACGTGGTAATGGTAAAAAGCCAAACGGGAAGTGGCGAATTTGTATAGACTACAAAGATCTTAACAAAGCCTGCCCTAAGGACTGCTTTCCACTCCCGCGCATCGAACAACTGGTGGACGCCACGGCCGGCCATGAACTTCTAAGCTTCATGGACGCCTATTTAGGCTACAACCAAATTCGAATGCACGAGCCCGATCAAATTAAGACGACCTTTGTCACTGATCGAGGTCTCTACTGTTACAAGGTCATGCCTTTCGGCCTTAAGAACGCGGGAGCAACATACCAACGCTTGGTAAATCGGATCTTCGCCGATCAAATCGGCAAGACGATGGAAGTGTACGTGGACGACATGCTGGTTAAAAGCCTACTGGCAACTAATCACGTACGCGACCTTAGGGAGATGTTCACAATCCTCCGCCGATATAAAATGAAGCTCAACCCCAACAAATGCGTATTCGGGGTTGAATCCGGAAAGTTCCTCGGTTATATCGTCAGCCGACGAGGCATAGAGGCGAACCCGAAAAAAATCAAGGTACTCCTTGAAATGAAGTCGCCAAGACGAGTTAAAGAGGTACAAAGCCTGACCGGTCGGATTGCCGCTCTGACACGCTTCGTGTCTAAAGCCACCGACAAGTGTCAACCGTTCTTCAAAGCTCTGAAGAAGACGGATGGCTTTGAGTGGACGGACGAATGCGAAAGTGCCTTCCAAGAAATGAAGGCTTACTTTGGGTCCCCACCATTCCTCTCTAAACCGAAAGAGGGCGAGACGCTATACGTGTATCTCGCCGTCTCTGAAAGAGCTGTAAGTGCCATCCTTGTCCGCGAAGAAAACAAGGTCCAATGGCCAATCTACTACGTAAGCAAAGCCTTACTCGACGCGGAAACGCGCTACACCGAGATTGAGAAACTTTCTCTGGCTCTCGTAACGGCAGCTAAGAAGCTACGACCGTACTTCCAAGCTCACCCAATTGCGGTGCAAACTGAGCATCCAATCGGTAAAGCTCTTCAAAAGGGAACGTCGACTCGCATGGCGATCTGGTCCCAAGAATTGAGCGAGTACGGGATTGAGTTCCACCCAAGAACGGCTATAAAGGGGCAGGCCTTAGCCGACTTCGTGGCCGAATTCTCCTACGCTCCCGATATGGGAAGAGCGGAAACTGACTTGAACGATAACGAGCTAACTCGGAAAAGGAAGGTAGACCCAACGGGTCCCATCTGGGAGTTATACGTAGACGGAGCATCTAATGCTCGGGGGGCTGGCGCCGGAATAATCCTGATTAACCCCGATGGGGAAAAGCTGCGATATGCCCTTCACTACGGCTTCCAAGCCTCCAACAATGAAGCTGAATACGAAGCGCTCATTGTAGGGATAGAGCTAGCACAGAAGCTCGGCTCCCATAACCTGCGAATACACTGCGACTCGCAGTTGATCGTAAACCAGGTTAAAGGAGATTACATCGCCAAGGAGCCCAACATGGTCGCGTACCTGGCTAAGAAGAATTCCAAACTCGATGCCTTCTCTTGGTTCGAGATTCACCAAATCCCGAGAGAACAAAATTCGGAGGCTGACGCGCTTGCTCGCCTCGGATCTGGCATCGACGAAGACGGATTGGGGACCGTGCCCATTGAATCTCTCCCACGACCATCCGTCTCCCGAGACGAAGTGGGGACCATAGAGGTGGCATCTCAGCCCACTTGGATGGACTCAATTGTCAAGTTTTTGCGAAGAGGGGAACTCCCCGAAGACCGCAAGGAAGCCGATAAACTGAGGGCCTTAGCATCCAAATACACGCTCCGTGAGGGCACGCTCTATAAGCGCGGTTACTCGACACCGCTGCTCCGATGCCTCGATAGCGTTGAGTCGACAAAGGTCCTCCGCGAAATCCATGAGGGCATCTGCGGAAACCACGCCGCTGGAACTTCCCTTGCGCTCAAAGCACTTAAGCAAGGCTATTTCTGGCCTTCCATGAAGCGAGATGCTTGCGAATGGGCAAGGCGTTGCGATAAATGCCAGCGCTTCGCGGAAATTCCGCGACAGCCCCCGACCCCGTTAAGCAGCATCGTTGTCCCACGTCCCTTTGCTAAGTGGGGCGTGGACATCATTGGCAAGCTCCCTAGAGCGCCGAGGCAATACGAGTACGCCATTATCGCCATCGACTACTTCACTAAGTGGGTAGAGGCCGAGCCGCTTGCCAGAATAACTGAAGCAAACGCAACAAACTTCATCTGGAAGAACATCATATGCAGCACGGTATCCCCGCCTCAATTGTGACCGACAACGGGGTTCAATTTGACAACGCGCGAGTAAGAGATATCTGCGATCAACTGAAGATCAGCAAGACCTTCTCCTCGCCGCGTCATCCTCAGGCCAACGGCCAAGTCGAGGCAGTCAACAAGACTATCAAGAGCAACCTGAAAAAGAAGCTCGAAGACAAGAAAGGCGCCTGGGCCGATGAATTACCATTCGTCCTATGGGCGTATAGGACAACCGCGCAAAACGCCACCGGCGAGACGCCGTTCTCCCTTGCATATGGGGTCGAGGCCGTGGTTCCGATTGAAACCGAGATACCCACGTTCCGAGTCGACACGTTCGACGAAGCGGACAACAACGAGGCCATGCGCCTTGAGTTGGACCTGATCGACGAAAAGAGGGCGGAAGCATTCAGACGCCTCGTCGCACAGAAGTGCAAGGTCGAAAGATACTACAACTCCAAGATCAAAAGGCGAACCTTTGCCGTAGGAAGCCTCGTCCTCAGACGAGTGTTCCAGAACACACAAGTCCAAGGCGCTGGCGTCCTAGGCCCGAACTAGGAAGGCCCTTACAGAGTCCGCAAAGTCATTCACGACGGGACATACTACATCGAGCACACGGACGGAACTCCGATTCGCCACCCGTGGAACGCGGAGCACTTGAGGCAGTACTATCAGTAGCTAGCGTCCCCCGCTTTTTTATCGCTTTTATTTCCCATTTTCAATAAGGCCTACGAGCCAATGTTTTAGGATTTAAATTTTCTCGCAAGTTTTTCGCAAAAGTAATAAAACTCAAGTTTTCCGTTTCAAATTTCGTTTTATGCAAGTTTTCTGGTTATCAACAATTAACTTATAACCCAAAAAACTTGGGGGGGCTAGCTATGGTAAGGAAACTCTCAAAAGAACACGCTCCACCAAAAAAATCGTAAGACGCCTACATGGCGCAACCTAAGACGCCTACATGGCGCACGTAAGACGCCTACATGGCGCAACTTAAGACGCCTACATGGCGCACGTAAGTCGCGTAAAGGCGCAGCCCGTAAGACGCCTACATGGCGCAACCTAAGACGCCTACATGGCGCACGTAAGTCGCGTAAAGGCGCAGCCCGTAAGACGCCTACATGGCGCAACCTAAGACACCTACATGGCGCACGTAAGTCGCGTAAAGGCGCAGCCCGTAAGACGCCTACATGGCGCAACCTAAGACGCCTACATGGCGCACGTAAGTCGCGTAAAGGCGCAGCCCGTAAGACGCCTACATGGCGCAACCTAAGACGCCTACATGGCGAACGTAAGTCGCGTAAAGGCGCAGCCCGTAAGACGCCTACATGGCGCAACCTAAGACGCCTACATGGCGCACGTAAGTCGCGTAAAGGCGCAGCCCGTAAGACGCCTACATGGCGCAACCTAAGACGCCTACATGGCGCACGTAAGTCGCGTAAAGGCGCAGCCCGTAAGACGCCTACATGGCGCACCCAAGACGCCTACATGGCGCACGTAAGACGCCTACAAGGCGCAACCCAAGATGCCTACGTGGCGCGATTTGAGACATCCACGTGGCACAATCCGGCACATGTAAGACACCCACGTAACATGGCTGACTCACAGTTGAATATACCTAAAAACGCAAACCATCCAAGTGACTGGTGTGTTTGAAGAAGTATCCTGCCGAGGTAAAAGGATGGACAAAATCATTGACACAAACAAGTGACCATATCCATGCATGCCATAGAATATGAATGTGCGAAAACATTCATAAAAATAAATGAATAACTCCACATAAAAGAAAGGGGCAACTGCCTCAAAACCGAGAAAGCATGCGCTAAGACAAGTGCGCTAAAGGGAAATATCCTAGTAAGCACGCGCTAAGACAAGTGCGCTGAACGGAAAAACCTAAAAAGCACGCGCTAAAACATTTGCGCAGGAAAAATAAAGAAAGAAAACGGTCACTCGGCGGGATCGTCGCCCACAGGGTCGGCCCCGTCGAGTGGTGGGAAAAGGGAGTCGAAGAAGTCGAAGGTGACCCCCCGAGAAACATTCTCGGCAGCTGTGGCGTCCCGATACTCCACCGCCGCTGCGTGCCTTGCCTCCTCGACTCCGACATCAAAGTCGTCCTGAAGGTCGGACGCAAGCTGCTCCGCCGCGGCTTTCTCCTCGGTGACCCGAACCACCTCCTCCGCCAAGGAGTCGCGCTTACGCTCTGCACGAACACGGGCAACCTCACTCGATGTAAGCTGGCCCTAAAGAATGCCAACTTCTTCTGTGCGCGATTCCAACTGACGTCGAAGGTCCCGCGCTTCGCTCCGGAAGACCTCCGTCGACCGAGTCGCCACTTCAAGGGCTTGACGTTCCGTCGTTAGCTCCTCAGCCATCTTTGCCACCGCCGCCTGAGCGCGGTCGCACTTGCCGCGGGTAACTCCCAATTCCACGCTAGCCTCCTGAAGCTGCTCGCGGAGACTCGCAAACTCCGCCTTTGAGTGAGAACCTCGCTCGGCGTGGGCCAGCTGAGACTTCGCTTGAGCAAGCTCCTCCTGGGCGCGGCTCATCCGCCTGATGAGGTCGTGAAGGATCTTCTCGCCCCGGGTCGCTCGAGCAAGCACTTGAGAAGGCAAAAAGACAGTTTAGCAAAAGACAGATTCATCGCGAACGAGGCAAGGGAAACTCACTCTCTGTGCATCGGAAACGCCGTGACGAAAGAACTCCACGTCACTGCTGGCCACAACGCTCTTCCACATCTTCATCGAAGATTGAGCGAGGCCCAGGGAACATTCCCCCCTAACCTCCGCGGCCTCCACGTCGACCATCGAGTTCACGCGCTTAGAGTCCGAAGACGTGTCTGGCAAAGCCGAGGAGGAAGGTCGCTTCAAAGAAGCGCGAGGACCGCTCTCCGCCCGATGATCGGTATCGAGTTTCTCCCGACCATCCCGCGCAGCGATCCGACGACGAACCGCCGCCAACGACTTCGGGTCCCGGGAAGCCTTCGCTAGACGAGCCCGAGCCCTCGCCCTAGCCGAAGAGACTGCAAAAGCGACAAAGTCAAAACCCTAAGCTAAAAACAAAAGCAAGAAGTACGAAACGTCAACATACCTTGAGGATCGCCGCTCGAGAGAGATGATGTGGCACTCGGGGCACCCTCGGTCCGCTGAGGAAACGGCGGGAACCACCCAGTGGAAGCCATCAGCTCAGGAGAACGAAATCGTTCAACGGCTTTCCGAGCCTCCGACATTCCCCGGATCTCCTTCACAAAGTCGAGATCGTCGGCCCCCTCGTTAGCGGGAAACTCGGACAAGGGGCCGAACCGGAGCGGCACGTCACCAAAAGCCTCCGCCGAAACCCACACCCACGGTCGTCGATTGTACTTCTCTGAATCGATGATCAGCTTAGTATTCCGGCGATCGCGGGCCACAAAGAAACTGGGTTGCCCGGGCGCAGGGAAGACCGCGATGAGATTGCGAAAATCACTCACGGTCACCACCCGCTCAGTCTGGCAATGCCACTCCATATGGCACATCGCCACTATGCGGTAGAATGCCGGGCTCATCTGACATGCGTGCACCCCCAGACGGGCGAGAAGCTGCTGAACGATGGGTTGAAACGGCAGCCGCAACCCGCAGTTAAGACTCGCAACTGAAACTGCGACGAAACCACGACGAGGCCGGAAAGGACGGTCGTCCTTTAAGGGACGGAGAAGCGCCACGGACGACGGAATGGCAAAAGCCTCCCGGAGACCGACGAATGTCCGGTAGGTAAGCGTGCTCGAAGCATCGACCCCCGAACAATCGAAGTCCTCGGGAGCAGCAAGGCCCTCCTCGGGATACCACTCCGTCCTAGCAAGCGACCTCGCCGATACCAACGCCTCTGCGTCAGGGGTCCCGGGCCGAGGACCCCCTAACTCCACGGAAGGGCTCCTGCCCTCCGACACGACCACGGCAGCTGCCGGCGGTACCTCGGGACGCTCCGATGTGAGGCCTTCGGCCCCCGGACATGTCTCTGACTCACCTCCGGGATCTTCAGACTCGGGACCAAAGTCGTCCACGCAGTCTATCTCATCGAGAACCGACTCTAGCAGAGTCACCGCATCCGCGTCCGTAGCATCTCCCGGCACGCCTTGAAAGTCCAAGTCGGACCGCGGCACGTCGAGGCGGACTTTGTCACGAACCCCCTCGCCAACTAAGTTGATCACGAGGCGAGGGGCAGGCTCCCCGGACGCGGGATGATCAAACTCCCCACCTGTAGCGCGCCCAGTTGGCGCGCACTCTTCGAGAGGCTGAGCAGCGGGCACGGTCGCACCCAGCTCGCCTTCCTCCAGCCACTGCTCTACTCCGCTTGGATTTTCTTCCACGTGCAGAGGAACTTCCCTTAAACCCGCGAAGAGATCATCCTCTGCGTGTTCAGAACCCTGAAACAAGAGAGAGAAATCAATCTCGGGACTCTCAGCTGAGAAAAGGGGAGGGACACCCATAATGCAAGCGTAAAAAAGAAAACAAGCGTAGAGAAAAGAGAAGAAATAAAGTGAGGAATAAAGGGAAGGGGGGGTCTATTTATAGACTTCTAGGGGGGTAGGAGTCGAAATCCTACTCCCACAAGGGTCAAATTCGGAGTAGAAACTCCCAAAAGTCGGAGTTCTCCCGCGCGAAGCGAACCAGCCCCGCGCACGGGGCGCGCCGCGCGCCAAGCCCGCGCGCCGCGCGGTTCATGCAGCACGGACAGCGCACCGCGCCGTCCAGGGAGCGCGCCGCGCGGCCCCCTGAAAAAAAAAAAAAGAAGAGGAAAAAATTTTCCTCGGGGCCACAAGGCACGGGAAACATTTTCCTCAAACACCCAACTAGAAGAACAAAAAGTTCATCGCTGGGACGCCTCCCGAACGACGAACTTGGGGGGCTAATGTTGTCGGTCGTTTTCGGAAAACCCGAGACGCCAAGAAGGCACGTAGCTCAAAGGGCCGATGGTCAGGCCGGAGGTCCTGAAGAGTGGCAAATCTTCAAGCCCTCACCCAAACTCCTGACTCCTCGAGTCGAGCTTCGCTCCTCAAGTCGAGCCTTGAATCAATCTCCTCGAGTCGAGCTTCGCTCCTCGAGTCGAGCCTTGAATTGTTCCTTGAGTCGAGCCTTTAATTGTTCCTCGAGTCATTTTCGAGTCGAGCCTCGGGTCATTCTCGAGTCACTCCTCGAGTCAAGTCGCTAGTCGCTCTCGTCGAGCCGAGCCTTGCTCCTCGAATCGAGCCACTCTCGTCAAGTGGAAAGCTTCATATTTCACGTGAGGAGAATATCATTCGAAGGCCCGCAAGAGCCCGGCCAAGACGAGCCGTCCATCGCGCACACAACGCGCAACGCCGGCCGGCCGTGCAGCAGACGGCGCGCCGCGCCAGACAGGCGCGCGCCGCGCGCTCCATGCGCCACGCGACCTGCGCCGCGCCCGGTGACCCTCGCGCCGCGCCCGGTGACACGCGCGCCGCGCCCCTTGCACCGCGCGCCGCGGGCCGCGCGTTGTGCGCCGCTCTTTGTGCGGCGCGCGCGCCGTGCGCCTCCACTTGATGGCATGCGCGATCCTAGTCCCACATGGACGAAAAAGGGACCTTCTAAGGCTCCCAAACACCTATAAATACCCTCTCTCATTGAGGGGAAAAGCCATCCCAAAATATCCAATAATTCTCTTCATCTCTTATCGACACGCTCGATTTCTCTGCTTCTCTGGATGCCAGATTTGGCCTGAAGCAGACTCTCTTCTCCCTCCCTCGTTCTCAAAGGTTCCGAAGCACTCACGGGGACTTCCCGGACGTCGCTCCCTTTGACCGAACGTTCTCCGGTGCTCAAGCACGCCCCTAGGGTTCTCAACTAGAGTTACCCTTGCGCGTCTAACACGCTAGACGCGTACGCGATTTCCGAAGTTCTGAGACGCTGCCGAGGACTCCTCGCGCCCCGTTTCCTTCGTCGAGCACGCTTCTCCACCAAGGCTCCGCGCCTCATACTGCGTCTTTCATGCTTGAACTACGTTCTGACCTGATCGCACGCACGGGTACGTAGGCAGCCGACAACAATAACCCTTAGCCACAAGTCGTGCTTTGAACGTCTCAACTTCCCATCCGGACCTCTTTTCTTCTTGTATATCCACTTACACCCTATGGGTTTAATCCCTTCAGAAAGGTCTACAAGTTTCCAGATATGCATCGAGTGCATTTCAACTTTCATGGCGTCAAGCCAAAGGTGTGATTCAGAACAAGCCATTGTTTGGCTATAGGAAACAGGGTCATCCATGTCAGAGACGGCTACGAGAGTGTCTCCATTGGACATGTACCTGTCAGGGTTTTGAATAGCCCTCCCACTACGTCGAAGTACTACTTGACGAGATTCTGATGAGTTAGGTTGTGTTTCAGTTGGGGTAAGAACAGTTCTTACAGATGAGGTAGAAGCTTCCTCACCCAATTTTTCTTCAAGTACAATTTTGCTTCTAAGTTTTGCATCCTTCATAAAATCCTCCTCAAGGAAACAAGCATTCATGCTAACGAAAGTCTTATCATCCTCGGGACTATAGAATGTGAAACCTTTGGTTTCCTTTGGATATCCAACGAACAGACACAATTCTGAACTACTAGCCAACTTGCTAGTCTTTTGCCTCAACACGTGTGTAGGGCAACCCCAAATTTTGATGCGGCCAAGATTTACTTTACGGCCAGTCCATCGTTCATAAGGAGTACCAGGAACCGTTTTGGATGGAACTTGGTTCAGAATGTAAGCGGCCGTTTCGAGGGCATATCCCCAAAAAGAAAGAGGGAGTGATGAGTAACTCATCATTGATCTAACCTTCTCCATAAGAGTTCGATTTCTTCTCTCTGACACTCTGTTTTGTTGAGGTGTGCCAGGTGCGGTAAGCTAAGAAGCGATACCTTCTGCTTTAAGAAAGTCATCAAACTCTCCAGACATATACTCACCACCTCGATCGGATCGAAGGGTTTTGATCACTTTGCCAGTTTGTTTTTCTACTAAAGCCCTAAAGACCTTAAATACATTAAAGGTCTCGGATTTGTGTTTGAGCAAATAGACAAAACCGTATCTTGAGTAATCATCAGTGAATGTAACGAAGTATTCGTATCCACCACGTGCCTGTTGACTAAGCGGACCACATACATTAGAATGTACTAGTTCCAGCAACTCAGTGGCTCTTCAACCCTTATTAGAGAAAGGTCGCTTGGTCATTTTTCCTTCTATGCAAGATTCACAAGTAGGTAGTGAACCTATTGCAGAGGCTTGGAGTGGACCGTTCCTCACAAGTCTCTTAATCCTGTCTAGACTGATATGACCAAGTCTTAAGTGCCAGAGATATGTTGATTTTATTAGATCGGAGGATTCAGATAGTTTGATCCTCTTTGGCTCCCTAACTAGATCATTATCTATTTCGGTGTCTAAAAGAGAAGGTTGAGAGGGATAAATGTAAAAAAGACCATTCTTCATACATGCATCAGTGACAAAAGAATTTGAAAAAGAAATACGAATTCCATTCTTTATAAACTTTAAATAATAATCTTGCTCGAAAAGTTGAGCAACAGATACTAGGTTTTTCCCAAAGGAAGGAACATAATAAACATTATTCAAATTTAAAGTGCGATCTTCAAAAGACAGCGTCACGGATCCCATAGCCTTCGCAGACACCACGCTCCCATCACCCCACTTGAAGCAGAAGTCGCCATCCTCTAAGCTTTTGCTTTTCCTAAAACCAGTCAAGGAGCAGCAAATGTGGTTAGTAGCAGCGGAGTCAATAATCCACGATGATACATTATCAGCTACTAAGCAAGCTTCGGTAACAAGTACAATACATTTTTCTTTGGTTTTGAGGTAGGCAGGACAGTTCCTACGCCAGTGACCAGGCTAATTGCAATGGTTGCACTTGTCTTTAGACTTGTCCACCTTCGGAGCCTTTGGCGTCTTCTTCTTCTTTTGAACCTTAGGTTGGTTCTTCTGTTGTCAATGGTGCCCACAAGAAGAGTTGTAGTGTGTATTTATGACATTTGATGTCATATAGTCTTACGAAGACTCTTGCTTGTAATTGCTTATTCATTAATAAAAAGTTGAAACGTTCATTCATTCTTCCGTGTCTGTTTGAAGCTTTATGATAAAACATTAGTCTTTAGTCCATAAACAAACTAAACAACTTACGAAGAGACAAATGTAGATTTGCATGAACAAACTCTTCGTAGTTTGCTTAAAACGATATATTCGCAATCTAAGGGTCAAAGGACTACTGACCTCAGTATGATTGTTAGAAGAATCTATGATGTCTGGTTATGAGGCATTGAGAGTTGGAGACTCTATAGTTCTTCTAGGTATCTTCCGAAGGTACTGAATTGACCAGTGCACTTCTAGAGACAAGATAAGAACAAACCATTTAACCTCTTATGTCTCGAAGTCACTACGTATGAATTGCATCGTGCTTACCTTAATCCTGAAATGAGACATGTCAATTCACACCTTAGTATTCTCATTTGACAAAGTTCGAGTTCGGACTCACTATGTGATTCCGAACAAGGCCTATTGGTGAAGTACTAAGTTCTGAGAATGTCATGAGTAACTTTGTGAAGATCTCATAGATATGGAATTCATGTACAAGATTGCTGAAATGCAATGTATATCACCTCATGCTTTGTTCCTTGGAGTGTGAATAAATGAACTGGCCAGTGTCCAAATTGAGACTTGACTCTTTTGGATGAAACAATATGACTTGTTAGCTCCTCGTCAATACATTGTTTCTAACTTATTCACAAGCGACAAAGGAGTTGAGGAAATAACAGCGAGAAAGGTAAAATGGTAATTTTGTAAATCCCGACTAGCTGATGATATTCATGAAGGGTAAACACTGATAATATTATGTGGATCCGCTCATTACAATTAGGTTGAATTCTTGAGTAGAAAATAAATTCATTTGAACCGAGAGATTTTCAGTGTCAAGTCTTTAGCGGAGTCAGTTGACATTAAGCTAAACTTGGAAAAGGTTTGTGAACTTTTGAGTCCAAGTATTTAGCTCAAGTTTTGTTCATCTGGATCCATGAGGTCACTGTCACGAATCACATCGAATAGGAATAGTTAAACTGGAAGCTAAGTCAAAACAAGAACGAAAATTATCAAAAGGGTATTTTTGTCTTTTGAGACATAGCATGAAATGAATGTCAATAAATTTTTTGACAAGGTCATTTGATGACTTGATAATACTCTGCCATGACTTGATCATTGGGCCTTGTGGATTAATTTCATTTCATAAGAGTTTTATTGAAAATTCTTAATGGGCCTTTTTCATGTTGTCATGAACAAATGAAGAAGCTTCTAGAAGCTCCTTCTAGAGACAATATGGGCGCCCGACATATCTAAGGAAAGAGAGATATTTTTGTGCATAAAGGTATCAAGATACTTGCCAAAAGAAAAAGAGGAAACAAATTTCTTATACAAGGCATGGGAAATTTCGGCCAAGTAGAGAAAAAGGGAAGCCAAATAAAAGAGGAAACAAATCCAAGGACTTGCTTGACAAGTCTTGGCCGCCCAAATGAAGGACAAGAAAAGGAAATTGGCTCATGAATATGTGATATTCTATAGAAGAGGAAACTACCTTATTGAAGGTGAGACCTCTCATATAAATAGGAGCCTCATTCTTCTCATTTTGATCATCCCAAGTTTTAGAGATTGAGAGCTTCTCTCTCTAGACTTGGCCGATCCTCTCTCTCCCTCTCTCTTCAATTTCGTTTTATTGTTTTGGCACCTAGGTCCTCATTTGACCTAGAGTTTAGCTCTGCGACTTCAAGACTCGTTCTTAAGTCGTAGTGTTTAAAAGTGCCCACTCACTGATTCCTTTTATTTCGAGTGATTTAGTGATAGAAACTTTCGTGGTTGCTCGAGTCGCCGAGGAAAGAAAGAGAGAGGTGCTGCGAGGGAGACGAGCGTTGCAAACTTTCCAAAAGCTTCTCAAAGATCAAGCTTCAAGAAAGGTTAGTAAACTTCTATGCTCATTATAGTTTTTATTTATATGTACTTCCTCTTTGTCTAGGTTAGTAAAAACTGTTTTTACTTGAAAAGAAAATTTTTAAAATTCCGCCGCTTTGCGAAGCGTTAAACTTTTTCTTAAACCCTAGATCAATTCCAAAAAATGGTATCAGAGCTATGGTCAAAGATATGCATGTACATGTATTTAAAAAATATGAGCTTGAAAATCGTTTTCGAAAGTTTACTAATTTGGTGACAAGTTAGAATTGTTATCTTAGATTTTTTTTTAATTTATTGCTCTTGCCTTTAAATTAAAAATCATGTTGATTTTCTATGAGTTTGGGATGTTATTAAAACACATTAGAATCAGTTCTAAGAGTTTTTAATTTTTTATATTGAAAAACGTGTTTTAAAGGTTTGAGAAATTTCGAGTAAAATTTTGTGACTAGTTTTATTATCTTGCTAGTTTCTTATTTTTACTTGAATCGTTTTATGCTTGTTTTATTTCTTTTATACCATGTTATTACCCTGCTAATAAAACACAAATAAAAGCTTTAACAACCTTCATAAAACGTTCCCTTACACTCTATTCTTTTTCGCACCTAAAAAGGACCAAGCTTTAATTATTTCTTTTTCTTCGAGCTGGAGTAAACCCGCAGTAAAATTGGCATAACTCTCTGCTCAGAAATCTAAATTTAACGATTCTTGAATCAAATTAAAGCTCTGTCTGTCCTTTGTCCAATGCCACTGGTTTCAGGTCAAAAGGACATCGGAACCGCCAGTTATGGCTATTTTACTCCGAGGTGCGCGGCTGTTCCGAAACTCCAGTTTTTTAGAATTCCGGATTTTCAGCCCCACTACCATGAGTTATAAAACTCTAATGAGAAAAGTTTCTTGAGCAAAAATTGTTTTTTTATAAGATTATAAACATGTTTTGATTTTTGAGAATTTAACTGAAATTGAATTTTTACAAAACTAGTTTGAATTTTGAAAAACCGTTTTCGCTTTCAAACTTGAAAAATATTTTGTCATCCAAATCAAATAAATTTTCAAAATGTTTTCAAAACTATATCTATATCACGTATGTTCAAAATCTATATGCTCTTGAAAATTTGAGTGGGAGGTCTCCTTGTAGACAAGCCGAAAAATAAAAAGATGTGTAATCTCAAACTTTCAAGTGTTCGAGTGAGTTGAAGTTCACACTTCCCTCATGCACTTTCCCGAAATAGAAAATAGGAAAAGATCGAGTATGTACCTTGTGCCTTTATGCACTAACACTGCTCTGAACATGTCGATCTAGGATTCTCTTCTAGTTGTCCACTCTGTCGCTCTCTAACTAGGAAATCTGTTTCCAAACTTAAAAGAGTCGGTGAACCAACTCCAAAAACTAAGTGGGAGGGTTATACTTGTTGTTTGTAACCCACGATCCCCAACACTAATGAAAGAAGCAATTAACGTGGGACTAAGAGCCGCTCTTGCGACCCTCTCTTAAATGGGAGTACTCCAAGGCGTTTTTGGTTCGATCATTGCTCAATGAGCTACGTCCGAAAGTGAGACGATGATGGCAAGGCCTCCCCTTGGGGGATTGTTTTTCAAAGTTGACCTTTTGGACTAAGTGGTTGGTTGCACACTTAGGCCCAATCCCTAGTAATCCTCCCTTGAGGCTATGCGAAAGGATGTGAGTGATCATACCAATTTAAAAGGTGGCTAGTCAAAATTGATGTATTGACATCTTGGCTAAGCATTAATGATGTGTCATTTACTTATAAATGAAGATTTTCTGCGGCCTTCTCTTGAGGGAGTAAATTATCGTTTGGTTTATAACAGCTTTGGATTTTATAAAAGTCTTAATAAAACTTAAATCCTAAACCAAAGACTAATCATAAACTTGTTTCAACTTTTATAGGCAATATGTCTCTCAACCCTCTCTCAACCATTCTTTCCTCGAATAAACTCGAAAACAAAAACTGCGTAGATTCGAAACATAACCTCGACATAATCCTTACCAAGCACAAATGTTTACTCACCACCCCGTGTCCTCCTCTGACGAATAATGATTCAACTCAAGAGGACAAAGACGCATTGGCGGCCTGGCTCCGCTCCGATGAGATTGTGAGGTGCTATATCTTAGCATCAATGAACAATGTGTTGCAACAACAACATCGTGACATCGAGAGTCCCGCCGACATGCTCACCAATCTCCATGAGATGTTTGGAGGGCAAATGCGTCAAGCAAGGCAAAAAGCAGTCTGACAATTTATGAACTGCCGCATGGCTAGGACTCCTGTTGGAGACTTTATGATGTTGATCATTAGTCATCTGAGTAAAATGGAAATCCTAGGATCTGAGATTGATGGGAAGAATGTCATATATGTGATCTTAGAAACTCTCCCCGCATCTCTTGATACCTCAAAGATGAACTACTCCATTAACAAGCTAGAGTACACTGTTACCAAGCTTATGGAGGAACTTCACACTGCTGTAGGTCTCACTACAAGAAATACCACATTTAGCGACGAAACTATTAGCGACGACTTAATCGTCGCTAATAAATCGTCGCTAATAACCCTTTTAGCGACGATAAAATCGTTGCTAATTCTTTGGTGCGAAAAATATTGAAGTTTGGCGGCAAAGATAATTAGCGACGACTTAATCGTCGCTAATTCTTTTTTGTCGTCGCTAAGTTCGCGGGAAAATAATTAGCGACGATAAATTCGTCGCTACTTATTTCTGAATTCATTTAGCGACGACTATTTCGTCGCTAAAAATGTTGAATTAATTTCGAATTTTAAAGAGGGAAAAATCCCTCCAATTTAATTAAGACGAAAACATTTAGCGACGGTAAAATCGTCGCTAAAGATTGTTTTATCGTCGCTATACAATTAGCGACGAAATAATCGTCGCTAAATGTCATCCAATTTATGACGAATTTTAAAGAGGGAAAAATCTCTCCCATTAAATTTAAACGAAATGATTTAGCGACGATAAAATCGTCGCTAAACGTATGAAATTTACTAATAGCGACGATTTAATCGTCGCTAAATGTCTGGTGAACGTAAGTTCATTTAGCGACGAACCGAAATCATTTAGCGACGAAAAAATCGTCGGTAAAGGTCTTTAAATACCAGAAACGCGACCCAGCTCCTCATTCGCTCAGAAACCCTAAATTCTACTTTCTCTCTCTACTTTCTCCCTCCTCCGCTGTGAGAAACGACCGCCGTGTGTCGCCGACGCTCCTCCGCCGTGTGCCTCGCCGGTAAGTCTCTCTCATCACTACTTCTCTCTCTCTCCTCACATCTCTCTCCTAAAGTCCCTCTCTCTCCCATTACAGCTCATCCTCCGCCGCTCCTCCGCCGCTCCGCCGCCGACGCCGACGCCGACGCCGACGCCGCTCCACCACCGACGCCGCTCCACCATCGACGCCGACGCCGCTCCGCTTCTCTGGCCGCGCGCGCTCTCCCTCTTGATCTTGATCGGTAAGTTTTTTTTTTTAAAAACTATATATATATATATATATATATATATATTAGTTAGTTAGTTATAGGATTAATATATATTAGTTATAAATTTATGTATATATTAGTTATATAGTTGTATATGATTAATATATATAGGATTATAAACTTTAGTTATAAATTTATTTTAATTAGTTATAGGATTATAAACTTTAGTTATATATTTGTTATAAATTAGTTATAAACGAATTATATAATTTTAGTTATAAATGTTTGTTATATATTTTTTAGTTATAATTTTAGTTATAAATGAATTATATAAGTATAAATTAGTTATAAACTTTAGTTATATATTTGTTATAAATTAGTTATAAATGAATTATATAATTTTAGTTATAAATGTTTGTTATATATTTTTTAGTTATAATTTTAGTTATAAATGAATTATATAAGTATAAATTAGTTATAAATGAATTATATATTTTTAGTTTATAAATTTGTTATAATTTATATTTTTAGAATTATATATTTGTTATACCAAATATAAATTTTATAAATTATAAATGAATTATAAATATTTGTTATAAATTTTATAAATTATAAATGAATTATATATTTGTTATAAATTTTATATTTGGTAAAATTATGTAAAAATAATTAGTTAGTTTATGTAAATTAAATGGAATTGTATTTAATTGTTGTTAGAAATGATTAAAAATGTGATGGATTATGAATTTTAATAATCGAACCACTGAGGTTGGATTTATTGTTAGTTTTAGGACGTTTCTATGCAGGTTTTAAAGTTAAAGGCTTGATGCCGGGTTGTTAAGTTTATAGGGGAGGTTCTGTCGAAATTTCGGTAGGATCGATCGTGAAATTATAAAATAAAATCCGAAAACTACTAAATTTTGAAATGTTCAATCTATAGGTAAAATGAGTTATCCAAATAGGAATTGGATAATCGAGGACCAACGTTTAAGCGTTGAGTTTGCGGCTGGCATGACAGAGTTCATGGCAATGGCCCGACAACACGTAAATGTCGAAGGACGAGTTAAGTGTCCATGCAAGAGGTGTAACAACGTGTTGATGCAAAAAATTCCTGATATAGAGAATCATCTCTTTATCAGAGGATTTAAGAGGAATTACACGAGGTGGAACTTTCACGGGGAGGAAGAAGATGACGTAATGCAGTATCAGACGGAGTTCAGAGGAGGAGGGATGTTTGATGCTGTACACGATATCTTAGATCACAACGACGTAGACGGTGACGATGACAGTATTGACCCGAATGCAGAATACCAGAGTGGACAGTTCGATGACCTTTTCAGCGACCTGAACACAGAATTATGGCCGGGTTGTACGGAGTAATCGTCACTCTCATTTGTTGTCACGTTGATGCATTTGAAAGTGATGAACAAGTGGACGAATAAGTCGTTTGATCAGCTTCTGAAAGTACTGAAAAAATCTCATCCGATCGACAACACGATTCTAGAGTCACATTATGAAGCAAAGGCGAAATTGCGTCGATTTGGTATGGGTTACGAGTCGATTCACGTTTGCAAACACGATTGCGCGTTGTTTTGGAAGGACAACGCCAATCTAGACGAGTGTCCAGTTTGTAATGAGAGTCGGTGGCTGATGAAAGACGGTGGAAAAAAAGTAGCGCATAAAGTGTTGCGCTACTTTCCACTGAAAGATCGACTTAAGCGACTGTACGCGAGTCGGCACACAGCTCTAGAGATGCAGTGGCACGAGAATGAACGCATTAAAGAGGATGGTGTACTGCGACATCCTGCTGACGGAGCAACGTGGAAGGAGATCGACCGAAAATATCCCATGTTTGCGACAGAACCGAGGAACGTCCGGCTTGGACTTGCCGCCGATGGTTTCAACCCATTTGGTGACATGAGTTTATCGTACAGTATGTGGCCAGTAGTCTTGACTGCGTACAATTTACCGCCGTGGTTGTGCATGAAAACATCGTACTTGATGTTAACATTGCTTATACCAGGTCGTAGTGCGCCGGGTAAAGACATGGATGTTTTCTTACGACCGCTGATTGATGAGCTGAAGGAATTGTGGGAAACCGGTGTTGTGTTGAGAGATGGTTCGACCGGTGAGCTATTCAGGTTGTTTTCCGTACTTCTATGGACGGTGAATGATTTTCCAGCGAGAAGCAGTTTGTCGGGATGGAGTGGTCAAGGGTACCTTGCTTGTCCGACGTGTAACAACGACACACCATCTTTCAAGGCTCGAAACAAGATTGTTTACTGCGATCATCGTCGATTCTTGCCGTTGTTACACCCGATGAGGAAGAGCAAACTGTACAAGGTACGAAATGAGAAACGACCACCACCAGTGAGAAAATCAGCGAGCGATATACTTCGACAATTGCGATTAGTGGGAGATGCAACCCCGGGGAAGCACCCTGACTTCGGCGGGAAGAAACGAAAGCGCGATGCGAGTGAGCTGAATTGGACAAAGAAAAGTATTTTCTTCGAGTTGCCGTATTGGTCGAGTCTTACGCTGAAGCATAACCTCGATGTAATGCATATAGAAAAGAATGTATGCGACAATCTTCTGGGTACCTTGCTGAACATCGAGGGGAAGACGAAAGACACAGATAAGGCGCGGTTGACTTTGGCGGACTGGAACATAAGGCACGAGCTTCATTTATACCAAGAAGGAGATAGATGGATGAAACCGCCTTCGTCATACACTCTGACACCTTCAGAACGGAAGCGGTTTACTGAGTTCTTGAGATCTGTCAGATTTCCCGATGGTTTTGCGGGGAATTTGAAGAAGAATGTTACCGCGGATGGGAGGTTGACGGGTTTGAAGTCTCACGATTGTCACGTGATTATGCAGCGCCTATTGGCTCCTGCTATTCGTCCTTTTCTGGAGCGAACAATTCGAGATGCCATAATAGAGCTCTGCAACTTCTTCAGACTTATTTGCTCTAGAACGCTGGTAATTTCAGACATTGAGAAGGCGCAAGAGGATGTGAAGCTTATATTGTGTAAGTTGGAACGAATTTTCCCGCCTGATTTCTTCACAATCATGGTTCATTTGGTAATGCATCTACCGGAGGAGGCAATTAACGGAGGTCCAGTTCATATGCGGTGGATGTACCCATTTGAGAGATACCTTGGAACGCTCAAGAACTTTGTGCGTAATCGAGCTAGACCAGAGGGTTCAATTGCCGAAGCCTATGTTGTAGATGAAGCATTGACATTCTGCTCAAGGTATCTAGAAGGCGTTGAGAATCGTTTCAACATGCCCCAACGAACAGACGTCGCGTCTAACTTCGAAGGTGTCGAACGGGAGTTATCGGTGTTTCAGTCATCAAGTTGTCGGCCTTACGGGAAGATGACCACGATACGCTTAGATGAGAATATACGATTGCTCGCTTAGTGGTACATTTTACGAAATTGTCCCGAAATTGACGATTTCATGAGGTAAATGAGTGAAATAAATGAACTTGAATTATATTTATACGAAGTGATGTATTAAATGAACATGAATTTTATTTCAGTGAACACATAGATCTCATGGAATTAGAAGGTCGGCCAGATGTTGAAGAAGCGCATCGACTTGGGTTCCCAAAGTGGTTTTGGGAAAAGGTATTTCACTACCAAACTCAAAAAATATGAGATAATTACTAACCGACTCGTTAATGGTTGTATGTAGGTATTTCGCATGAGCCAAGACGGATTATCCGTTACCTCCGAATTATATGCATTGGCATTGGGACCACATTTCGCACCACAGACGTATCCGTGTTGTGTAGTGAACGGGGTTAAATTTATCTCTCGTCAACGTGATAGCAGAAGAACAACTCAGAATAGCGGGGTATGTGTACCAAGTGAAGGAGGTCACGACTTCTACGGTCAAGTAGAAAACGTCATTGTCTTGACGTATCAGAACAATTGTCGCGTCGTCTTATTTCAATGTTGTTGGTTCGGTGATCAAGATCCGAGGAAAAGAACACGCAACGACAATAACTTGACAAGCGTGTATGTGGCAAAAGAATGGTACAAAGACGAGCCATTTATTTTGGCAACTCAAGCGAAACAAGTTTTCTACTTGGAAGATAACTTGAATGGTCCTGATTGGCGAATCGTCGAAGAGTGTAATCATCGAAATGTGTGGGATCTTCCTGATATTGACCTCATTCTTGGTCAATCTTCGTCTTCCGTTCAGTTGTCAGTAGAACCGTTAGATTTAGATTCACTGTCAACGCGTCATCAGTCTGCGATACCAGAGCCCGTGAGCAACGACGCAGTGAACTTGTTGGAGAATATTGAAGAAGAAGAGTTTATCGATGATGAAGAAACTGAGGACGAAGATTTGATGGAAGAAGATGATTTGTCAGACGACGATGATTGATAGTATATAACGTTTTTCATTTACTTACTAAATTAATTGATTTAAATCATTAAGAATGCATAACCAAATATTTTTTTTTTTTGAATTTCAGATGGCTGCGGCTACAGGAGCTGGAGGCAGCGGAGGCGGGGATGACTTCTTAGCCCGTCTCCCGAATTATTGCCAGTCGGCGCCCGTACGTGATGGCGTCGAAGAAGAAGACGAGGATATCGAACCGGCCGTGCGTGGGCCGACGGTCGGGCTTCGATCTGAGCGTGCACGGCGCCCCGGGGTGAAGGAAGTCGTTGTTTATAACGAGGAGTTTCAGTCGTTCTTGCAGCCAGAGCGCGAGATGGATCCGGATCTCGCGACGTTCGCGAACACGCTCGGGTTGGTCGTCCGAGACAAGATCTCGCCTACGGTCCCAAGGTGGATGAATGCGAACGTGGGGCCGGCGAAGGAGGCCGAGATCCGAGCAGCGATTCGAGACAAGTACGACATTCGAGTCGATGGTGATGCAACCGGGAAGAAGAAGGCGATTGTCGATGCGGCAATCATTCGAGACGCGAAGACTCGTCTTCGCGATTGGAGGCATACATTGCGGTCGTGGTTCGACATCGACTGCAAGAGCAGCGTACAGGTGGCGCGGTCGCTGAAACCGAAGACCGTTAAGCTCGACACCGAATGGGAGACGCTGATACAACGATATACGAGCGATGAATTTAAGGTAATATCGAATAATTTACGTTACTCGAATGTTTATTAAACGATTTGTTATTTACGTGTACGTTTACTTATATTACAACAGGCTATACAAGCGAAGAATAAGGCGAATCGCGCGAAGAAGAAGACGAAGACTCGACAGGGGACGATTGGGTTCTCGACCCACCGCATGAAAAACGTAAGTTTTATGTTTATATGATACATCAAATCGTTAAAATTATCTAACACTTGAAGTTTTGTTTACATGCAGAAGAGCGTCGAGACAGGCGCATTCGAGAGCCTGTTTGCGAACTACAAGCGCCAACATCAGTCCGACAAGTCTGAATGGCTGACTCCTGAAGCCTCCGCACGTTATGTAAGTTTACATTTATTTTTCTTATTTTTCGATTAATATATACTAACTAGTTAATTATATCAGGATCGACTGGTCGCTAGGTTCAACACGTTGCGAGCGGAGGCTGAGCACCAAGGAGCGGACGTTGATATTTCCGTTCTAGAGCAGCAGGCGATCCGCGATATTATGGGTTCGCGGACTGATCACTTGACCGGCGTCGGACGTTTGGTGCCACAGGGAGCACGGATGGCGGCTGAAGTCGCCGAAGTCTACGGTTCGGAGGCTGGGACGTCGCAACCAGGATATGTCTCGCAGGAGGTGTTGGCATCGACCCTCGCCGCGTTCGCCGAGACAATACAGAGTCAGGTGCCCGGCCTCAACCTTAGCTCGTTCATGTCCCAATTTCCGCGGAGTTCGCAGCAGGCTCCGTCATCCCACAGCCAGCAGACTCCGACGGCCGACGTCCACACTCCGACGCCCGACGTCCGCACTCCGACGGGCGGCCAGCAAAGGACTCCCGACGCCAGCCAGCAGACGACGCCCGGCGGACCAAGTCAGTCTACTCCGACGCCGCAGCCTGCAGAACTTCAGCGCCAGCAGAAGAGCGTTTCTCGTCGAGGAGGGGGAAAACGAGTGGCGGGACGACAAAGCAAACGTCGCGACTAGTGGTTTATTAGTTCTTTTGTGTATTTATTATTTATATATTTCTCGATAACCGAAAACGTACGTAACCGGATTTTATATAGTTGTTGATTTGGATAATATAATTTAGTTTTTATATGATTTTTCATTTTAGAATTTCACAACAAAAAAACCGTAAAAAAAAATAATTAACGACGAAAAAAAAATAATAATAATAATAATTAGCGACGATAAAATCGTCGCTAAATATCATTCACACAACGTTTTAGCGACGACTTTGTCGTCGCTAATTGGCGCGGGAAAAATTCCCGCGTGAATTAGCGACGACAAAATCGTCGCTAAAACTCTGTTTCACAACGAAAAAAACTTCTCGTCACAACATTTAGCGACGACTTTGTCGTCGCTAATTGACGCGGGATTTTTTCCCGCGGTAATTAGCGACGACAAATTCGTCGCTAATTGTCTGTTTCAAAATGAAAAAAAACTTCTGGTTACAACATTTACGGACGATTTTATCGTCGCTAATATCGTCGCTAAATATTTACCGACGATTAAATCGTCGCTAAATATATTTAGGCACGGCGAATTAGCGACGACTTTTATCGTCGCTAATATCGTCGCTAAATACATTTAGCGACGATTTCAGGGTTATTACCGACGAATAAAATCGTCGGTAAATGTTGTAAATGTTGTAGTGGAGTGATCATACCAATTTAAAAGGTGGCTAGTCAAAATTGATGTATTGACATCTTGGCTAAGCATTAATGATGTGTCATTTACTTATAAATGAAGATTTTTTGCGGCCTTCTCTTGAGGGAGTAAATTATCGTTTGGTTTATAACAGCTTTGGATTTTATAAAAGTCTTAATAAAACTTAAATCCTAAACCAAAGACTAATCATAAACTTGTTTCAACTTTTATAGGCAATATGTCTCTCAACCCTCTCTCAACCATTCTTTCCTCGAATAAACTCGAAAACAAAAACTGCGTAGATTCGAAACATAACCTCGACATAATCCTTACCAAGCACAAATGTTTACTCACCACCCTGTGTCCTCCTCTGACGAATAATGATTCAACTCAAGAGGACAAAGACGCATTGGCGGCCTGGCTCCGCTCCGATGAGATTGTGAGGTGCTATATCTTAGCATCAATGAACAATGTGTTGCAACAACAACATCGTGACATCGAGAGTCCCGCCGACATGCTCACCAATCTCCATGAGATGTTTGGAGGGCAAATGCGTCAAGCAAGGCAAAAAGCAGTCTGACAATTTATGAACTGCCGCATGGCTAGGACTCCTGTTGGAGACTTTATGATGTTGATCATTAGTCATCTGAGTAAAATGAAAATCCTAGGATCTGAGATTGATGGGAAGAATGTCATATATGTGATCTTAGAAACTCTCCCCGCATCTCTTGATACCTCAAAGATGAACTACTCCATTAACAAGCTAGAGTACACTGTTACCAAGCTTATGGAGGAACTTCACACTGCTGTAGGTCTCACTAAGAGAAAGAGGAATCAAGGAGAGGCACATGCTACTGAGCACAAAGCCTCCGCCTCTAGAACTGAGAAGGGACCTTACAAGGCCGATAAAAAGAACTGTCCCGCCTATCTCAAAGTAAAGGAACATAGTATTGTATTAGTTATCGAAGCATGCTTAGTAGCTGATAATGTATCAATGTGGATTCTTGACTCCGCTGCTACTAACCATATTTGTTGTTCCTTGAATGGTTTCAAGAAAACCAAAAGCTTAGAGGAAGGCGAGTTCTGTTTCAAATGGGGTGATGGGAGCCTGGTGTCTGCGAAGGCTGTGGGATCCGTGACGCTGTCTTTTGAAGACCGCACTTTATACTTGAATAATGTTTATTTTGTTCCTACCTTTGGGAAGAACTTAATATCCGTTGCTCGTCTTCTCGAGCAAGATTATTGTTTAAAGTTCATAATGGAATTCGTATTTCGTTTCCTGATAATTCTTTTGTCACTGATGCATGTATGAAGAATGCTCTTTTCTACATCTATCCCACTCAACCTTCTCTTTTAGACACCAAAATAGATAATGATCTAATTAGGGAGCCAAAGAGGATCAAACTTTCTGAATCCTCCGATCTAACAAAATCAACATACCTCTGGCACTTGAGACTTGGTCATATCAGTCTAGATAGGATTAAGAGACTTGTGAGGGACGGTCCACTCCAAGCCTCTGCAATAGGTTCACTACCTACTTGTGAATCTTGCATAGAAGGAAAAATGACTAAGCGACCTTTCTCCGATAAGGGTCGAAGAGCCACTGAGTTGCTGGAACTAATACATTCTGATGTATGTGGTCCGCTCAGCCAACAGGCACGTGGGGATACGAATACTTCGTTACCTTCACCGATGATTACTCGCGATATGGTTTTGTCTATTTGCTCAAACACAAATCCGAGACCTTTAACGTATTTAAGGTCTTTAGGGCTTTAGTGGAAAAGCAAACTGGCAAAGTGATCAAAACCCTTCGATCTGATCGAGGTGGTGAGTATATGTCTGGAGAGTTCGATGAATTTCTTAAAGAAGAAGGTATCGCTTCTCAGCTTACCGCACCTGGCACACCTCAACAAAACGGAGTGTCAGAGAGAAGAAACCGAACTCTTATGGAGATGGTTAGATCAATGATGAGTTACTCATCACTCCCCATTTCCTTTTGGGGATATGCCCTCGAAACGGCCGCTTATATTCTGAACCAAGTTCCGTCCAAGACGGTTCCTGGTACTCCTTATGAACGATGGACTGGCCGTAAAGTGAATCTTGGCCGCATCAGAATTTGGGGTTGCCCTGCACACGTGCTAAGGAAAAAGACTAGGAAGTTGGCTAGTAGGTCAGAATTGTGCTTGTTTGTGGGATATCCAAAGGAAACCAAGGGTTTCATCTTCTATAGTCCCGAGGACGATAAGACTTTCGTTAGCACGACCTCATCTGTAAGAACTGTTCTTATCCCAACTGAAACACAACCTAACTCATCAGAATCACGTCAAGTAGTACTTCGACGTAGTGGGAGGGCTACTCAAAAGCATGACAGGTACATGTCCTATGGAGACTCTCTCGTAGCCGTCTCTGACATGGATGATCCTGTTTCCTATAGCCAAGCGATGGCTTGTTCTGAATCAAACCTTTGGCTTGACGCCATGAAAGTTGAAATGCACTCGATGTATGTCAACAAAGTCTGGAAACTTGTAGACCTTCTTGTAGGGATTAAAACCGTAGGGTGTAAGTGGATATACAAGAAGAAAATGGGTCCTGATGGGAACGTCGAGACGTTCAAAGCACGACTTGTGGCGAAGGGTTATACCCAACAAGAAGGGATTGACTATGAAGAAACCTTCTCGTCAGTCGCGATGCTTAAATCCATCCGCATACTCCTATCCATAGCTGCAGCTCTCGACTATGAGATCAGGCAAATGGATGTCAAGACAGCCTTTCTGAATGGCAATCTTGACGAGCGCATTTACATGGCTCAACCAGACGGTTTCGTGGAAGAAGGTCAAGAGACCAAGGTTTGTGAGTTGCTTAAGTCCATTTATGGATTAAAGCAAGCACCTAGGTCATGGAATATCAGATTCGATGAAACTGTGAAAAGCTTCGGCTTTGAACAGTCAATAGATGAGCCTTGTGTTTACAAGTTAATACACGAAGGCAAAGTTGTGTTTCTGGTGCTATATGTCGATGATATACTACTCATTGGTAATGACTGTTGGAATTGATCTAGGATTTAAGAAAAAGTTTAACGCTTCGCAAAGCGGCGGAATTTTAAAAAATTTATTTTCAAGTAAAAACGGTTTTTTACTAACCTAGACAAAGAGCAAGTACATATAAATAAAAACTAATATGAGCTAAAAAGTTTACTAACCTTTCTTGAAGCTTGAACTTTGAGAAGCTTTTGGAAAGTTGCAACGCTCGTCTCCCTCGCAGCACGTCTCTCTTTCTTTCCTCGGCTACTCGAGCAACCACGATAGTTTCTATCACTAAATCACTCGAAATAAAAGGAATCAGTGAGTGGGCACTTTTAAACACTACGACTTAAGAACGAGTCTTGAAGTCGTAGAGCTAAACTCTAGGTCAAATGAGGATCTAGGTGCCAAAACAATAAAACGAAATTGACTAGAGAGAGAGAGAGAGGAGTCGGCCACAAGTTCTAGAGAGAGAGGCTCTCAATCTCTAACTTATGTGGAATGAATAGAATGAGAGGAATGAGGGTCCTATTTATAGGAGAAGGGTTGGCCTTGGAAAGAAGTAGTTTCCTCTTATTTTCCAAGCCTTAATGAGCAATCTTTTATTGCCCATTCCTATTCAAGATAGGCGCCCACCTCAAGCAAATCCCCAAGGGATTAGTTTCCTCTTTTGTTCTCTCTTGGTTGCCTTGGCCGAAATTCCCTATACAAGTATAGGAAATTTGTTTCCTCTTTTTCTTTTGGCAAGTATCTTGATACATTTATGCACAAAATATTCTCTCTTCCTATGGGTATGTTGGGCGCCCAAATGGTCTCTACAAGGAGCTTCTAGAAGCTTCTTCATTTGTTCATGACAACATGAGAAAGACCCATTAAGAATTTTCAATAAAATTCTTATGAAATGAAATTAATTCACAACACTACTACAAAAATAGGATTCTACAACGCTTAAAAACAGTTGTAGAATGATTCTACAATGCTTCTTAAGCGTTGTCGAATCCTGCGTTGTAGAAGCTTCTACAACGCTTAAAAATCCGTTGTAGAATCCAATAGCTTTCTACAACGCTTAATTATTCGTTGTAGAAACTAAGATTCTACAACGGATTTTTAAGCGTTGTAGAAGCTTCTACAACGGTTTGAATCCATTGTGTAATTTTTAAATATTTTCAAACATCTCGCCGCGGCGAAGTATATTTCTCGCCGCGGCGACATATTCTACAACGGATGTTCAATCCGTTGTAGAATCACGTCGCCGCGGCGAGAAATATACGTCGCTGCGGCGAGATTTTTGCCGCGGCGTGGTACGTTCCCAGCCGCGGCGATAACATTCTACAACGCATAATATTCCGTTGTAGAATCAACTCGCCGCGGCGAATATTACACGTCGCCGCGGCGGGAATGTCGCCGCGGCGACGTCAAATCTTAGCCGCGGCGACATGATTCTACAACGGATAATTATGCGTTGTAGGAAGGTGGTGAATTTTTTTTTAAAAACTCGCCGCGGCGAAGAAAAAATCTCGCCGCGGCGAGACTAAGATTTCTAATTTGTCTGCTCTCGGTATCTTGTCTCGCCGCGGCGAATAATATTTCCCGCCGCGGCGAGAAGTATAGTTCGCCGCGGCGAGAATTATTTATTTTCAATCCAAAATCTGTTTTTACACGGTACTAGCACCTGAAAATAATCTTCAATACAAAAAATATCTAATATATACATTCATCTTCAAATATCCTCATCTTCAAAACATTCAAAATAATATATACATCTACAACCAATCCATAATTCAATAAAAAAAAACTAGCTAATGATCACAGTTAATAAATGTTTGTACATAACTTACCCATTCTTCCCTAACTCTCTCTAAATCCTCTTTTGTATAGGATTTCTTATTTTCTAATTTTCCTACACCTCCTACGACTATATCACGAATATAAGAAATGACAAAATACCCGCATTCCGTGTTTCCCGTTTGTCTCGGAGCGTCCCAAGCCTTGATGTACGTTGATTGCCCGTTACTATGGGCGTTTTGATGCTCGAGCTTGAAATCAACAAGAACCCTATATAACACGGAGATTATAAGAGAAAAAACATCTAGAACGATTTATAATGAAAATTATTTAAGAAATCAGAATATTACCTTTTTATCAAACGATTTAAATCGATTGGGATTTTATTTCTCAACGGGTCAAAGAACATAGCGCTATTTCTCCAAAGGTCGAGGACAACGAGCATCCAATGCGCACCTTTGTTATACGGCATCAAAACTAATTCACCAAATTTGCAATCTCGTACCACGTTTCCAACGTCCTTGACTCGTTTTGACAAATAAGCCTCCTCGTCGTCATTTTCGATATACGAACTTAAGCTCGGATTTATAAAACAATAATTTCGAGTCTTCTTCGCCTTTTCTAGCCTCGAGCGTAGATAGCTATGACAAACAAATATTTAGTTGATCAAAACACTAAATATTGAATATTGATATTAAAAAACGCATATAAAGAAAACTCTTACTCCATATAAACCGTTATGCTCCCCGCGACAATTTCCAAGTATTGCAAAAAATCAGAAATGTCTTCAAATGACACCGGAATCGGGATAGCCGCGAGACTTGGACTAACATTGACCATAATCACATCCCCTTCCGGTAACATTACTTTGTTGGCATGTTGAGCGAGCAATCGATACTTGGGATTAATCACCTTGTACGGAATCTTCTTAGCATCATCGATGCTAGCTTCACTCTCAAAACCGAGCTTTGAGAGTTGTTTGACAACCGGACCGCGACTCTCTATTCCCGTGTCCATTTCCATGAGTCTCTTCGGCCACGAGACAAACCCGCCTATAGCATCTTCAATGGTTTGAGCTTCTTCGGTGGGAATTGGCAATTTTGCTTTTTTAATCAAAACCCCCAAAACGGCCACGCGTAAATTTCCTTCCTCCAAAGGTGAGAAATGAACTACGCCTCCATTCATGTACGCTCGCCCATTTGCAACATGAATTGTGCCTCCGAACTCGGTGTCATCAATGAAAAGAAGACACTCGACGCTTTCATCCGAACTCGGTGTCACCGGCGTGGTTGGATTCAAAGAGCAACTAGCACGAACACTATTGGGTTTTTCCACAACAATAGGATCGATCTTCGAACGATCATCAACAATGATAGGATCGATCTTCGGACGATCATCAACATCGTCGTGTTCTAAGCGAATCAAGAATTTTATCAATAACTTAATACCAAAACATTTATCTTTAATAAATAGATAAAAAAAAAAATTAAACATACCTAAAGAGACCGCTTCATTGACGTGTTCTTCAACATTTGCCATCTCTTTATCATCAACAACCTTCGCGTTGAGATTCTCTTCCACTTTCTCGACACTAGGCGACTCGACATTAATGCTACCATTTCCACCGAATGCCTTCATCACCAAAGACTTTAACTCGCTCATTTCTCGACACATCTTCATTACTTCTTCGTTGGGCGTTGGAGGAACAAAGTACTTAAAACACGACGTGTGTTTGGATTGACCGCAAACTCGCGACGTTCCCAAAGCTTCTTGCAAAACACTCTTTCCCGATTCCGGCAACCATGTCCCTTGCGATGCTTGTTGTGATAACGTTTTCTACACATAAAATTATTTGAAAATAAAATTACAAGGTTAATTGTTATAACAAAGGTAAAGAACTTACGATTTTTTCTCCCATCAATTTGTCTTTCTCATCCTTGTAGTTATCTACGTCTTTCATTCGCGAGTCAATCCAAAGTTCCTCTTTCGTAGGCCATTCCCCCGTTTCGTCATGCTAGTAAGAAGTAATTATATAATAAATTAAAAAATAATTGCAACATTTGAAATAACTAAAAGAAAAAAATGAATCTAACCTTTTCTTGATCAAGCTTTCGATATCCATTTCGGCCCGTTCGAGATTTGTACACACTTTTTCCGATATTTGATTTCCCATGTTCCGATGTTTGTTTGAACATTTCAGTTCGTCTATACTCAACAAATGCTATCCAATCTTCTTCGGTGATACTTGTATAGTATTTCAAAATACAAGCCGGTCTCTTTAAGGCGATTGGTTCGTTGATTATATCTTTGAGTAGATCGTTGTATATCTCATGACGAAATAACCTTGCGGCTTCTCCGACTCTCATAAGGCAATCGTGTTTTTGTTCGATGGAATCGTAAATCCTTCTTGCATTTCGTTCCAAATCCGTTCTTTAATTTGGGCGTTGTCTTTACATCTCCAATCACGCATCGAGAGTGGAACGTGTTCTCTTGCTAACACGCCAAAGTAACTCGACAACTCATCACCCTCTTTACCGATTGGTTGCCCTTTATCATCAAATTGTACCGGGATTTTTTTACCAAGTGTTTTAGCCTTATTAACCCGACCCATAAGAGTGTTTCTTCGTTTTCCTTGTTCATCGGAGTTAAGCGCTAGTTGTCTTCTAATTTTTCTTTTACCACTACCGCTAGAAGTAGTAGTAGTGGACGACATTGAATCTAATAAACAAAATTCAAAACATAATTTCAATTTTCAACTCAAATGTAATCAAAATTTCAACTCAAATGTAACAAAAATCCAATATAAACTCAACTCCAATCACAATATAAACTCAAATCCAATCCGATTCTAAACAAAAACAAAATTTCAATCCCAATTCAATCTAATATCAAATATATTTCTCAAATCAAATCAATATCAAACTTCAATTCAATAAACTCAAATCCAATACAATATCTCCTAATTTCAAATCAATATCGAATTCACACTAAATAAGTCCATGTAAAAATGTTCAAAAACATTACCCGGAGTTGGACGAGCACAAGGGCGGCGAAGAGAAGGTGGTGAGATGAGGGCCGGAGAGGTAATGGCCGAAGGCGGCGAGGTGAGGGCGCGCGGCAATGTGAGGGTCGGGAGCGGCGTGGGCGCACGGCGAGGTGAGGGAGGGGGCTCAGCGAGAGGGCGGCGTGGGCGCCGAGAGAGATGAGTGAGAGGGAGAGAGCGCGCGGGGCAAGGGCGCGGGGGCTCAGCGAGGTGAGGGACGGAGAGAGAGAGAGGGGCCGAGAGAGAGAGAGTGGTGGGGAGAGAGGGACGGGGCGGCAATAGAGTGGCGGAGAGAGAGAGAGAGGGACGAGAGAGATGAGTAGTGGAGATGAGAAGAAATGAAAGGAATGAGAAATGAGGGAAAATTGAAAAAAAAATCGCTAAGTATAGATATGAAATGGGCGGGTAGTTAAAAAAGTTTGAAATTTTTAGATTTTAAGACGCTCCTACAACGCTTATTCTAAGCGTTGTAGGAGCTCGCCGCGGCGAAGTGTATTTCTCGCCGCGGCGAGATGATTCTACAACGCTTATAATAAGCGTTGTAGGAGCCTCGCGGCGGCGAAACCAAATTCTCGCGGCGGCGAGAGTTACCCAGAAACGTCTCGCCGCAGCGAAAATGTGCCATCGCCGCGGCGAGGTAACCCTAGATGTCCTCGCCGCGGCAGTATACAATTTCCCCCGCGGCGACACCTTTCTACAACGCTTAAATAAGCGTTGTAGAAGCCTCGCCGCGGCGAATGAGAATTCCCGCCGCGGCGAGGAATACATTCGCCGCGGCGTAAAATGTATGATGCCGCGGCGAGACTATATGTCTGGAACATGGTGCTCTCGGTAAGTTTTTCGCCGCAGCGACGACTTGTTCCCGCCGCGGCGCAGGACTCCTGCTGCGGCGGGATTTGTACCTCGCCGCGGCGTGAGCATATTTTTGCCGCGGCGAGGACATTCTACAACGCTTAGGAAGCGTTGTAGAATGTCTCGCCGCGGCGAAGTAGAAATGTCGCCGCGGCGAGTGACACGAGACTGGTGATATAAATTCTCATTTCTGGTCTTTTTCACTTTGAACTCTCTCATAACCTCACTCGAAAAAATTCTCATAACCTCATTCTAGAGCGTCCTCGTTTACTAGTCTCATCTACACATTCAAATCTTGTAAGTTCTTCTTTAACTTGTTCTAATTGTTGTTTTCTTGATAGTTTACTAATTAGAATTGGCAAATTTTTGTATAATTAGGGTTTTTCTATGAATATGAGAAAGTGGATGTGGGAGAATAGATTGAATGAGATATATCGGAAAGGTGTAGATGAGTTTTGTGATTTTGCTAGAGAGAACATGGTAGATTTGAAATCTATTCGTTGTCCTTGTATTAAATGTGGAAATCATAGACATTTTTCGATTGATGTCGTTCGGACCCATTTGTTTGCATATGGAATAATGACCTCGTATCAAAGATGGTTCTACCATGGTGAGGTTTTTCGTTCTACGGCAAATGAGGATGATGTTGAAGATGATATTGATGATATGTGCGGAATGATGAATGATTTGGAGGACGATTTTGTTGAGCGACCGGAATTGTTTGAGTCCATGATGAATGATGCGGAGACACCATTATATGAAGGGTGTACAAGCTATTCGAAGTTGTCATTTTTAGTTACATTATTTCATTTGAAGGCGTCGGGGGGTTGGACTAACACTAGTTTTACTCTATTGTTGGAAACACTGAAAGAAGCATTTCCGAAAGACAATAAAGTACCTTTAAGTATGTATGAAGCAAAGAAGACTTTGGGTACATTAGGCATGAAGTACGAGAAATTCCATGCGTGCCCAAATGATTGTGTTTTATATAGACACGAGTATGAAGATCTAGATGAATGTCCGACGTGCAAAGAGTCACGGTGGAAGAAGGGTAAAATTCCATGTAACGGGGTTAAAGGAGTTCCAGTTAAGGTACGTACATTTTCATCAATTGATTAGGAAATACATGTACCTCATTTTCATTATTTATTACTGATTTTTGTTAAATATATTTCAGTCGTTATGGTACATTCCTCCCATGCTGCGCTTTCGTCGAATGTTTAATAGTGTCAAACACGCGAAGAACATGGTTTGGCACTCCGAAAAGCGTATCGATGATGGTATGTTGAGACATCCTGCTGATGCTGCACAGTGGAAATCATTCGATTTAGAGTATAAGGATTTCAGTGTTGATACTCGAAATTTGTGCCTTGGTCTAGCTTCTGATGGAATGAACCCGTTCAGCATGATGAGCAGTAAATACAGTGTTTGGCCGGTTATACTAGTGAACTACAATCTCCCTCCAAAGCTATGTATGAAGAGAAAGTTCTTGATGTTAACGCTTTTGATTTCAGAACCGAATCAACCAGGAAATGATATTGATGTCCATTTGGCACCGTTGGTCGATGATTTGAAGATGTTATGGGAGAAAGGGATGGAAGTTAAAGACGCTTACCATGGAGATTCGTTCAACTTAAGGGCAATGTTAATGTGGACTATTAACGATTTTCCGGCCTATGGAAACTTGTCAGGATACTCTGTGAAATGCTCGATTGGTTGTCCGACTTGCATGAAAGACACATCTTCCATCCGTTTGAAGCATGGTAAGAAAACTGTTTTTCTGGGTCATAGAAGATTCTTACCAAGAGATCACTCGTATAGAAGATTGAAACAATCGTTTGATGGAAATTCAGAAGAACGACCCCCTCCTAGAATTTTGTCTGGTGAAGATGTCTATGAGATGGTTAAAAACGTCAATGAAGTGCTTGGGAAAAGAAATCGGAGTGCTAGTACTAAAGAATCGTTCAAAGAGAATCCTTGGAAGAAGAAATCGATTTTCTACGACCTTCCTTATTGGAAGACACACTACGTCCGGCATTGTCTGGATGTTATGCACATCGAGAAAAATGTTTGCGAATCGCTTATTGGTACACTTCTTGATGATCCAAATAAATCGAAAGACGGAATACAATCTCGATTGGATCTCAAAGAGATGAATATAAGAAGCAAATGAACTTGTCAAAAAAATTTATTGACATTCATTTCATCATATGTCTCAAAAGATCACAAAAATACCCTTTTGACAATTTTCGTTCTTGTTTTGACTTAGCTTCCAGCTTAACTATTCCTACTTGATGTGATTCGTGATAGTGACCTCATGGACCCAAATGAACAAAGCTTGAGCTAAACACTTGGACTCAAAAGTTCACAAACCTTTTCCAAGTTTAGCTTAATGCCAACTGACTCCACTAAAGAGTTGACACTGAAAATCTCTCGGTTCAAATGAATTTATTTTCTACTCAAGAATTCAACCTAATTATGATGAGCGGATCCACTGAATATTATCTATGTTTACCCTTCATGAATGTCATCAGCTAGTCGGGATTTACTAAATTACCATTTTACCCTTCTAGCTGTTATTTCCTCAACTCCTTTGTCGCTTGTGAATAAGTTAGAAACAATGTATTGACGAGGAGTTAACAAGTCACATTGTTTCATCCAAAAGAGTCAGGACTCAATTTGGACACTGGCCAGTTCATTTATTCACACTCCAAGGAACAAAGCATGAGGTGATATACATTGCATTTCAGCAATCTTGTACATGAATTCCATATCTATGAGATCTTCACAAAGTTACTCATGACATTCTCACAACTTAGTACTTCACCAATAGACCTTGTTCGGAATCACATAGTTAGTCCGAACTCTGACTTTGTCAAATGAGAATACTAAGGTGTGAATTGACATGTCTCATTTCAGGATTAAGGTAAGCACGATGCAATTCATACGTAGTGACTTCGAGACATAAGAGGTTAAATGGTTTGTTCTTATCTTGTCTCTAGAAGTGCACTGGTCAATTCAGTACCTTCGGAAGATACCTAGAAGAACTATAGAGTCTCAAACTCTCAATGCCTCATAACCAGACATTATAGATTCTCCTAACAAACATACTGAGGTCAATAGTCCTTTGACCCTTAGATTGCGAATATATCGTTTTAAGCAAACTACGAAGAGTTTGTTCATGCAAATCTACATTTGTCTCTTCGTAAGTTGTTTAGTTTGTTTATGGACTGAAGACTAAGGTTTTATCATAAAGCTTCAAACAAGGAAGATTGAATGAACGTTTCAACTTTTTTATTAATGAATAAGCAATTACAAGCAAGAGTCTTCATGAGACTTTATTACATCAAATGCATAATATAAAGATTACAACTCTTCTTGTGGGCACCATTGACAACAAACTCCCACTTGACTCAAAGAAGATGTGTGTAGTCTTTCATGCCTAATCTCTCTCGATGTTGGTCGAAGACCTTGTTCGCTAGGGCCTTTGTGAATGGATCTGCTAGGTTGTCCACCGTTGAGATCTTCTTCACTTCCACGTCTCCGCGCTGCACGATCTCTCGAATCAAATGGTATTTCCTCTCAATATGCTTAGAGCGCTTATGGCTTCGAGGTTCCTTTGAGTTAGCGACAGCCCCACTATTATCACAATAAAGGGTCATGGGCTCGTCGACGTTTGGAACAACTTCCAAATACTTAAGGAATTTTCTAAGCCATACAGCCTCTTTGGATGCTTCACAAGCAGCCACATATTCTGCTTCCATTGTGGAGTCAGTAATGCAAGATTGCTTAATACTTCTCCACACAACAGCTCCACCATTAAGGATGAACACAGATCCCGAAGTGGATTTCCTGGAATCCTTATCCGCTTGAAAATCGGAGTCGGTATATCCCGTCATAGTCAGGTCAGTACCTGAGTATGTAAGCATCAAGTTCCTAGTTCTTCGAAGATACTTAAGAACATGCTTAACAGCAATCCAGTGCTCGGGTCCAGGGTTGGATTGGAAACGGCTAACTACGCCAACGCCGAAACAGATGTCACGTCTAGTGCAAAGCATAGCGTACATGAGGCTTCCTACGGCAGAGGCGTAAGGAATTTTTCTCATGTCTTCAATCTCTTGTGCAGTCTTGGGAGACTGGTCCTTAGAGAGTGAAACTCCATTCCTAAAGGGTGTTAGACCCTTCTTGGAGTCTTGCATCGAGAAGCGATCCATCACCTTATCAATATAAGATGCTTGAGAGAGCGACAGGGTCCGGTTTTTCCTATCTCGAAAGATTTGGATCCCCAGAATGTATGCGGCTTCTCCTAGATCCTTCATATCGAATTGCTTTGCCAGCCAGACCTTAACCTCAGATAACTTACCCACGTCATTACCAATGAGTAGTATATCATCGACATATAGTACCAGAAACACAACTTTGCCTTCGTGTATTAACTTGTAAACACAAGGCTCATCTATTGACTGTTCAAAGCCGAAGCTCTTTACAGTTTCATCGAATCTAATATTCCATGACCTAGATGCTTGCTTTAGTCCATAAATGGACTTAAGTAACTCACAAACCTTGGTCTCTTGACCTTCTTCCACGAAACCGTCTGGTTGAGCCATGTAAATGCGCTCGTCAAGATTGCCATTCAGAAAGGTTGTCTTGACATCCATTTGCCAGATCTCATAGTCGAGAGCTGCAGCTATGGATAGGAGTATGCGGATGGATTTAAGCATCGCGACTGGCGAGAAGGTTTCTTCATAGTTGTTGTCGGTCCAGTCCGGGTCGACGGCGCCCGCGGGCGCCCGCGGGGTCCCATGGCCAAGGGGCCAAAGATCGGCCTGACGAGCTCGACCTCAGCCCAACCTCGGCCTGACGAGCTCGGCCTCGGCCTCAGCTTGACCTCGGCCTGGCGAGCTCGGCCTCGGCCTCAGCTCGACCTCGGCCTGACGAGCTCGACCTCGGTCTCAGCTCGACCTCGGCTGGCGACCTCGACCTCGCCCTCAGCTCGACCTCGGCCTGGCGAGCTCAACCTCGGCCTCAGCTCGACCGTTTGACCTCGGCCTCGCGAGCGACCTCGGCCTCACAGGCCTATCCTCGGCCCTATGCCATCCTCGGCCGAGCTTATGTTATCCTCGGCCAAGGGGCCCACCAATGACGCCAGCCCATGTTGTCCTCAGCCCAAGGGCACGCCAATGACGCCAGCCTATGTTATCCTCGGTCAGGGGGCACATCAATAGCGCCAATCTATGTTATCCCCTGCCGAGCCCATGCTGTCCCCAGCCGAGGGGCCCACCAGTGACGCCACTCTACACTATCCTCGGCCATGGGCTATCCTCGGCCATGGGCTATCCTCGGCCAATGGCTATCCTCGGCCATGGGCTATCCTCGGCCAATGGCTATCCTCGGCCATGGGCCATCCTCGGCCATGGGCTATCCTCGGCCAATGGCTATCCTCGGCCATGGGCCATCCTCGGCCATGGGCTATCCTCGGCCAATGGCTATCCTCGGCCATGGACTGTCCTCGGCCATTTGCTTCACTCAGCCAAGGGGCCCACCAATGACCCCTTGGTCGCCTATAAATACGAGAGGCCCACTCTCTTTAAAAGGTAATCCAAGTTTGAGGACTGAAACGCTGCCGAACTCACCTTTCGCTCGTTTCTCTCAAGTCTCGGCCCCTAAACACTTAAACCCTCCATTATCCACCTCAATCCCACTAATGTTGAGCATCGGAGAGGTAAACAGAGGCACCCCCTCTGTTTCCCCTTTTTAGCTCACGGTTCTCTCATCCTTTCTAGGTACCCCGGCGAGCTCAGACACCACCGACAGCCAAGGGAAGATCTGGGCAACCCGGTCCGACACGCTCAAGCCCAGGCGAGGCCACTTGGTCCGGCCTCGGGCCTAACCGCCTGTGGCTCCTAAATAGTTGTCCGAAAAACGGCGATAACATTTTGGCGCTAGAAGGAGGGGATCTCTCGACCTTGGCGACGCATTCCCTCTACCACTCTTCTTCATCCTTCAACGGCAAAACTCTCGAGAGATGAGTCAATTGCCCGTCACCTCCGTGGGCGCCCGAGCGACTAGCTCGAGGCACAACCCCCAAAGCTCTGTGCGCCGTCTCGAAGGGCAACCTCATGATAATGAGAGCCAGCCCCGAGACCCGGCGAATGACCCCGAGGCCGCAGTCCTAGAGGACGCGGCTCGAAGGCTCGCCGAGCTCCTAGACCGCCCCGGCGTCACCGGCGCGCTCATCGCCGACCTCCTCGACTCCAACGACGTTGACGACGTCAACCACGAGGCCAACCTCGACCACGCTGTTCACGAAAGGGGACGCACGCGCACGCTTCCAAGGGGACACCCTCGGGTGACCGCGCCGAGACGTCAACTTTCTGATGAGCACGTGCACGCGCCTTCGAGGGGACACCCTCGGGCGACCACGTCAAGGCGTCAAAGCTCACGCAATACCTGAGGACGCTCAGTCTCGAGGTCCCGAAAGGGACGCTCCAAGCTCACCGTCCGCGTCCAAAACCTTTGTGAAGATGACAACGTCGATGGTCGCGGCCTCCATCAAGGGCGTCGCCTGAATGACACGCCCTTACCAAGGGTGATAAGGACGGCCTCCGGAGACTTGAGAGACCGCCTCAGTTCTCAAAGAGAAGGTCACAAGTTCGACTTGAGAGGAAAACTCAACGGCCGACGCGAGATCGCGAGCGAGGCACCCAAAGTGAAACGCGCCGCCACACTCGCCGCATCGGCCGTCGCTCCTAGCTCGCGAAGGAAGAGACGTAGAAAAGGTCGAGCCCCTAATGGCCTTCCCATCCCAATCCCGAAGCAATCCTTCGTCCCTCTCAACGCAACGCCCGACCGGATCTTGAGCTTACACTAGGAAAAGCTAGGATCCCCGGCCCCGCTGAAGACGGATCCCGCGACGCGAGACAGAAGCAAGCAATGCGACTATCACCAAGATCACGGACACGCGACCACTGAATGCTACCAACTTAGGAAGCAAATTGATTCCCTAATTCGAGGTGGGGATCTCAAGGAATTCGTCGCATCTGCTAGCAAGCCATGATCGTCGTTACTTCGACCCTTAAACTCACGACCGAACTCGATCGACCTCGTGATCGCTTTTATTTCAAAAATATAATTTTCCTTTTTCTTAAAAGAAGGCCAAGTGCCATGACTACCCGTAACGATCCCCTTTATTGCAATAAAGAGTTATTGTAACGCACACTATTGTATACCTCCAACACGAGAGTTTCTTGGCCTTCGTCTCACAAACGCAAGAAACTCGGGGGGCTAACAGGGATCAATGCTCAATGCTCAATCAAAAACAACTCGAAAACAAAAACAAAAGTATAACAAAGTCTCAAGGGGCCGATGGTTAGGCCGGAGGTCCCAAGGAAAGACTTATCACGTAACTCCTCGTGCAGACTCCACGAGTCCTCGAGTTGAGTAACGGATTGTTGGGATTTCGAGCTCGTCAGTTCGCCAAGTCGAGCTCGCCAGTTCGCCATGTCGAGCTCGTCAGTTTGCCAAGCTCGTCAGTTCGCCTAGTCGAGCTCGTCACTTCGCCAATTCGAGCTCGTCACTTCGCCAAGTCGAGCTCGCCAGTTCGCCATGTCGAGCTCGTCAGTTCGCCGAACTCTCCAGTTCGCCTGGTCGGGCTCGTCACCTCGTCTGTCGAGCTCGCCACTTCGTCTGGTCGAGCTGGAGCGACTTCATCACTTCGTCCAAACGGCTTTGGATTCGGTTCGTCAGTTCACCCAAACGTGTTGGGCCAACTCTCTCGAAACAGAAAACAAATAATAATAATAGTAAAGTCTCAAGGGGTCGATGGTTAGACCGGAGGTCCCAAAGAGAGACTCCTCACGTAACACCTCGAGATGAGTACATTCCTCGAGTCAAGTTAGAGTCCACGAGTCGACCGATACTCCTCGTGCCGATTCTTCACATACCTCCTCGAGACGAGCTCATTCCTCGAGTCGAGCTCCGAGTCCGCGAGTCGACTGATATTCCTCGCGCCGACTTCACGCAATCCCTCGAGTCGAGCTCGCTCCTCGAGTCGAGCTCGCTCCTCGAGTCAAGTTCGTTCCCGAGTCGAGCTCGCTCCTCGAGTCCAGTTCGCTCCTCGAGTCGAGCTCACTCCTCGAGTCGACCTCGCTCCTCGAGTCCAGTTCGCCCCTCGAGTCGAGCTCGCTCCTCGAGTCCAGTTCGCTCCTCGAGTCGAGCTCGCTCCTCGGGTCAAGCTCGCTCCTCGAGTCCAGTTCGATCCTCGAGTCGAGCTCCGAGTCCACGAGTCGACTGATACTCCTCGCCGACTCTTCACGCAATTCCTCGAGTCGAGCTCGCTCCTCGAGTCTAGCTCGCTCCTAGAGTCCAGTTCGCACCTCGAGTCGAGCTCGCTCCCCGAGTCCAGTGCGCTCTTCGAGTCGAGCTCCGAGTCCGCGAGTCGACTGATACTCCTCGCCGACTCTTCACGTAATTCCTCTGATCGAGCTCGCTCCTCGAGTCGAGCTCCGAGTCCGCGAGTCGACTGATACTCCTCGTGCCGACTCTTCACGGAATTCCTCGGGTCGAGCTCGCTCCTCAAGTCCAGTTCGCTCCTCGAGTCGAGCTCCGAGTCGAGTCCAGTTCGCTCCTCGAGTCGAGCTCCGAGTCCGCGAGTCGACTGATACTCCTCGCCGACTCTTCACGCAATTCCTCGAGTCGAGCTCGCTCCTCGAGTCCAGTTCGCTCCTCGAGTCGAGCTCGCTCCCTCGAGTCCAGTTCGTTCCTCGAGTCAAGCTACGAGTCCGCGAGTCGACTGATACTCCTCATGCCGACTCTTCACGCAAGTCCTCGAGTCGAACTCGCTCCTCGAGTCCAGTTCGCTCCTCGAGTCGAGCACGCTCCTCGAGTCCAGTTCGCTCCTCGATTCGAGCTCCAAGTCCGCGAGTCGACTGCTACTCCTCGCCGACTCTTCGCGCAATTCCTCGAGTTGAGCTTGCTCCTCGAGTCCAGTTCGCTCCTCGAGTCCAGTTCGCTCCTCGAGTCGAGCTCGCTCCTCGAGTTGAGCTCCGAGTCCGCGAGTCGACTGATACTCCTCACCGACTCTTCAGGCAATTCCTCGGGTCGAGCTCGCTCCTCGAGTCAAGTTCGCTCCTCGAGTCGAGCTCGCTCCTCGAGTCGAGCTCCGAGTCCGCGAGTCGACTGATACTCCTCGCCGACTCTTCACGCAATTCCTCGAGCCGAGCTCGCTCCTCGAGTCCAGTTCGCTCCTCGAGTCGAGCTCGCTCCTCGGGTCAAGCTCGCTCCTCGAGTCGAGCTCGCTCCTCGAGTCGAGTTCGCTCCTCGAGTCCAGTTCGCTCCTCGAGTCGAGCTCCGAGTCCGCGAGTCGACTAATACTCCTCGATGACTCTTCACGCAATTCCTCGGGTCGAGCTCGCTCCTCGAGTCCAGTTCGCTCCTCGAGTCGAGCCCCGAGACCGCGAGTCGACTGATACTACTCGCCGACTCTTCATGCAATTCCTCGAGTCGAGCTCGCTCCTCGAGTCCAGTTCGCTCCTCGAGTCGAGCTCGCTCCCTCGAGTCCAGTTCGTTCCTCGAGTCGAACTACGAGTCCGCGAGTCGACTGATACTCCTCATGCCGACTCTTCACGCAAGTCCTCGAGTCGAACTCGCTCCTCGAGTCCAGTTCGCTCCTCGAGTCGAGCACGCTCCTCGAGTCCAGTTCGCTCCTCGATTCGAGCTCCGAGTCCGCGAGTCGACTGCTACTCCTCGCCGACTCTTCGCGCAATTCCTCGAGTTGAGCTTGCTCTTCGAGTCCAGTTCGCTCCTCGAGTCCAGTTCGCTCCTCGAGTCGAGCTTGCTCCTCGAGTTGAGCTCCGAGTCCGCGAGTCGACTGATACTCCTCACCGACTCTTCAGGCAATTCCTCAGGTCGAGCTCGCTCCTCGAGTCAAGTTCGCTCCTCGAGTCGAGCTCGCTCCTCGAGTCGAGCTCCGAGTCCGCGAGTCGACTGATACTCCTCGCCGACTCTTCACGCAATTCCTCGAGCCGAGCTCGCTCCTCGAGTCCAGTTCGCTCCTCGAGTCGAGCTCGCTCCTCGGGTCAAGCTCGCTCCTCGAGTCGAGCTCGCTCCTCGAGTCGAGCTCGCTCCTCGAGTCGAGCTCGCTCCTCGAGTCCAGTTCGCTCCTCGAGTCGAGCTCCGAGTCCGCGAGTCGACTGATACTCCTCGATGACTCTTCACGCAATTCCTCGGGTCGAGCTCGCTCCTCGAGTCTAGTTCGCTCCTCGAGTCGAGCCCCGAGACCGCGAGTCGACTGATACTACTCGCCGACTCTTCACGCAATTCCTCGAATCGAGCTCGCTCCTCGAGTCCAATTCGCTCCTCGAGTCCAGTTCGCTCCTCGAGTCGAGCTCCGAGTCCGCAAGTCGATTGATACTCCTCGTGCCGACTTCACGCAAGTCCTCGAGTTGACCTCGCTCATCTAGTCCAGTTCGCTCCTCGAGTCCAGTTCGCTCCTCGAGTCGAGTTCGCTCCTCGGGTCGAGCTCGCTCCTCGAGTCCAGTTCGCTCCTCGAGTCGAGGTCGCTTCTCGGGACGAGCTCGCTCCTCGTGTCCAGTTCGCTCCTCGACTCGAGCTCGCTCCTCGGGTCGAGCTCGCTCCTCGAGTCTAGTTCGCTCCTCGAGTCGAGCTCCGAGTCCGCGAGTCGACTGATACTCCTCGTGCCGACTCTTCACGCAATTCCTCGGGTCGAGCTCGCCCCTCGAGTCCAGTTCGCTCCTCGAGTCGAGCTCGCCCCTCGAGTCGAGCTCTGAGTCCGCGAGTCGACTGATACTCCTCGCCGACTCTTCACGCAATTCCTCGAGTCAAGCTCGCTCCTCGAGTCCAGTTCGCTCCTCGAGTCGAGCTCGCTCCCTCGAGTCCAGTTCGTTCCTCGAGTCGAGCTCCGAGTCCGCGAGTCGACTGATACTCCTCGCCGACTCTTCACGCAAGTCCTTGAGTCGAGCTCGCCCCTCGAGTCCAGTTCGCTCTTCGAGTCGAGTTCGCTCCTCGAGTCTATCTCGCTCCTCGAGTCCAGTTCGCTCCTCGAGTCGAGCTCGCTCCTCGAGTCGAGCTCTGAGTCCGCGAGTCGACTGATACTCCTCGCTGACTCTTCACGCAATTCCTCGAGTCGAGCTCGCTCCTCGAGTCCGGTTCGCTCCTCGAGTCGAGCTCCGAGTCCGCGAGTCGACTGATACTCCCCGCCGACTCTTCACGCAATTCCTCGAGTCGAGCTCGCTCCTCGAGTTCAGTTCGCTCCCCGAGTCCAATTCGCTCCTCGAGTCGAGCTCCGTGTCCGCGAGTCGAGTGATACGCCTCGCCGACTCTTCACGCAAGTCCTCGAGTCGAGCTCGCTCCTCGAGTCCAGTTAGCTCCTCGAAATGAGCTCGCTCTTCGGGTCGAGCTCGCTCCTCGAGTCCAGTTCGCTCCTCGAGTCGAGCTCCGAGTCCGCGAGTCGACTGATACTCCTCGCCGACTCGTCGCGCAATTCCTCGAGTCGAGCTCGCTCCTCGAGTCCAGTTCGCTCCTTGTGTCCAGTTCGCTCCTCGAGTCGAGCTCCGAGTCCGCGAGTCGACTGATACTCCTCGCCGACTCTTCACGCAATTCCTCGGGTCGAGCTCGCTCCTCGAGTCCAATTCACTCCTCGAGTCGAGCTCGCTCCTCGAATCGAGCTCCGAGTCCGCGAGTCGAGTGATACTCCTCGCCGACTCTTCACGCAAGTCCTCGAGTCGAGCTCGCTCCTCGAGTCTAGTTCGCTCCTCGAAACGAGCTCGCTCCTCGGGTCAAGCTCGCTCCTCGAGTCGAGCTCCAAGTCCGCGAGTCGACTGATACTCCTCGCCGACTCTTCGCGCAATTCCTCGAGTAGAGCTCGCTCCTCGAGTCCAGTTCGCTCCTCGAGTCGAGCTCCGAGTTCGCGAGTCGAATGATACTCCTCGTCGACTCTTCACGCAATTCCTCGAGTCGAGCTCGTTCCTCGAGTCCAGTTCACTCCTCGAGTCGAGCTCCGAGTCCGCGAGTCGACTGATACCCCCCGTGCCGACTCTTCACGCAAGTCCTCGAGTCGAGCTCGCTCCTCGAGTCTAGTTCGCTCCTCGAGTCGAGTTCGCTCCTCGAGTCTAGCTCCCTCCTCGAGTCCAGTTCGCTCCTCGAATCGAGCTCACTCCTCGAGTCGAGCTCCGAGTCCGCGAGTCGACTGATACTCCTCGCCGACTCTTCACGCAATTCCTCGAGTCGAGCTCGCTCCTCGAGTCCAATTCGCTCCTCGAGTCGAGCTCCGAGTCCGCGAGTCGACTGATACTCCTCGATGACTCTTCACGCAATTCCTCGGGTCGAGCTCGCTCCTCGAGTCTAGTTCGCTCCTCGAGTCGAGCCCCGAGACCGCGAGTCGACTGATACTACTCGCCGACTCTTCACGCAATTCCTCGAGTCGAGCTCGCTCCTCGAGTCCAATTCGCTCCTCGAGTCCAGTTCGCTCCTCGAGTCGAGCTCCGAGTCCGCAAGTCGACTGATACTCCTCGTGCCGACTTCACGCAAGTCCTCGAGTCGAGCGCGCTCATCTAGTCCAGTTCGCTCCTCGAGTCCAGTTCGCTCCTCGAGTCGAGTTCGCTCCTCGGGTCGAGCTCGCTCCTCAAGTCCAGTTCGCTCCTCGAGTCGAGGTCGCTTCTCGGGACGAGCTCGCTCCTCGAGTCCAGTTCGCTCCTCGACTCGAGCTCGCTCCTCGAGTCGAACTCGCTCCTCGAGTCTAGTTCGCTCCTCGAGTCGAGCTCCGAGTCCGCGAGTCGACTGATACTCCTCGTGCCGACTCTTCACGCAATTCCTCGGGTCGAGCTCGCTCCTCGAGTCCAGTTCGCTCCTCGAGTCCAGTTCGCTCCTCGAGTCGAGCTCGCCCCTCGAGTCGAGCTCTGAGTCCGCGAGTCGACTGATACTCCTCGCCGACTCTTCACGCAATTCCTCGAGTCAAGCTCACTCCTCAAGTCCAGTTCGCTCCTCGAGTCGAGCTCGCTCCCTCGAGTCCAGTTCGTTCCTCGAGTCGAGCTCCGAGTCCGCGAGTCGACTGATACTCCTCGCCGACTCTTCACGCAAGTCCTTGAGTCGAGCTCGCCCCTCGAGTCCAGTTCGCTCTTCGAGTCGAGTTCGCTCCTCGAGTCTATCTCGCTCCTCGAGTCCAGTTCGCTCCTCGAGTCGAGCTCTCTCCTCGAGTCGAGCTCCGAGTCCGCGAGTCGACTGATACTCCTCGCTGACTCTTCACGCAATTCCTCGAGTCGAGCTCGCTCCTCGAGTCCGGTTCGCTCCTCGAGTCGAGCTCCGAGTCCGCGAGTCGACTGATACTCCCCGCCGACTCTTCACGCAATTCCTCGAGTCGAGCTCGCTCCTCGAGTCCAGCTCGCTCCTCGAGTTCAGTTCGCTCCCCGAGTCCAATTCGCTCCTCGAGTCGAGCTCCGAGTCCGCGAGTCGAGTGATACTCCTCGCCGACTCTTCACGCAAGTCCTCGAGTCGAGCTCGCTCCTCGAGTCCAGTTAGCTCCTCGAAATGAGCTCGCTCTTCGGGTCGAGCTCGCTCCTCGAGTCCAGTTCGCTCCTCGAGTCGAGCTCCGAGTCCGCGAGTCGACTGATACTCCTCGCCGACTCGTCGCGCAATTCCTCGAGTCGAGCTCGCTCCTCGAGTCCAGTTCGCTCCTTGAGTCCAGTTCGCTCCTCGAGTCGAGCTCCGAGTCCGCGAGTCGACTGATACTCCTCGCCGACTCTTCACGCAATTCCTCGGGTCGAGCTCGCTCCTCGAGTCCAATTCGCTCCTCGAGTCGAGTTCGCTCCTCGAGTCTAGCTCCCTCCTCGAGTCCAGTTCGCTCCTCGAGTCGAGCTCACTCCTCGAGTCGAGCTCCGAGTCCGCGAGTCGACTGATACTCCTCGCCGACTCTTCGCGCAATTCCTCGAGTAGAGCTCGCTCCTCGAGTCCAGTTCGCTCCTCGAGTCGAGCTCCGAGTCCGCGAGTCGACTGATTCTCCTCGTCGACTCTTCACGCAATTCCTCGAGTCGAGCTCGGTCCTCGAGTCCAGTTCACTCCTCGAGTCGAGCTCCGAGTCCGCGAGTCGACTGATACCCCCCGTGCCGACTCTTCACGCAAGTCCTCGAGTCGAGCTCGCTCCTCGAGTCCAGTTCGCTCCTCGAGTCGAGTTCGCTCCTCGAGTCTAGCTCCCTCCTCGAGTCCAGTTCGCTCCTCGAGTCGAGCTCACTCCTCGAGTCGAGCTCCGAGTCCGCGAGTCGACTGATACTCCTCGCCGACTCTTCACGCAATTCCTCGAGTCGAGCTCGCTCCTCGAGTCCAGTTCGCTCCTCGAGTCGAGCTCCGAGTCCGCGAGTCTACTGATACTCCCCGCCGACTCTTCACGCAATTCCTCGAGTCCAGCTCGTCCTCGAGTTCAGTTCGCTCCCCGAGTCCAATTCGCTCCTCGAGTCGAGCTCCGAGTCCGCGAGTCGACTGATACTCCTCGCCGACTCTTCACGCAAGTCCTCGAGTCGAGCTCACTCCTCGAGTCCAGTTCGCTCCTCGAGTCGAGTTCCGAGTCCGCGAGTCGACTGATACTCCTCGCCGACTCGTCGCGCAATTCCTCGAGTCGAGCTCGCTCCTCGAGTCCAGTTCGCTCCTTGAGTCCAGTTCGCTCCTCGAGTCGAGCTCCGAGTCCGCGAGTCGACTGATACTCCTCGCCCACTCTTCACGCAATTCCTCGGGTTGAGCTCGCTCCTCGAGTCCAATTCGCTCCTCGAGTTGAGCTCGCTCCTCGAGTCGAGCTCACTCCTCGAATCGAGCTCCGAGTCCGCGAGTCGAGTGATACTCCTCGCCGACTCTTCACGCAAGTCCTCGAGTCGAGCTCGCTCCTCGAGTCCAGTTCGCTCCTCGAAACGAGCTCACTCCTCGGGTCGAGCTCGCTCCTCGAGTCGAGCTCCGAGTACGCGAGTCGACTGATACTCCTCGCCGACTCTTCGCGCAATTCCTCGAGTCGAGCTCGGTCCTCGAGTCCAGTTCGCTCCTCGAGTCGAGCTCGCTCCTCGAGTCGAGCTCCGAGTCCGCGAGTCGACTGATACTCCTCGCCGACTCTTCACGCAATTCCTCGAGTCGAGCTCGCTCCTCGAGTCCAGTTCGCTCCTCGAGTCGAGCTCCGAGTCCGCGAGTCGACTGATACTCCCGGCCGACTCTTCACGCAATTCCTCGAGTCGAGCTCGCTCCTCGAGTCCAGCTCGTCCTCGAGCTCAGTTCGCTCCCCGAGTCCAATTCGCTCCTCGGGTCGAGCTCCGAGTCTGCGAGTCGACTGATACTCATCGCCGACTCTTCACGCAAGTCCTCGAGTCGAGCTCGCTCCTCGAGTCCAGTTCGCTCCTCGAGTCGAGCTCGCTCCTCGGGTCGAGCTCGCTCCTCGAGTCCAGTTTGCTTCTCGAGTCGAGCTCCGAGTCCGCGAGTCGACTGATACTCCTCGCCGACTCTTCGCGCAATTCCTCGAGTCAAGCTCCGAGTCCGCGAGTCGACTGATACTCCTCGCCGACTCTTCATGCAATTCCTTAAGTCGAGCTCGCTCCTCGAGTCCAGTTCGCTCCTCGACTCGAGCTCCGAGTCCGCGAGTCGACTGATACTCCTCGTGCCGACTCTTCATGCAAGTCCTCGAGTCGAGCTCGCTCCTCGAGTCGAGTTCGCTCCTCGAGTCGAGTTCGCTCCTCGAGTCTAGCTCGCTCCTCGAGTCCAGTTCGCTCCTCGAGTCCAGTTCGCTCCTCGAGTCCAGTTCGCTCCTCGAGTCCAGTTCGCTCCACGAGTCGAGCTCGCCCCTCGAGTCGAGCTCTGAGTCCGCGAGTCGACTGATACTCCTCGCCGACTCTTCACGCAATTCCTCGAGTCAAGCTCGCTCCTCGAGTCCAGTTCGCTCATCGAGTCGAGCTCGCTCCCTCGAGTCCAGTTCGTTCCTCGAGTCGAGCTCCGAGTCCGCGAGTCGACTGATACTCCTCGCCGACTCTTCACGCAAGTCCTTGAGTCGAGCTCGCCCCTCGAGTCCAGTTCGCTCTTCGAGTCGAGTTCGCTCCTCGAGTCTATCTCGCTCCTCGAGTCGAGTTCGCTCCTCGAGTCGAGCTCGCTCCTCGAGTCGAGCACCGAGTCCGCGAGTCGACTGATACTCCTCGCTGACTCTTCACGCAATTCCTCGAGTCGAGCTCGCTCCTCGAGTCCGGTTCGCTCCTCGAGTCGAGCTCCAAGTCCGCGAGTCGACTGATACTCCCCGCCGACTCTTCACGCAATTCCTCGAGTCGAGCTCGCTCCTCGAGTCCAGCTCGCTCCTCGAGTTCAGTTCGCTCCCCGAGTCCAATTCGCTCCTCGAGTCGAGCTCCGAGTCCGCGAGTCGAGTGATACTCCTCGCCGACTCTTCACGCAAGTCCTCGAGTCGAGCTCGCTCCTCGAGTCCAGTTAGCTCCTCGAAATGAGCTCGCTCTTCGGGTCGAGCTCGCTCCTCGAGTCCAGTTCGCTCCTCGAGTCGAGCTCCGAGTCCGCGAGTCGACTGATACTCCTCGCCGACTCGTCGCGCAATTCCTCGAGTCGAGCTCGCTCCTCGAGTCCAGTTCGCTCCTTGAGTCCAGTTCGCTCCTCGAGTCGAGCTCCGAGTCCGCGAGTCGACTGATACTCCTCGCCGACTCTTCACGCAATTCCTCGGGTCGAGCTCGCTCCTCGAGTCCAATTCGCTCCTCGAGTCGAGCTCGCTCCTCGAATCGAGCTCCGAGTCCGCGAGTCGAGTGATACTCCTCGCCGACTCTTCACGCAAGTCCTCGAGTCGAGCTCGCTCCTCGAGTCTAGTTCACTCCTCGAAACGAGCTCGCTCCTCGGGTCAAGCTCGCTCCTCGAGTCGAGCTCCAAGTCCGCGAGTCGACTGATACTCCTCGCCGACTCTTCGCGCAATTCCTCGAGTAGAGCTCGCTCCTCGAGTCCAGTTCGCTCCTCGAGTCGAGCTCCGAGTCCGCGAGTCGACTGATACTCCTCGTCGACTCTTCACGCAATTCCTCGAGTCGAGCTCGCTCCTCGAGTCCAGTTCACTCCTCGAGTCGAGCTCCGAGTCCACGAGTCGACTGATACCCCCCGTGCCGACTCTTCACGCAAGTCCTCGAGTCGAGCTCGCTCCTCGAGTCCAGTTCGCTCCTCGAGTCGAGTTCGCTCCTCGAGTCTAGCTCCCTCCTCGAGTCCAGTTCGCTCCTCGAGTCGAGCTCACTCCTCGAGTCGAGCTCCGAGTCCGCGAGTCGACTGATACTCCTCGCCGACTCTTCACGCAAGTCCTCGAGTCGAGCTCGCTCCTCGAGTCCAGTTCGCTCCTCGAGTCGAGTTCGCTCCTCGAGTCTAGCTCCCTCCTCGAGTCCAGTTCGCTCCTCGAGTCGAGCTCACTCCTCGAGTCGAGCTCCGAGTCCGCGAGTCGACTGATACTCCTCGCCGACTCTTCACGCAATTCCTCGAGTCGAGCTCGCTCCTCGAGTCCAGTTCGCTCCTCGAGTCGAGCTCCGAGTCCGCGAGTCTACTGATACTCCCCGCCGACTCTTCACGCAATTCCTCGAGTCGAGCTCGCTCCTCGAGTCCAGCTCGTCCTCGAGTTCAGTTCGCTCCTCGAGTCCAATTCGCTCCTCGAGTCGAGCTCCGAGTGCGCGAGTCGACTGATACTCCTCGCCGACTCTTCACGCAAGTCCTCGAGTCGAGCTCACTCCTCGAGTCCAGTTCGCTCCTCGAGTCGAGCTCCGAGTCCGCGAGTCGACTGATACTCCTCGCCGACTCGTCGCGCAATTCCTCGAGTCGAGCTCGCTCCTCGAGTCCAGTTCGCTCCTTGAGTCCAGTTCGCTCCTCGAGTCGAGCTCCGAGTCCGCGAGTCGACTGATACTCCTCGCCCACTCTTCACGCAATTCCTCGGGTCGAGCTCGCTCCTCGAGTCCAATTCGCTCCTCGAGTTGAGCTCGCTCCTCGAGTCGAGCTCACTCCTCGAATCGAGCTCCGAGTCCGCGAGTCGAGTGATACTCCTCGCCGACTCTTCACGCAAGTCCTCGAGTCGAGCTCGCTCCTCGAGTCCAGTTCGCTCCTCGAAACGAGGTCACTCCTCGGGTCGAGCTCGCTCCTCGAGTCGAGCTCCGAGTACGCGAGTCGACTGATACTCCTCGCCGACTCTTCGCGCAATTCCTCGAGTCTAGCTCGGTCCTCGAGTCCAGTTCGCTCCTCGCGTCCAGTTCGCTCCTCGAGTCGAGCTCGCTCCTCGAGTCGAGCTCCGAGTCCGCGAGTCGACTGATACTCCTCGCCGACTCTTCACGCAATTCCTCGAGTCGAGCTCGCTCCTCGAGTCCAGTTCGCTCCTCGAGTCGAGCTCCGAGTCCGCGAGTCGACTGATACTCCCGGCCGACTCTTCACGCAATTCCTCGAGTCGAGCTCGCTCCTCGAGTCCAGCTCGTCCTCGAGCTCAGTTCGCTCCCCGAGTCCAATTCGCTCCTCGGGTCGAGCTCCGAGTCTGCGAGTCGACTGATACTCATCGCCGACTCTTCACGCAAGTCCTCGAGTCGAGCTCGCTCCTCGAGTCCAGTTCGCTCCTCGAGTCGAGCTCGCTCCTCGGGTCGAGCTCGCTCCAGGAGTCCAGTTTGCTTCTCGAGTCGAGCTCCGAGTCCGCGAGTCGACTGATACTCCTCGCCGATTCTTCGCGCAATTCCTCGAGTCAAGCTCCGAGTCCGCGAGTCGACTGATACTCCTCGCCGACTCTTCATGCAATTCCTTAAGTCGAGCTCGCTCCTCGAGTCCATTTCGCTCCTCGACTCGAGCTCCGAGTCCGCGAGTCGACTGATACTCCTCGTGCCGACTCTTCATGCAAGTCCTCGACTCGAGCTCGCTCCTCGAGTCGAGTTCGCTCCTCGAGTCGAGTTCGCTCCTCGAGTCTAGCTCGCTCCTCGAGTCCAGTTCGCTCCTCGAGTCCAGTTCGCTGCTCGAGTCGAGCTCGCTCCTCGAGTCGAGCTCCGAGTACGCGAGTCGACTGATACTCCTCGCCGACTCTTCAAGCAATTCCTCGAGTCGAGCTCGCTCCCTCGAGTCCTGTTCGCTCCTCGAGTCGAGCTCGCCCCTCGAGTCGAGCTCTGAATCCGCGAGTCGACTGATACTCCTCGCCGACTCTTCACGCAATTCCTCGAGTCAAGCTCGCTCCTCGAGTCCAGTTCGCTCCTCGAGTCGAGCTCACTCCCTCGAGTCCAGTTCGTTCCTCGAGTCGAGCTCCGAGTCCGCGAGTCGACTAATACTCCTCGCCGACTCTTCACGCAAGTCCTTGAGTCGAGCTCGCCCCTCGAGTCCAGTTCGCTCCTGGAGTCGAGTTCGCTCCTCGAGTCTAGATCGCTCCTCGAGTCCAGTTCGCTCCTCGAGTCCAGTTCGCTCCTCGAGTCGAGCTCGCTCCTCGAGTCGAGCTCCGAGTCCGCGAGTCGACTGATACTCCTCGCCGACTCTTCACGCAATTCCTCGAGTCGAGCTCGCTCCTCGAGTCCGGTTCGCTCCTCGAGTCGAGCTCCGAGTCCGCGAGTTGACTGATACTACTCGCTGACTCGTCGCGCAATTCCTCGAGTCGAGCTCGCTCCTCGAGTCCAGTTCGCTCCTTGAGTCCAGTTCGCTCCTCGAGTCGAGCTCCGAGTCCGCGAGTCGACTGATACTCCTCGCCGACTCTTCACGGAATTCCTCGGGTCGAGCTCGCTCCTCGAGTCCAATTCGCTCCTCGAGTCGAGCTCGCTCCTCGAATCGAGCTCCGAGTCCGCGAGTCGAGTGATACTCCTCGCCGACTCTTCACGCAAGTCCTCGAGTCGAGCTCGCTCCTCGAGTCTAGTTCGCTCCTCGAAACGAGCTCGCTCCTCGGGTCAAGCTCGCTCCTCGAGTCGAGCTCCAAGTCCGCGAGTCGACTGATACTCCTCGCCGACTCTTCGCGCAATTCCTCGAGTCGAGCTCGCTCCTCGAGTCCAGTTTGCTCCTCGAGTCCAGTTCGCTCCTCGAGTCGAGCTCCGAGTCCGCAAGTCGACTGATACTCCTCGTGCCGACTTCACGCAAGTCCTCGAGTCGAGCTCGCTCATCGAGTCCAGTTCGCTCCTCGAGTCCAGTTCGCTCCTCGAGTCGAGCTCGCTCCTTGGGTCGAGCTCGCTCCTCGACTCCAGTTCGCTCCTCGAGTCGAGGTCGCTTCTCGGGACGAGCTCGCTCCTCGAGTCCAGTTCGCTCCTCGACTCGAGCTCGCTCCTCGGGTCGAGCTCGCTCCTCGAGTCTAGTTCGCTCCTCGAGTCGAGCTCCTTGTCCGCGAGTCGACTGATACTCCTCGTGCCGACTCTTCACGCAATTCCTCGGGTCGAGCTCCCTCTTCGAGTCCAGTTCGCTCCTCGAGTCCAGTTCGCTCCTCGAGTCCAGTTCGCTCCTCGAGTCCAGTTCGCTCCTCGAGTCGAGCTCGCTCCTCGAGTCGTGCTCTGAGTCCGCGAGTCGACTGATACTCCTCGCCGACTCTTCACGCAATTCCTCGAGCCAAGCTCGCTCCTCGAGTCAAGCTCGCTCCTTGAGTCCAGTTCGCTCCTCGAGTCGAGCTCGCTCCCTCGAGTCCAGTTTGTTCCTCGAGTCGAGCTCCGAGTCCGCGAGTCGACTGATACTCCTCGCCGACTCTTCACGCAAGTCCTTGAGTCGAGCTCGCCCCTCGAGTCCAGTTCGCTCCTCGAGTCGAGTTCGCTCCTCGAGTCTAGCTCGCTCCTCGAGTCCAGTTCGCTCCTCGAGTCCAGTTCGCTCCTCGAGTCGAGCTCGCTCCTCGAGTCGAGCTCCTAGTCCGCGAGTCGACTGATACTCCTCGCCGACTCTTCACGCAATTCCTCGAGTCGAGCTCGCTCCTCGAGTCCGGTTCGCTCCTCGAGTCGAGCTCCGAGTCCGCGAGTCGACTGATACTCCCCGCCGACTCTTCACGCAAGTCCTCGAGTCGAGCTCGCTCCTCGAGTCCAGTTAGCTCCTCGAAATGAGCTCGCTCTTCGGGTCGAGCTCGCTCCTCGAGTCCAGTTCGCTCCTCGAGTCGAGCTCCGAGTCCGCGAGTCGACTGATACTCCTCGCCGACTCGTCGCGCAATTCCTCGAGTCGAGCTCGCTCCTCGAGTCCAGTTCGCTCCTTGAGTCCAGTTCGCTCCTCGAGTCGAGCTCCGAGTCCGCGAGTCGACTGATACTCCTCGCCGACTCTTCACGCAATTCCTCGGGTCGAGCTCGCTCCTCGAGTCCAATTCGCCCCTCGAGTCGAGCTCGCTCCTCGAATCGATCTCCGAGTCCGCGAGTCGAGTGATACTCCTCGCCGACTCTTCACGCAAGTCCTCGAGTCGAGCTCGCTCCTCGAGTCTAGTTCGCTCCTCGAAACGAGCTCGCTCCTCGGGTCAAGCTCGCTCCTCGAGTCGAGCTCCAAGTCCGCGAGTCGACTGATACTCCTCGCCGACTCTTCGCGCAATTCCTCGAGTCGAGCTCGCTCCTCGAGTCCAGTTCGCTCCTCGAGTCCAGTTCGCTCCTCGAGTCGAGCTCCGAGTCCGCGAGTCGACTGATACTCCTCGCCGAGTCTTTACGCAATTCCTCGAGTCAAGCTTGCTCCTCGAGTCCAGTTCGCTCCTCGAGTCGAGCTCGCTCCCTCGAGTCCAGTTCGCTCCTCGAGTCGAGCTCGCCCCTCGAGTCGAGCTCTGAGTCCGCGAGTCGACTGATACTCCTCGCCGACTCTTCACGCAATTCCTCGAGTCAAGCTCGCTCCTCGAGTCCAGTTCGCTCCTCGAGTCGAGCTCGCTCCCTCGAGTCCAGTTCGTTCCTCGAGTCGAGCTCCGAGTCCGCGAGTCGACTGGTACTCCTCGCCGACTCTTCACGCAAGTCCTTGAGTCGAGCTCGCCCCTCAAGTCCAGTTCGCTCCTCGTGTCGAGTTCGCTCCTCGAGTCTAGATCGCTCCTCGAGTCCAGTTCGCTCCTCGAGTCCAGTTCGCTCCTCGAGTCGAGCTCGCTCCTCGAGTCGAGCTCCGAGTCCGCGAGTCGACTGATACTCCTCGCCGACTCTTCACGCAATTCCTCGAGTCGAGCTCGCTCCTCGAGTCCGGTTCGCTCCTCGAGTCGAGCTCCGAGTCCGCGAGTCGACTGATACTCCCCGCCGACTCTTCACGCAATTCCTCGAGTCCAGCTCGCTCCTCGAGTCCAGCTCGCTCCTCGAGTTCAGTTCGCTCCCCGAGTCCAATTCGCTCCTCGAGTCGAGCTCCGAGTCCGCGAGTCGAGTGATACTCCTCGCCGACTCTTCACGCAAGTCCTCGAGTCGAGCTCGCTCCTCGAGTCCAGTTAGCTCCTTGAAATGAGCTCGCTCTTCGGGTCGAGCTCGCTCCTCGAGTCCAGTTCGCTCCTCGAGTCGAGCTCCGAGTCCGCGAGTCGACTGATACTCCTCGCCGACTCGTCGCGCAATTCCTCGAGTCGAGCTCGCTCCTCGAGTCCAGTTCGCTCCTTGAGTCCAGTTCGCTCCTCGAGTTGAGCTCCGAGTCCGCGAGTCGACTGATACTCCTCGCCGACTCTTCACGCAATTCCTCGGGTCGAGCTCGCTCCTCGAGTCCAATTCGCTCCTCGAGTCGAGCTCGCTCCTCGAATCGAGCTCCGAGTCCGCGAGTCGAGTGATACTCCTCGCCGACTCTTCACGCAAGTCCTCGAGTCGAGCTCGCTCCTCGAGTCTAGTTCGCTCCTCGAAACGAGCTCGCTCCTCGGGTCAAGCTCGCTCCTCGAGTCGAGCTCCAAGTCCGCGAGTGGACTGATACTCCTCGCCGACTCTTCGCGCAATTCCTCGTGTCGAGCTCGCTCCTCGAGTCCAGTTTGCTCCTCGAGTCCAGTTCGCTCCTCGAGTCGAGCTCCGAGTCCGCAAGTCGACTGATACTCCTCGTGCCGACTTCACGCAAGTCCTCGAGTCGAGCTCGCTCATCGAGTCCAGTTCGCTCCTCGAGTCCAGTTCGCTCCTCGAGTCGAGCTCGCTCCTCGAGTCGAGCTCCGAGTCCGCGAGTCGACTGATACTCCTCGCCGACTCTTCACGCAATTCCTCGAGTCGAGCTCGCTCCTCGAGTCCGGTTCGCTCCTCGAGTCGAGCTCCGAGTCCGCGAGTTGACTGATACTCCCCGCCGACTCTTCACGCAATTCCTCGAGTCGAGCTCGCTCCTCGAGTCCAGCTCGCTTCTCGAGTTCAGTTCGCTCCCCGAGTCCAATTCGCTCCTCGAGTCGAGCTCCGAGTCCGCGAGTCGAGTGATACTCCTCGCCGACTCTTCACGCAAGTCCTCGAGTCGAGCTCGCTCCTCGAGTCCAGTTAGCTCCTCGAAATGAGCTCGCTCCTCGAGTCCAGTTCGCTCCTCGAGTCGAGCTCCGAGTCCGCGAGTCGACTGATACTACTCGCCGACTCGTCGCGCAATTCCTCGAGTCGAGCTCGCTCCTCGAGTCCAGTTCGCTCCTTGAGTCCAGTTCGCTCCTCGAGTCGAGCTCCGAGTCCATGAGTCGACTGATACTCCTCGCCGACTCTTCACGGAATTCCTCGGGTCGAGCTCGCTCCTCGAGTCCAATTCGCTCCTCGAGTCGAGCTCGCTCCTCGAATCGAGCTCCGAGTCCGCGAGTCGAGTGATACTCCTCGCCGACTCTTCACGCAAGTCCTCGAGTCGAGCTCGCTCCTCGAGTCTAGTTCGCTCCTCGAAACGAGCTCGCTCCTCGGGTCAAGCTCGCTCCTCGAGTCGAGCTCCAAGTCCGCGAGTCGACTGATACTCCTCGCCGACTCTTCGCGCAATTCCTCGAGTCGAGCTCGCTCCTCGAGTCCAGTTTGCTCCTCGAGTCCAGTTCGCTCCTCGAGTCGAGCTCCGAGTCCGCAAGTCGACTGATACTCCTCGTGCCGACTTCACGCAAGTCCTCGAGTCGAGCTCGCTCATCGAGTCCAGTTCGCTCCTCGAGTCCAGTTCGCTCCTCGAGTCGAGCTCGCTCCTTGGGTCGAGCTCGCTCCTCGAGTCCAGTTCGCTCCTCGAGTCGAGGTCGCTTCTCGGGACGAGCTCGCTCCTCGAGTCCAGTTCGCTCCTCGACTCGAGCTCGCTCCTCGGGTCGAGCTCGCTCCTCGAGTCTAGTTCGCTCCTCGAGTCGAGCTCCTTGTCCGCGAGTCGACTGATACTCCTCGTGCCGACTCTTCACGCAATTCCTCGGGTCGAGCTCCCTCTTCGAGTCCAGTTCGCTCCTCGAGTCCAGTTCGCTCCTCGAGTCCAGTTCGCTCCTCGAGTCCAGTTCGCTCCTCGAGTCGAGCTCGCTCCTCGAGTCGTGCTCTGAGTCCGCGAGTCGACTGATACTCCTCGCCGACTCTTCACGCAATTCCTCGAGCCAAGCTCGCTCCTCGAGTCAAGCTCGCTCCTTGAGTCCAGTTCGCTCCTCGAGTCGAGCTCGCTCCCTCGAGTCCAGTTTGTTCCTCGAGTCGAGCTCCGAGTCCGCGAGTCGACTGATACTCCTCGCCGACTCTTCACGCAAGTCCTTGAGTCGAGCTCGCCCCTCGAGTCCAGTTCGCTCCTCGAGTCGAGTTCGCTCCTCGAGTCTAGCTCGCTCCTCGAGTCCAGTTCGCTCCTCGAGTCCAGTTCGCTCCTCGAGTCGAGCTCGCTCCTCGAGTCGAGCTCCTAGTCCGCGAGTCGACTGATACTCCTCGCCGACTCTTCACGCAATTCCTCGAGTCGAGCTCGCTCCTCGAGTCCGGTTCGCTCCTCGAGTCGAGCTCCGAGTCCGCGAGTCGACTGATACTCCCCGCCGACTCTTCACGCAAGTCCTCGAGTCGAGCTCGCTCCTCGAGTCCAGTTAGCTCCTCGAAATGAGCTCGCTCTTCGGGTCGAGCTCGCTCCTCGAGTCCAGTTCGCTCCTCGAGTCGAGCTCCGAGTCCGCGAGTCGACTGATACTCCTCGCCGACTCGTCGCGCAATTCCTCGAGTCGAGCTCGCTCCTCGAGTCCAGTTCGCTCCTTGAGTCCAGTTCGCTCCTCGAGTCGAGCTCCGAGTCCGCGAGTCGACTGATACTCCTCGCCGACTCTTCACGCAATTCCTCGTATCGAGCTCGCTCCTCGAGTCCAATTCGCCCCTCGAGTCGAGCTCGCTCCTCGAATCGATCTCCGAGTCCGCGAGTCGAGTGATACTCCTCGCCGACTCTTCACGCAAGTCCTCGAGTCTAGTTCGCTCCTCCAAACGAGCTCGCTCCTCGGATCAAGCTCGCTCCTCGAGTCGAGCTCCAAGTCCGCGAGTCGACTGATACTCCTCGCCGACTCTTCGCGCAATTCCTCGAGTCGAGCTCGCTCCTCGAGTCCAGTTCGCTCCTCGAGTCCAGTTCGCTCCTCGAGTCGAGCTCCGAGTCCGCGAGTCGACTGATACTCCTCGCCGAGTCTCTACGCAATTCCTCGAGTCAAGCTTGCTCCTCGAGTCCAGTTCGCTCCTCGAGTCGAGCTCGCTCCCTCGAGTCCAGTTCGCTCCTCGAGTCGAGCTCGCCCCTCGAGTCGAGCTCTGAGTCCGCGAGTCGACTGATACTCCTCGCCGACTCTTCACGCAATTCCTCGAGTCAAGCTCGCTCCTCGAGTCCAGTTCGCTCCTCGAGTCGAGCTCGCTCCCTCGAGTCCAGTTCGTTCCTCGAGTCGAGCTCCGAGTCCGCGAGTCGACTGGTACTCCTCGCCGACTCTTCACGCAAGTCCTTGAGTCGAGCTCGCCCCTCAAGTCCAGTTCGCTCCTCGTGTCGAGTTCGCTCCTCGAGTCTAGATCGCTCCTCGAGTCCAGTTCGCTCCTCGAGTCCAGTTCGCTCCTCGAGTCGAGCTCGCTCCTCGAGTCGAGCTCCGAGTCCGCGAGTCGACTGATACTCCTCGCCGACTCTTCACGCAATTCCTCGAGTCGAGCTCGCTCCTCGAGTCCGGTTCGCTCCTCGAGTCGAGCTCCGAGTCCGCGAGTCGACTGATACTCCCCGCCGACTCTTCACGCAATTCCTCGAGTCCAGCTCGCTCCTCGAGTCCAGCTCGCTCCTCGAGTTCAGTTCGCTCCCCGAGTCCAATTCGCTCCTCGAGTCGAGCTCCGAGTCCGCGAGTCGAGTGATACTCCTCGCCGACTCTTCACGCAAGTCCTCGAGTCGAGCTCGCTCCTCGAGTCCAGTTAGCTCCTTGAAATGAGCTCGCTCTTCGGGTCGAGCTCGCTCCTCGAGTCCAGTTCGCTCCTCGAGTCGAGCTCCGAGTCCGCGAGTCGACTGATACTCCTCGCCGACTCGTCGCGCAATTCCTCGAGTCGAGCTCGCTCCTCGAGTCCAGTTCGCTCCTTGAGTCCAGTTCGCTCCTCGAGTTGAGCTCCGAGTCCGCGAGTCGACTGATACTCCTCGCCGACTCTTCACGCAATTCCTCGGGTCGAGCTCGCTCCTCGAGTCCAATTCGCTCCTCGAGTCGAGCTCGCTCCTCGAATTGAGCTCCGAGTCCGCGAGTCGAGTGATACTCCTCGCCGACTCTTCACGCAAGTCCTCGAGTCGAGCTCGCTCCTCGAGTCTAGTTCGCTCCTCGAAACGAGCTCGCTCCTCGGGTCAAGCTCGCTCCTCGAGTCGAGCTCCAAGTCCGCGAGTGGACTGATACTCCTCGCCGACTCTTCGCGCAATTCCTCGAGTCGAGCTCGCTCCTCGAGTCCAGTTTGCTCCTCGAGTCCAGTTCGCTCCTCGAGTCGAGCTCCGAGTCCGCAAGTCGACTGATACTCCTCGTGCCGACTTCACGCAAGTCCTCGAGTCGAGCTCGCTCATCGAGTCCAGTTCGCTCCTCGAGTCCAGTTCGCTCCTCGAGTCGAGCTCGCTCCTCGGGTCGAGCTCGCTCCTCGAGTCCAGTTCGCTCCTCGAGTCGAGGTCGCTTCTCGGGACGAGCTCGCTCCTCGAGTCCAGTTCGCTCCTCGACTCGAGCTCGCTCCTCGGGTCGAGCTCGCTCCTCGAGTCTAGTTTGCTCCTCGAGTCGAGCTCCGAGTCCGCGAGTCGACTGATACTCCTCGTGCCGACTCTTCACGCAATTCCTCGGGTCGAGCTCGCTCCTCGAGTCCAGTTCGCTCCTCGAGTCCAGTTCGCACCTCGAGTCGAGCTCGCTCCTCGAGTCGAGCTCTGAGTCCGCGAGTCGACTGATACTCCTCGCCGACTCTTCACGCAATTCCTCGAGTCAAGCTCGCTCCTCGAGTCAAGCTCGCTCCTCGAGTCCAGTTCGCTCCTCGAGTCGAGCTCGCTCCCTCGAGTCCAGTTTGTTCCTCGAGTCGAGCTCCGAGTCCGCGAGTCGACTGATACTCCTCGCCGACTCTTCACGCAAGTCCTTGAGTCGAGCTCGCCCCTCGAGTCCAGTTCGCTCCTCGAGTCGAGTTCGCTCCTCGAGTCTAGCTCGCTCCTCGAGTCCAGTTCGCTCCTCGAGTCCAGTTCGCTCCTCGAGTCGAGCTCGCTCCTCTAGTCGAGCTCCGAGTCCGCGAGTCGACTGATACTCCTCGCCGACTCTTCACGCAATTCCTCGAGTCGAGCTCGCTCCTCGAGTCCGTTTCGCTCCTCGAGTCGAGCTCCGAGTCCGCGAGTCGACTGATACTCCCCGCCGACTCTTCACGCAAGTCCTCGAGTCGAGCTCGCTCCTCGAGTCCAGTTAGCTCCTCGAAATTAGCTCGCTCTTCGGGTCGAGCTCGTTCCTCGAGTCCAGTTTCGCTCCTCGAGTCCAGTTCGCTCCTTGAGTCCAGTTCGCTCCTCGAGTCGAGCTCCGAGTCCGCGAGTCGACTGATACTCCTCGCCGACTCTTCATGCAATTCCTCGGGTCGAGCTCGCTCCTTGAGTCCAATTCGCTCCTCGAGTCGAGCTCGCTCCTCGAATCAATCTCCGAGTCCGCGAGTCGAGTGATACTCCTCGCCGACTCTTCACGCAAGTCCTCGAGTCGAGCTCGCTCCTCGAGTCTAGTTCGCTCCTCGAAACGAGCTCGCTCCTCGGGTCAAGCTCGCTCCTCGAGTCGAGCTCCAAGTCCGCGAGTCGACTGATACTCCTCGCCGACTCTTCGCGCAATTCCTCGAGTCGAGCTCGCTCCTCGAGTCCAGTTCGCTCCTCGAGTCCAGTTCGCTCCTCGAGTCGAGCTCCGAGTCCGCGAGTCGACTGATACTCCTCGTCGACTCTTCACGCAATTCCTCGAGTCGAGCTCGCTCCTCGAGTCCAGTTCACTCCTCGAGTCGAGCTCCGAGTCCGCGAATCGACTGATACCCCCCGTGCCGACTCTTCACGCAAGTCCTCGAGTCGAGCTCGCTCCTCGAGTCCAGTTCGCTCCTCGAGTCGAGTTCGCTCCTCGAGTCTAGCTCCCTCCTCGAGTCCAGTTCGCTCCTCGAGTCGAGCTCACTCCTCGAGTCGAGCTCCGAGTCCGCGAGTCGACTGATACTCCTCGCCGACTCTTCACGTAATTCCTCGAGTCGAGCTCGCTCCTCGAGTCCAGTTCGCTCCTCGAGTCGAGCTCCGAGTCCGCGAGTCGACGAATACTCCCCGCCGACTCTTCACGCAATTCCTCGAGTCGAGCTCGCTCCTCGAGTCCAGCTCGTCCTCGAGTTCAGTTCGCTCCCGGAGTCCAATTCGCTCCTCGAGTCGAGCTCCGAGTCCGCGAGTCGACTGATACTCCTCGCCGACTCTTCACGCAAGTCCTCGAGTCGAGCTCACTCCTCGAGTCCAGTTCGCTCCTCGAGTCGAGCTCGGAGTCCGCGAGTCGACTGATACTCCTCGCCGAGTCGTCGCGCAATTCCTCGAGTCGAGCTCGCTCCTCGAGTCCGGTTCGCTCCTTGAGTCCAGTTCGCTCCTCGAGTCGAGCTCCGATTCCGCGAGTCGACTGATACTCCTCGCCGACTCTTCACGCAATTCCTCGGGTCGAGCTCGCTCCTCTAGTCCAATTCGCTCCTCGAGTTGAGCTCGCTCCTCGAGTCGAGCTCACTCCTCGAATCGAGCTCCGAGTCCGCGAGTCGAGTGATACTCCTCGCCGACTCTTCACGCAAGTCCTCGAGTCGAGCTCGCTCCTCGAGTCGAGCTCCGAGTACGCGAGTCGACTGATACTCCTCGCCGACTCTTCGCGCAATTCCTCGAGTCGAGCTCGGTCCTCGAGTCCAGTTCGCTCCTCGAGTCCAGTTCGCTCCTCGAGTCGAGCTCCGAGTCCGCGAGTCGACTGATACTCCCGGCCGACTCTTCACGCAATTCCTCGAGTCCAGCTCGTCCTCGAGCTCAGTTCGCTCCCCGAGTCCAATTCGCTCCTCGGGTCGAGCTCCGAGTCTGCGAGTCGACTGATACTCATCGCCGACTCTTCACGCAAGTCCTCGAGTCGAACTCGCTCCTCGAGTCCAGTTCGCTCCTCGAGTCGACCTCGCTCCTCGGGTCGAGCTCGCTCCTCGAGTCCAGTTTGCTTCTCGAGTCGAGCTCCGAGTCTTCGAGTCGACTGATACTCCTCGCCGACTCTTCGCGCAATTCCTCGAGTCAAGCTCCGAGTCCGCGAGTCGACTGATACTCCTCGCCGACTCTTCATGCAATTCCTTAAGTCGAGCTCGCTCCTCGAGTCCAGTTCGCTCCTCGAGTCGAGCTCCGAGTCCGCGAGTCGACTGATACTCCTCGTGCCGACTCTTCATGCAAGTCCTCGAGACGAGCTCGCTCCTCGAGTCGAGTTCGCTCCTCGAGTCGAGTTCGCTCCTCGAGTCTAGCTCGCTCCTCGAGTCCAGTTCACTCCTCGAGTCCAGTTCGCTGCTCGAGTCAAGCTCGCTCCTCGAGTCGAGCTCCGAGTCCGCGAGTCGACTAATACTCCTCGCCGACTCTTCAAGCAATTCCTCGAGTCGAGCTCGCTCCTGGAGTCCAGTTCGCTCCTCGAGTCGAGCTCCGAGTCCGCGAGTCGATTGATACTCCCCGCCGACTCTTCACGCAGTTCCTCGAGTCGAGCTCGCTCCTCGAGTCCAGCTCGCTCCTCGAGTTCAGTTCGCTCCCCGAGTCCAATTCGCTCTTCGAGTCGAGCTCCGAGTCCGCTAGTCGAGTGATACTCCTCGCCGACTCTTCACGCAAGTCCTCGAGTCGAGCTCGCTCCTCGAGTCTAGTTCGCTCCTCGAAACGAGCTCGCTCCTCGGGTCAAGCTCGCTCCTCGAGTCGAGCTCCAAGTCCGCGAGTCGACTGATACTCCTCGCCGACTCTTCGCGCAATTCCTCGAGTCGAGCTCGCTCCTCGAGTCCAGTTCGCTCCTCGAGTCCAGTTCGCTCCTCGAGTCGAGCTCCGAGTCCGCGAGTCGACTGATACTCCTCGCCGACTCTTCACGCAAGTCCTCGAGTCGAGCTCACTCCTCGAGTCCAGTTAGCTCCTCGAGTCGAGCTCGGAGTCCGCGAGTCGACTGATACTCCTTGCCGACTCGTCGCGCAATTCCTCGAGTCGAGCTCGCTCCTCGAGTCCAGTTCGCTCCTTGAGTCCAGTTCGCTCCTCGAGTCGAGCTCCGAGTCCGCGAGTCGACTGATACTCCTCGCCGACTCTTCACGCAATTCCTCGGGTCGAGCTCGCTCCTCTAGTCCAATTCGCTCCTCGAGTTGAGCTCGCTCCTCGAGTCGAGCTCACTCCTCGAATCGAGCTCCGAGTCCGCGAGTCGAGTGATACTCCTCGCCGACTCTTCACGCAAGTCCTCGAGTCCAGTTCGCTCCTCGAAACGAGCTCACTCCTCGGGTCGAGCTCGCTCCTCGAGTCGAGCTCCGAGTACGCGAGTCGACTGATACTCCTCGCCGACTCTTCGCGCAATTCCTCGAGTCGAGCTCGGTCCTCGAGTCCAGTTCGCTCCTCGAGTCCAGTTCGCTCCTCGAGTCGAGCTCCGAGTCCGCGAGTCGACTGATACTCCCGGCCGACTCTTCACGCAATTCCTCGAGTCGAGCTCGCTCCTCGAGTCCAGCTCGTCCTCGAGCTCAGTTCGCTCCCCGAGTCCAATTCGCTCCTCGGGTCGAGCTCCGAGTCTGCGAGTCGACTGATACTCATCGCCGACTCTTCACGCAAGTCCTCGAGTCGAACTCGCTCCTCGAGTCCAGTTCGCTCCTCGAGTCGACCTCGCTCCTCGGGTCGAGCTCGCTCCTCGAGTCCAGTTTGCTTCTCGAGTCGAGCTCCGAGTCGACTGATACTCCTCGCCGACTCTTCGCGCAATTCCTCGAGTCAAGCTCCGAGTCCGCGAGTCGACTGATACTCCTCGCCGACTCTTCATGCAATTCCTTAAGTCGAGCTCGCTCCTCGAGTCCAGTTCGCTCCTCGAGTCGAGCTCCGAGTCCGCGAGTCGACTGATACTCCTCGTGCCGACTCTTCATGCAAGTCCTCGAGACGAGCTCGCTCCTCGAGTCGAGTTCGCTCCTCGAGTCGAGTTCGCTCCTCGAGTCTAGGTCGCTCCTCGAGTCCAGTTCGCTCCTCGAGTCCAGTTCGCTGCTCGAGTCAAGCTCGCTCCTCGAGTCGAGTTCCGAGTCCGCGAGTCGACTGATACTCCTCGCCGACTCTTCAAGCAATTCCTCGAGTCGAGCTCGCTCCTGGAGTCCAGTTCGCTCCTCGAGTCGAGCTCCGAGTCCGCGAGTCGATTGATACTCCCCGCCGACTCTTCACGCAGTTCCTCGAGTCGAGCTCGCTCCTCGAGTCCAGCTCGCTCCTCGAGTTCAGTTCGCTCCCCGAGTCCAATTCGCTCTTCGAGTCGAGCTCCGAGTCCGCTAGTCGAGTGATACTCCTCGCCGACTCTTCACGCAAGTCCTCGAGTCGAGCTCGCTCCTCGAGTCTAGTTCGCTCCTCGAAACGAGCTCGCTCCTCGGGTCAAGCTCGCTCCTCGAGTCGAGCTCCAAGTCCGCGAGTCGACTGATACTCCTCGCCGACTCTTCGCGCAATTCCTCGAGTCGAGCTCGCTCCTCGAGTCCAGTTCGCTCCTCGAGTCCAGTTCGCTCCTCGAGTCGAGCTCCGAGTCCGCGAGTCGACTGATACTCCTCGCCGACTCTTCACGCAAGTCCTCGAGTCGAGCTCACTCCTCGAGTCCAGTTAGCTCCTCGAGTCGAGCTCGGAGTCCGCGAGTCGACTGATACTCCTTGCCGACTCGTCGCGCAATTCCTCGAGTCGAGCTCGCTCCTCGAGTCCAGTTCGCTCCTTGAGTCCAGTTCGCTCCTCGAGTCGAGCTCCGAGTCCGCGAGTCGACTGATACTCCTCGCCGACTCTTCACGCAATTCCTCGGGTCGAGCTCGCTCCTCTAGTCCAATTCGCTCCTCGAGTTGAGCTCGCTCCTCGAGTCGAGCTCACTCCTCGAATCGAGCTCCGAGTCCGCGAGTCGAGTGATACTCCTCGCCGACTCTTCACGCAAGTCCTCGAGTCCAGTTCGCTCCTCGAAACGAGCTCACTCCTCGGGTCGAGCTCGCTCCTCGAGTCGAGCTCCGAGTACGCGAGTCGACTGATACTCCTCGCCGACTCTTCGCGCAATTCCTCGAGTCGAGCTCGGTCCTCGAGTCCAGTTCGCTCCTCGAGTCCAGTTCGCTCCTCGAGTCGAGCTCCGAGTCCGCGAGTCGACTGATACTCCCGGCCGACTCTTCACGCAATTCCTCGAGTCGAGCTCGCTCCTCGAGTCCAGCTCGTCCTCGAGCTCAGTTCGCTCCCCGAGTCCAATTCGCTCCTCGGGTCGAGCTCCGAGTCTGCGAGTCGACTGATACTCATCGCCGACTCTTCACGCAAGTCCTCGAGTCGAACTCGCTCCTCGAGTCCAGTTCGCTCCTCGAGTCGACCTCGCTCCTCGGGTCGAGCTCGCTCCTCGAGTCCAGTTTGCTTCTCGAGTCGAGCTCCGAGTCGACTGATACTCCTCGCCGACTCTTCGCGCAATTCCTCGAGTCAAGCTCCGAGTCCGCGAGTCGACTGATACTCCTCGCCGACTCTTCATGCAATTCCTTAAGTCGAGCTCGCTCCTCGAGTCCAGTTCGCTCCTCGAGTCGAGCTCCGAGTCCGCGAGTCGACTGATACTCCTCGTGCCGACTCTTCATGCAAGTCCTCGAGACGAGCTCGCTCCTCGAGTCGAGTTCGCTCCTCGAGTCGAGTTCGCTCCTCGAGTCTAGGTCGCTCCTCGAGTCCAGTTCGCTCCTCGAGTCCAGTTCGCTGCTCGAGTCAAGCTCGCTCCTCGAGTCGAGTTCCGAGTCCGCGAGTCGACTGATACTCCTCGCCGACTCTTCAAGCAATTCCTCGAGTCGAGCTCGCTCCTGGAGTCCAGTTCGCTCCTCGAGTCGAGCTCCGAGTCCGCGAGTCGATTGATACTCCCCGCCGACTCTTCACGCAGTTCCTCGAGTCGAGCTCGCTCCTCGAGTCCAGCTCGCTCCTCGAGTTCAGTTCGCTCCCCGAGTCCAATTCGCTCTTCGAGTCGAGCTCCGAGTCCGCTAGTCGAGTGATACTCCTCGCCGACTCTTCACGCAAGTCCTCGAGTCGAGCTCGCTCCTCGAGTCTAGTTCGCTCCTCGAAACGAGCTCGCTCCTCGGGTCAAGCTCGCTCCTCGAGTCGAGCTCCAAGTCCGCGAGTCGACTGATACTCCTCGCCGACTCTTCGCGCAATTCCTCGAGTCGAGCTCGCTCCTCGAGTCCAGTTCGCTCCTCGAGTCCAGTTCGCTCCTCGAGTCGAGCTCCGAGTCCGCGAGTCGGCTGATACTCCTCGCCGACTCTTCACGCAAGTCCTCGAGTCGAGCTCACTCCTCGAGTCCAGTTAGCTCCTCGAGTCGAGCTCGGAGTCCGCGAGTCGACTGATACTCCTCGCCGACTCGTCGCGCAATTCCTCGAGTCGAGCTCGCTCCTCGAGTCCAGTTCGCTCCTTGAGTCCAGTTCGCTCCTCGAGTCGAGCTCCGAGTCCGCGAGTCGACTGATACTCCTCGCCGACTCTTCACGCAATTCCTCGGGTCGAGCTCGCTCCTCTAGTCCAATTCGCTCCTCGAGTTGAGCTCGCTCCTCGAGTCGAGCTCACTCCTCGAATCGAGCTCCGAGTCCGCGAGTCGAGTGATACTCCTCGCCGACTCTTCACGCAATTCCTCGGGTCGAGCTCGCTCCTCTAGTCCAATTCGCTCCTCGAGTTGAGCTCGCTCCTCGAGTCGAGCTCACTCCTCGAATCGAGCTCCGACTCCGCGAGTCGACTGATACTCCTCGTGCCGACTCTTCATGCAAGTCCTCGAGACGAGCTCGCTCCTCGAGTCGAGTTCGCTCCTCGAGTCGAGTTCGCTCCTCGAGTCTAGCTCGCTCCTCGAGTCCAGTTCGCTCCTCGAGTCCAGTTCGCTGCTCGAGTCAAGCTCGCTCCTCGAGTCGAGCTCCGAGTCCGCGAGTCGACTGATACTCCTCGCCGACTCTTCAAGCAATTCCTCGAGTCGAGCTCGCTCCTGGAGTCCAGTTCGCTCCTCGAGTCGAGCTCCGAGTCCGCGAGTCGATTGATACTCCCCGCCGACTCTTCACGCAGTTCCTCGAGTCGAGCTCGCTCCTCGAGTCCAGCTCGCTCCTCGAGTTCAGTTCGCTCCCCGAGTCCAATTCGCTCTTCGAGTCGAGCTCCGAGTCCGCTAGTCGAGTGATACTCCTCGCCGACTCTTCACGCAAGTCCTCGAGTCAAGCTCGCTCCTCGAGTCTAGTTCGCTCCTCGAAACGAGCTCGCTCCTCGGGTCAAGCTCGCTCCTCGAGTCGAGCTCCAAGTCCGCGAGTCGACTGATACTCCTCGCCGACTCTTCGCGCAATTCCTCGAGTCGAGCTCGCTCCTCGAGTCCAGTTCGCTCCTCGAGTCCAGTTCGCTCCTCGAGTCGAGCTCCGAGTCCGTGAGTCGACTGATACTCCTCGCCGACTCTTCACGCAAGTCCTCGAGTCGAGCTCACTCCTCGAGTCCAGTTAGCTCCTCGAGTCGAGCTCGGAGTCCGCGAGTCGACTGATACTCCTCGCCGACTCGTCGCGCAATTCCTCGAGTCGAGCTCGCTCCTCGAGTCCAGTTCGCTCCTTGAGTCCAGTTCGCTCCTCGAGTCGAGCTCCGAGTCCGCGAGTCGACTGATACTCCTCGCCGACTCTTCACGCAATTCCTCGGGTCGAGCTCGCTCCTCTAGTCCAATTCGCTCCTCGAGTTGAGCTCGCTCCTCGAGTCGAGCTCACTCCTCGAATCGAGCTCCGAGTCCGCGAGTCGAGTGATACTCCTCGCCGACTCTTCACGCAAGTCCTCGAGTCCAGTTCGCTCCTCGAAACGAGCTCACTCCTCGGGTCGAGCTCGCTCCTCGAGTCGAGCTCCGAGTACGCGAGTCGACTGATACTCCTCGCCGACTCTTCGCGCAATTCCTCGAGTCGAGCTCGGTCCTCGAGTCCAGTTCGCTCCTCGAGTCCAGTTCGCTCCTCGAGTCGAGCTCCGAGTCCGCGAGTCGACTGATACTCCCGGCCGACTCTTCACGCAATTCCTCGAGTCGAGCTCGCTCCTCGAGTCCAGCTCGTCCTCGAGCTCAGTTCGCTCCCCGAGTCCAATTCGCTCCTCGGGTCGAGCTCCGAGTCTGCGAGTCGACTGATACTCATCGCCGACTCTTCACGCAAGTCCTCGAGTCGAACTCGCTCCTCGAGTCCAGTTCGCTCCTCGAGTCGACCTCGCTCCTCGGGTCGAGCTCGCTCCTCGAGTCCAGTTTGCTTCTCGAGTCGAGCTCCGAGTCGACTGATACTCCTCGCCGACTCTTCGCGCAATTCCTCGAGTCAAGCTCCGAGTCCGCGAGTCGACTGATACTCCTCGCCGACTCTTCATGCAATTCCTTAAGTTGAGCTCGCTCCTCGAGTCCAGTTCGCTCCTCGAGTCGAGCTCCGAGTCCGCGAGTCGACTGATACTCCTCGTGCCGACTCTTCATGCAAGTCCTCGAGACGAGCTCGCTCCTCGAGTCGAGTTCGCTCCTCGAGTCGAGTTCGCTCCTCGAGTCTAGCTCGCTCCTCGAGTCCAGTTCGCTCCTCGAGTCCAGTTCGCTGCTCGAGTCAAGCTCGCTCCTCGAGTCGAGCTCCGAGTCCGCGAGTCGACTGATACTCCTCGCCGACTCTTCAAGCAATTCCTCGAGTCGAGCTCGCTCCTGGAGTCCAGTTCGCTCCTCGAGTCGAGCTCCGAGTCCGCGAGTCGATTGATACTCCCCGCCGACTCTTCACGCAGTTCCTCGAGTCGAGCTCGCTCCTCGAGTCCAGCTCGCTCCTCGAGTTCAGTTCGCTCCCCGAGTCCAATTCGCTCTTCGAGTCGAGCTCCGAGTCCGCTAGTCGAGTGATACTCCTCGCCGACTCTTCACGCAAGTCCTCGAGTCGAGCTCGCTCCTCGAGTCCAGTTCGCTCCTCGAAACGAGCTCGCTCCTCAGGTCAAGCTCGCTCCTCGAGTCGAGCTCCAAGTCCGCGAGTCGACTGATACTCCTCGCCGACTCTTCGCGCAATTCCTCGAGTCGAGCTCGCTCCTCGAGTCCAGTTCGCTCCTCGAGTCCAGTTCGCTCCTCGAGTCGAGCTCCGAGTCCGCGAGTCGACTGATACTCCTCGCCGACTCTTCACGCAATTCCTCGAGTCGAGCTCGCTCCTCGAGTCCAGTTCACTCCTCGAGTCGAGCTCCGAGTCCGCGAGTCGACTTATACCCCCCGTGCCGACTCTTCACGCAATTCCTCGAGTCGAGCTCGCTCCTCGAGTCCAGTTCACTCCTCGAGTCGAGCTCCGAGTCCGCGAGTCGACTGATACCCCCCGTGCCGACTCTTCACGCAAGTCCTCGAGTCGAGCTCGCTCCTCGAGTCCAGCTCGCTCCTCGAGTCGAGTTTGCTCCTCGAGTCTAGCTCCCTCCTCGAGTCCAGTTCGCTCCTCGAGTCGAGCTCACTCCTCGAGTCGAGCTCCGAGTCCGCGAGTCGACTGATACTCCTCGCCGACTCTTCACGCAATTCCTCGAGTCGAGCTCGCTCCTCGAGTCCAGTTCGCTCCTCGAGTCGAGCTCCGAGTCCGCGAGTCGACTGATACTCCCCGCCGACTCTTCACGCAATTCCTCGAGTCGAGCTCGCTCCTCGAGTCCAGCTCGTCCTCGAGTTCAGTTCGCTCCCCGAGTCCAATTCGCTCCTCGAGTCGAGCTCCGAGTCCGCGAGTCGACTGATACTCCTCGCCGACTCTTCACGCAAGTCCTCGAGTCGAGCTCACTCCTCGAGTCCAGTTCGCTCCTCGAGTCGAGCTCCGAGTCCGCGAGTCGACTGATACTCCTCGCCGACTCGTCGCGCAATTTTTCGAGTCGAGCTCGCTCCTCGAGTCCAGTTCGCTCCTCGAGTCGAGCTCCGAGTCCGCGAGTCGACTGATACTCCTCGCCGACTCTTCACGCAATTCCTCGGGTCGATCTCGCTCCTCGAGTCCAATTCGCTCCTCGAGTTGAGCTCGCTCCTCGAGTCGAGCTCACTCCTCGAATCGAGCTCCGAGTCCGCGAGTCGAGTGATACTCCTCGCCGACTCTTCACGCAAGTCCTCGAGTCGAGCTCGCTCCTCGAGTCCAGTTCGCTCCTCGAAACGAGCTCACTCCTCGGGTCGAGCTCGCTCCTCGAGTCGAGCTCCGAGTACGCGAGTCGACTGATACTCCTCGCCGACTCTTCGCGCAATTCCTCGAGTCGAGCTCGCTCCTCGAGCCAGTTCACTCCTCGAGTCGAGCTCCGAGTCCGCGAGTCGACTTATACCCCCCGTGCCGACTCTTCACGCAATTCCTCGAGTCGAGCTCGCTCCTCGAGTCCAGTTCACTCCTCGAGTCGAGCTCCGAGTCCGCGAGTCGACTGATACCCCCCGTGCCGACTCTTCACGCAAGTCCTCGAGTCGAGCTCGCTCCTCGAGTCGAGTTTGCTCCTCGACTCTAGCTCCCTCCTCGAGTCCAATTCGCTCCTCGAGTCGAGCTCACTCCTCGAGTCGAGCTCCGAGTCCGCGAGTCGACTGATACTCCTCGCCGACTCTTCACGCAATTCCTCGAGTCGAGCTCGCTCCTCGAGTCCAGTTCGCTCCTCGAGTCGAGCTCCGAGTCCGCGAGTCGACTGATACTCCCCGCCGACTCTTCACGCAATTCCTCGAGTCGAGCTCGCTCCTCGAGTCCAGCTCGTCCTCGAGTTCAGTTCGCTCCCCGAGTCCAATTCGCTCCTCGAGTCGAGCTCCGAGTCCGCGAGTCGACTGATACTCCTCGCCGACTCTTCACGCAAGTCCTCGAGTCGAGCTCACTCCTCGAGTCCAGTTCGCTCCTCGAGTCGAGCTCCGAGTCCGCGAGTCGACTGATACTCCTCGCCGACTCGTCGCGCAATTTTTCGAGTCGAGCTCGCTCCTCGAGTCCAGTTCGCTCCTCGAGTCGAGCTCCGAGTCCGCGAGTCGACTGATACTCCTCGCCGACTCTTCACGCAATTCCTCGGGTCGATCTCGCTCCTCGAGTCCAATTCGCTCCTCGAGTTGAGCTCGCTCCTCGAGTCGAGCTCACTCCTCGAATCGAGCTCCGAGTCCGCGAGTCGAGTGATACTCCTCGCCGACTCTTCACGCAAGTCCTCGAGTCGAGCTCGCTCCTCGAGTCCAGTTCGCTCCTCGAAACGAGCTCACTCCTCGGGTCGAGCTCGCTCCTCGAGTCGAGCTCCGAGTACGCGAGTCGACTGATACTCCTCCCCGACTCTTCGCGCAATTCCTCGAGTCGAGCTCGGTCCTCGAGTCCAGTTCGCTCCTCGAGTCCAGTTCGCTCCTCGAGTCGAGCTCGCTCCTCGAGTCGAGCTCCGAGTCCGCGAGTCGACTGATACTCCTCGCCGACTCTTCACGCAATTCCTCGAGTCGAGCTCGCTCCTCGAGTCCAGTTCGCTCCTCGAGTCGAGCTCCGAGTCCGCGAGTCGACTGATACTCCCGGCCGACTCTTCACGCAATTCCTCGAGTCGAGCTCGCTCCTCGAGTCCATCTCGTCCTCGAGCTCAGTTCGCTCCCCGAGTCCAATTCGCTCCTCGGGTCGAGCTCCGAGTCTGCGAGTCGACTGATTCTCATCGCCAACTCTTCACGCAAGTCCTCGAGTCGAGCTCGCTCCTCGAGTCCAGTTCGCTCCTCGAGTCGAGCTCGCTCCTCGGGTCGAGCTCGCTCCTCGAGTCCAGTTTGCTCCTCGAGTCGAGCTCCGAGTCCGCGAGTCGACTGATACTCCCGGCCGACTCTTCACGCAATTCCTCGAGTCGAGCTCGCTCCTCGAGTCCATCTCGTCCTCGAGCTCAGTTCGCTCCCCGAGTCATATTCGCTCCTCGGGTCGAGCTCCGAGTCTGCGAGTCGACTGATTCTCATCGCCAACTCTTCACGCAAGTCCTCGAGTCGAGCTCGCTCCTCGAGTCCAGTTCGCTCCTCGAGTCGAGCTCGCTCCTCGGGTCGAGCTCGCTCCTCGAGTCCAGTTCGCTCCTCGGGTCGACCTCGCTCCTCGGGTCGAGCTCGCTCCTCGAGTCCAGTTTGCTTCTCGAGTCGAGCTCCGAGTCGACTGATACTCCTCGCCGACTCTTCGCGCAATTCCTCGAGTCAAGCTCCGAGTCCGCGAGTCGACTGATACTCCTCGCCGACTCTTCATGCAATTCCTTAAGTCGAGCTCGCTCCTCGAGTCCAGTTCGCTCCTCGAGTCGAGCTCCGAGTCCGCGAGTCGACTGATACTCCTCGTGCCGACTCTTCATGCAAGTCCTCGAGTCGAGCTCGCTCCTCGAGTCGAGTTCGCTCCTCGAGTCGAGTTCGCTCCTCGAGTCTAGCTCGCTCCTCGAGTCCAGTTCGCTCCTCGAGTCCAGTTCGCTCCTCGAGTCTAGTTCGCTCCTCGAAACGAGGTCGCTCCTCGAGTCCAGTTCGCTCCTCGAGTCGAGCTCCGAGTCCGCGAGTCGACTGATACTCCTCGCCGACTCTTCACGCAATTCCTCGAGTCGAGCTCGCTCCTCGAGTCCAGTTGACTCCTCGAGTCGAGCTCCGAGTCCGCGAGTCGACTGATACCCCCCGTGCCGACTCTTCACGCAATTCCGCGAGTCGAGCTCGCTCCTCGAGTCCAGTTCACTCCTCGAGTCGAGCTCCGAGTCCGCGAGTCGACTGATACCCCCCGTGCCGACTCTTCACGCAAGTCCTCGAGTCGAGCTCGCTTCTCGAGTCCAGTTCGCTCCTCGAGTCGAGTTCGCTCCTCGAGTCTAGCTCCCTCCTCGAGTCCAGTTCGCTCCTCGAGTCGAGCTCACTCCTCGAGTCGAGCTCCGAGTCCGCGAGTCAACTGATACTCCTCGCCGACTCTTCACGGAAGTCCTCGAGTCGAGCTCACTCCTCGAGTCCAGTTCGCTCCTCGAGTCGAGCTCCGAGTCCGCGAGTCGACTGATACTCCTCGCCGACTCGTCGCGCAATTCCTCGAGTCGAGCTCGCTCCTCGAGTCCAGTTCGCTCCTTGAGTCCAGTTCGCTCCTCGAGTCGAGCTCCGAGTCCGCGAGTCGACTGATACTCCTCGCCGACTCGTCGCGCAATTCCTCGAGTCGAGCTCGCTCCTCGAGTCCAGTTCGCTCCTCGAGTCGAGCTCCGAGTTCGCGAGTCGACTGATACTCCTCGCCGACTCTTCACGCAATTCCTCGGGTCGATCTCGCTCCTCGAGTCCAATTCGCTCCTCGAGTCGAGCTCACTCCTCGAATCGAGCTCCGAGTCCGCGAGTCGAGTGATACTCCTCGCCGACTTTTCACGCAAGTCCTCGAGTCGAGCTCGCTCCTCGAGTCCAGTTCACTCCTCGAAACGAGCTCACTCCTCGGGTCGAGCTCGCTCCTCGAGTCGAGCTCCGAGTACGCGAGTCGACTGATACTCCTCGCCAACTCTTCGCGCAATTCCTCGAGTCGAGCTCGGTCCTCGAGTCCAGTTCGCTCCTCGAGTCCAGTTCGCTCCTCGAGTCGAGCTCGCTCCTCGAGTCGAGCTCGGAGTGCGCGAGTCGACTGATACTCCTCGCCGACTCTTCACGCAATTCCTCGAGTCGAGCTCGCTCCTCGAGTCCAGTTCGCTCCACGAGTCGAGCTCCGAGTCCGCGAGTCGAGTGATACTCCCGGCCGACTCTTCACGCAATTCCTCGAGTCGAGCTCGCTCCTCGAGTCCATCTCGTCCTCGAGCTCAGTTCGCTCCCCAAGTCCAATTCGCTCCTCGGGTCGAGCTCCGAGTCTGCGAGTCGACTGATTCTCATCGCCAACTCTTCACGCAAGTCCTCGAGTCGAGCTCGCTCCTCGAGTCCAGTTCGCTCCTCGAGTCGAGCTCGCTCCTCGGGTCGAGCTCGCTCCTCGAGTCCAGTTTGCTCCTCGAGTCGAGCTCCGAGTCCGCGAGTCGACTGATACTCCTCGCCGACTCTTCGCGCAATTCCTCGAGTCAAGCTCCGAGTCCGCGAGTCGACTGATACTCCTCGCCGACTCTTCATGCAATTCCTTAAGTCGAGCTCGCTCCTCGAGTCCAGTTCGCTCCTCGAGTCGAGCTCCGAGTCCGCGAGTCGACTGATACTCCTCGTGCCGACTCTTCGCGCAATTCCTCGAGTCGAGCTCGGTCCTCGAGTCCAGTTCGCTCCTCGAGTCCAGTTCGCTCCTCGAGTCGAGCTCGCTCCTCGAGTCGAGCTCCGAGTCCGCGAGTCGACTGATACTCCTCGCCGACTCTTCACGCAATTCCTCGAGTCGAGCTCGCTCCTCGAGTCCAGTTCGCTCCTCGAGTCGGGCTCCGAGTCCGCGAGTCGACTGATACTCCCGGCCGACTCTTCACGCAATTCCTCGAGTCGAGCTCGCTCCTCGAGTCCATCTCGTCCTCGAGCTCAGTTCGCTCCCCGAGTCCAATTCCCTCCTCGGGTCGAGCTCCGAGTCTGCGAGTCGACTGATTCTCATCGCCAACTCTTCACGCAAGTCCTCGAGTCGAGCTCGCTCCTCGAGTCCAGTTCGCTCCTCGAGTCGAGCTCGCTCCTCGGGTCGAGCTCGCTCCTCGAGTCCAGTTTGCTCCTCGAGTCGAGCTCCGAGTCCGCGAGTCGACTGATACTCCTCGCCGACTCTTCGCGCAATTCCTCGAGTCAAGCTCCGAGTCCGCGAGTCGACTGATACTCCTCGCCGACTCTTCATGCAATTCCTTAAGTCGAGCTCGCTCCTCGAGTCCAGTTCGCTCCTCGAGTCGAGCTCCGAGTCCGCGAGTCGACTGATACTCCTCGTGCCGACTCTTCATGCAAGTCCTCGAGTCGAGCTCGCTCCTCGAGTCGAGTTCGCTCCTCGAGTCGAGTTCGCTCCTCGAGTCTAGCTCGCTCCTCGAGTCCAGTTCGCTCCTCGAGTCCAGTTCGCTCCTTGAGTCTAGTTCGCTCCTCGAAACGAGCTCGCTTCTCGAGTCCAGTTCGCTCCACGAGTCGAGCTCCGAGTCCGCGAGTCCACTGATACTCCTCGCCGACTCTTCACGCAATTCCTCGAGTCGAGCTCGCTCCTCGAGTCCAGTTGACTCCTCGAGTCGAGCTCCGAGTCCGCGAGTCGACTGATACCCCCCGTGCCGACTCTTCACGCAATTCCGCGAGTCGAGCTCGCTCCTCGAGTCCAGTTCACTCCTCGAGTCGAGCTCCGAGTCCGCGAGTCGACTGATATCCCCCGTGCCGACTCTTCACGCAAGTCCTCGAGTCGAGCTCGCTCCTCGAGTCCAGTTCGCTCCTCGAGTCGAGTTCGCTCCTCGAGTCTAGCTCCCTCCTCGAGTCCAGTTCGCTCCTCGAGTCGAGCTCACTCCTCTAGTCGAGCTCCGAGTCCGCGAGTCGACTGATACTCCTCGCCGACTCTTCACGCAAGTCCTCGAGTCGAGCTCACTCCTCGAGTCCAGTTCGCTCCTCGAGTCGAGCTCCGAGTCCGCGAGTCGACTGATACTCCTCGCCGACTCGTCGCGCAATTCCTCGAGTCGAGCTCGCTCCTCGAGTCCAGTTCGCTCCTTGAGTCCAGTTCGCTCCTCGAGTCGAGCTCCGAGTCCGCGAGTCGACTGATACTCCTCGCCGACTCTTCACGCAATTCCTCGGGTCGTGCTCGCTCCTCGAGTCCAATTCGCTCCTCGAGTCGAGCTCGCTCCTCGAATCGAGCTCACACCTCGAATCGAGCTCCGAGTCTGCGAGTCGAGTGATACTCCTCGCCGACTCTTCACGCAAGTCCTCGAGTCGAGCTCGCTCCTAGAGTCCAGTTCGCTCCTCGAAACGAGCTCACTCCTCGGGTCGAGCTCGCTCCTCGAGTCGAGCTCCGAGTCCGCGAGTCGACTGATACTCCTCGCCGACTCTTCGCGCAATTCCTCGAGTCGAGCTCGGTCCTCGAGTAGAGTTCGCTCCTCGAGTCGAGTTCGCTCCTCGAGTAGAGTTCGCTCCTCGAGTAGAGTTCGCTCCTCGTGCCGACTCTTCATGCAAGTCCTCGAGTCGAGCTCGCTCCTCGAGTAGAGTTCGCTCCTCGAGTCGAGTTCGCTCCTCGAGTCTAGCTCGCTAATCGAGTCCAGTTCGCTCCTCGAGTCCAGTTCGCTCCTCGAGTCGAGCTCGCTCCTCGAGTCGAGCTCCGAGTCCGCGAGTCGACTGATACTCCTCGCCGACTCTTCACGCAATTCCTCGAGTCGAGCTCGCTCCTCGAGTCCAGTTCGCTCCTCGAGTCGAGCTCCGAGTCCGCGAGTCGACTGATACTCCCGGCCGACTCTTCACGCAATATCTCGAGTCGAGCTCGCTCCTCGAGTCCAGCTCGTCCTCGAGCTCAGTTCGCTCCCCGAGTCCAATTCGCTCCTCGGGTCGAGCTCCGAGTCTGCGAGTCGACTGATACTCATCGCCGACTCTTCACGCAAGTCCTCGAGTCGAGCTCGCTCCTCGAGTCCAGTTCGCTCCTCGAGTCGAGCTCGCTCCTCGAGTCCAGTTCGCTCCTCGAGTCGAGCTCCGAGTCCGCGAGTCGACAGATACTCCTCGCCGTCTCTTCGCGCAATTCCTCGAGTCAAGCTCCGAGTCCGCGAGTCGACTGATACTCCTCGCCGACTCTTCACGCAATTCCTCAAGTCGAGCTCGCTCCTCGAGTCCAGTTCGCTCCTCGAGTCGAGCTCCGAGTCCGCGAGTCGACTGATACTCCTCGTGCCGACTCTTCATGCAAGTCCTCGAGTCGAGCTCGCTCCTCGAGTAGAGTTCGCTCCTCGAGTCGAGTTCGCTCCTCGAGTCTAGCTCGCTAATCGAGTCCAGTTCGCTCCTCGAGTCCAGTTCGCTGCTCGAGTCGAGCTCGCTCCTCGAGTCGAGGTCCGAGTCCGCGAGTCGACTGATACTCCTCGCCGACTCTTCAAGCAATTCCTCGAGTCGAGCTCGCTCCTGGAGTCCAGTTCGCTCCTCGAGTCGAGCTCCGAGTCCGCGAGTCGATTGATACTCCCCGCCGACTCTTCACGCAGTTCCTCGAGTCGAGCTCGCTCCTCGAGTCCAGCTCGCTCCTCGAGTTCAGTTCGCTCCCTGAGTCCAATTCGCTCCTCGAGTCGAGCTCCGAGTCCGCTAGTCGACTGATACTCCTCGCCGACTCTTCACGCAAGTCCTCGAGTCGAGCTCGCTCCTCGAGTCTAGTTTGCTCCTCGAAACGAGCTCGCTCCTCGGGTCAAGCTCGCTCCTCGAGTCGAGCTCCAAGTCCGCGAGTCGACTGATACTCCTCGCCGACTCTTCACGCAATTCCTCGAGTCGAGCTCGCTCCTCGGGTCCAGTTGACTCCTCGAGTCGAGCTTCGAGTCCGCGAGTCGACTGATACCCCCCGTGCCGACTCTTCACGCAATTCCTCGAGTCGAGCTCGCTCCTCGAGTCTAGTTTGCTCCTCGAAACGAGCTCGCTCCTCGGGTCAAGCTCGCTCCTCGAGTCGAGCTCCAAGTCCGCGAGTCGACTGATACTCCTCGCCGACTCTTCACGCAATTCCTCGAGTCGAGCTCGCTCCTCGGGTCCAGTTGACTCCTCGAGTCGAGCTTCGAGTCCGCGAGTCGACTGATACCCCCCGTGCCGACTCTTCACGCAATTCCTCGAGTCGAGCTCGCTCCTCGAGTCCAGTTCACTCCTCGAGTCGAGCTCCGAGTCCGCGAGTCGACTGATACCCCCCGTGCCGACTCTTCACACAAGTCCTCGTGTCGAGCTCGCTCCTCGAGTCCAGTTCGCTCCTCGAGTCGAGTTCGCTCCTCGAGTCTAGCTCCCTCCTCGAGTCCAGTTCGCTCGTCGAGTCGAGCTCACTCCTCGAGTCGAGCTCCGAGTCTGCGAGTCGACTGATACTCCTCGCCGACTCTTCACGCAATTCCTCGAGTCGAGCTCGCTCCTCGAGTCCAGTTCGCTCCTCGAGTCGAGCTCCGAGTCCGCAAGTCGACTGATACTCCCCGCCGACTCTTCACGCAATTCCTCGAGTCGAGCTCGCTCCTCGAGTCCAGCTCGTCCTCGAGTTCAGTTCGCTCCCCGAGTCCAATTCGCTCCTCGAGTCGAGCTCCGAGTCCGCGAGTCGACTGATACTCCTCGCCGACTCTTCACGCAAGTCCTCGAGTCGAGCTCACTCCTCGAGTCCAGTTCGCTCCTCGAGTCGAGCTCCGAGTCCGCGAGTCGACTGATACTCCTCGCCGACTCGTCGCGCAATTCCTCGAGTCGAGCTCGCTCCTCGAGTCCAGTTCGCTCCTTGAGTCCAGTTCGCTCCTCGAGTCGAGCTCCGAGTCCGGGAGTCGACTGATACTCCTCGCCGACTCTTCACGCAATTCCTCGGGTCGAGCTCGCTCCTCGAGTCCAATTCGCTCCTCGAGTCGAGCTCGCTCCTCGAGTCGAGCTCACTCCTCGAATCGAGCTCCGAGTCCGCGAGTCGAGTGATACTCCTCGCCGACTCTTCACGAAAGTCCTCGAGTCGAGCTCGTTCCTCGAGTCCAGTTCGGTCCTCGAAACGAGCTCACTCCTCGGGTCGAGCTCGCTCCTCGAGTCGAGCTCCGAGTCCGCGAGTCGACTGATACTCCTCGCCGACTCTTCGCGCAATTCCTCGAGTCGAGCTCGGTCCTCGAGTCCAGTTCGCTCCTCGAGTCCAGTTCGCTCCTCGAGTCGAGCTCGCTCCTCGAGTCAAGCTCCGAGTCCGCGAGTCGACTGATACTCCTCGCCGACTCTTCACGCAATTCCTCGAGTCGAGCTCGCTCCTCGAGTCCAGTTCGCTCCTCGAGTCGAGCTCCGAGTCCGTGAGTCGACTGATACTCCCGGCCGACTCTTCACGCATTTCCTCGAGTCGAGCTCGCTCCTCGAGTCCAGCTCGTCCTCGAGCTCAGTTCGCTCCCCGAGTCCAATTCGCTCCTCGGGTCGAGCTCCGAGTCTGCGAGTCGACTGATACTCATCGCCGACTCTTCACGCAAGTCGTCGAGTCGAGCTCGCTCCTCGAGTCCAGTTCGCTCCTCGAGTCGAGCTCGCTCCTCGAGTCCAGTTCGCTCCTCGAGTCGAGCTCCGAGTCCGCGAGTCGACTGATACTCCTCGCCGTCTCTTCGCGCAATTCCTCGAGTCAAGCTCCGAGTCCGCGAGTCGACTGATACTCCTCGCCGACTCTTCACGCAATTCCTCAAGTCGAGCTCGCTCCTCGAGTCCAGTTCGCTCCTCGAGTCGAGCTCCGAGTCCGCGAGTCGACTGATACTCCTCATGCCGACTCTTCATGCAAGTCCTCGAGTCGAGCTCGCTCCTCGAGTCGAGTTCGCTCCTCGAGTCGAGTTCGCTCCTCGAGTCTAGCTCGCTCCTCGATTCCAGTTCGCTCCTCGAGTCCAGTTCGCTGCTCAAGTCGAGCTCGCTCCTCGAGTCGAGGTCCGAGTCCGCGAGTCGACTGATACTCCTCGCCGACTCTTCAAGCAATTCCTCGAGTCGAGCTCGCTCCTGGAGTCCAGTTCGCTCCTCGAGTCGAGCTCCGAGTCCGCGAGTCGATTGATACTCCCCGCCGACTCTTCACGCAGTTCCTCGAGTCGAGCTCGCTCCTCGAGTCCAGCTCGCTCCTCGAGTTCAGTTCGCTCCCCGAGTCCAATTCGCTCCTCGAGTCGAGCTCCGAGTCCGCTAGTCGACTGATACTCCTCGCCGACTCTTCACGCAAGTCCTCGAGTCGAGCTCGCTCCTTGAGTCCAGTTCGCAACTCGAGTCGACCTCGCTCCTCGAGTCCAGTTCGCTCCTCGAGTCGAGCTCCGAGTCCGCGAGTCGACTGATACTCGTCACCGACTCTTCACGCAATTCCTCGGGTCGAACTCACTCCTCGAGTCCAGTTCGCTCCTCGAGTCGAGCTCGCTCCTTGAGTCGAGCCCCGAGTGCGCGAGTCGACTGATACTCCTCGCCGACTCTTTATGCAATTCCTCGAGTCGAGCTCGCTCCTCGAGTCCAATTCGCTCCTCGAGTCCAGTTCGCTCCTCGACTCGAGCTCCGAGTCCGCGAGTCGACTGATTCTCCTCGTGCCGACTTCACGCAAGTCCTCGACTCGAGCTTGCTCCCCGAGTCCAGTTCGCTCCTCGAGTCGAGCTCGCTCCTCGAGTCCAGTTCGCTCCTCGAGTCGAGCTCGCTCCTCGAGTCGAGCTACGAGTCCGCGAGTCGACTGATACTCCTCGCCGACTCTTCACGCAATTCCTCGAGTCGAGCTCGCTCCTCGAGTCCAATTCGCTCCTCAAGTCTAGTTCGCTCCTCGAGTCGAGCTCCGAGTCCGCGAGTCGACTGATACTCCTCGTGCCGACTCTTCACGTAAGTCCTCGAGTCGAGCTCGCTCCTCGAGTCGAGTTCGCTCCTCGAGTCGAGTTCGTTCCTCGAGTCTAGCTCGCTCCTCGAGTCCAGTTCGCTCCTCGAGTCCAGTTCGCTCCTCGAGTCGAGCTCGCTCCTCGAGTCCAGTTCGCCCCTCGAGTCGAGCTCGCTCCTCGAGTCTAGTTCGCTCCTCGAGTCGAGCTCGCTCCTCGAGTCCAGTTCGCCCCTCGAGTCGAGCTCGCTCCTCGAGTCCAGTTCGCTCCTCGAGTCGAGCTCGCTCCTCGGGTCGAGCTCGCTCCTCGAGTCCAGTTCGCTCCTCGAGTCGAGCTCCGAGTCCACGAGTCGACTGATACTCCTCGCCGACTCTTCACGCAATTCCTCGAGTCGAGCTCGCTCCTCGAGTCCAGCTCACTCCTCGAGTCCAGTTCGCTCCTCGAGTTGAGTTCGCTCCTCGAGTCCAGTTCGCTCCTCGAGTCCAGTTCGCTCCTCGAGTCGAACTCGCTCCTCGGGTCGAGCTCGCTCCTCGAGTCCAGTTCGCTCCTCGAGTCGAGCTCCGAGTCCACGAGTCGACTGATACTCCTCGCCGACTCTTCACGCAATTCCTCGAGTCGAGCTCCGAGTCCGCGAGTCGACTGGTACTCCTCGCCGACTCTTCACGCAAGTCCTCGAGTCGAGCTCGCTTCTTGAGTCCAGTTTGCTCCTCGAGTCGAGCTCCGAGTCCGCGAGTCGACTGATACTCCTAGCCGACTCTTCGCGCAATTCCTCGAGTCAAGCTCCGAGTCCGCGAGTCGACTGATACTCCTCGCCGACTCTTCACGCAATTCCTCAAGTCGAGCTCGCTCCTCGAGTCCAGTTCGCTCCTCGAGTCGAGCTCCGAGTCCGCGAGGCGACTGATACTCCTCGTGCCGACTCTTCATGCAAGTCCTCGAGTCGAGCTCGCTCCTCGAGTCGAGTTCGCTCCTGGAGTCGAGTTCGCTCCTCGAGTCTAGCTCGCTCATCGAGTCCAGTTCGCTCCTCGAGTCCAGTTCGCTGCTCGAGTCGAGCTCGCTCCTCGAGTCGAGCTCCGAGTCCGCGAGTCGACTGATACTCCTCGCCGACTCTTCACGCAAGTCCTCGAATCGAGCTCGCTCCTCGAGTCCAGTTCGCTCCTCGAGTCGAGATCGCTCCTCGGGTCGAGCTCGCTCCTCGAGTCCAGTTTGCTCCTCGAGTCGAGCTCCGAGTCCGCGAGTCGACTGATACTTCTCGCCGACTCTTCGCGCAATTCCTCTAGTCAAGCTCCGAGTCTGCGAGTCGACTGATACTTCTCGCCGACTCTTCACGCAATTCCTCGAGTCGAGCTCGCTTCTTGAGTCCAGTTCGCTCCTCGAGTCGAGCTCCGAGTCCGCGAGTCGACTGATACTCCTCGCCGACTCGTCGCGCAATTCCTCGAGTCGAGCTCGCTCCTCGAGTCCAGTTCGCTCCTTGAGTCCAGTTCGCTCCTCGAGTCGAGCTCCGAGTCCGCGAGTCGACTGATACTCCTCGCCGACTCTTCACGCAATTCCTCGGGTCGAGGTCGCTCCTCGAGTCCAATTCGCTCCTCGAGTCGAGCTAGCTCCTCGAGTCGAGCTCGCTCCTCGAATCGAGCTCCGAGTCCGCGAGTCGAGTGATACTCCTCGCCGACTCTTCACGCAAGTCCTCGAGTCGAGCTCGCTCCTCGAGTCCAGTTCGCTCCTCGAAACGAGCTCGCTCCTCGGGTCAAGCTCGCTCCTCGAGTCGAGCTCCGAGTCCGCGAGTCGACTGATACTCCTCGCCGACTCTTCGCGCAATTCCTCGAGTCGAGCTCGGTCCTCGAGTCCAGTTCGCTCCTCGAGTCCAGTTCGCTCCTGGAGTCGAGCTCTGTGTCCGCGAGTCGACTGATACTCCCCGTGCCGACTCTTCACGCAAGTCCTCGAGTCGAGCTCGCTCCTCGAGTCCAGTTCGCTCCTGGAGTCGAGTTCGCTCCTGGAGTCCAGTTCGCTCCTGGAGTCCAGTTCGCTCCTGGAGTCGAGCTCGCTCCTCGAGTCCAGTTCGCTCCTCGAAACGAGCTCGCTCCTCGGGTCAAGCTCGCTCCTCGAGTCGAGCTCCGAGTCCGCGAGTCGACTGATACTCCTCGCCGACTCTTCGCGCAATTCCTCGAGTCGAGCTCGCTCCTCGAGTCCAGTTCGCTCCTCGAGTCCAGTTCGCTCCTGGAGTCGAGCTCCGTGTCCGCGAGTCGACTGATACTCCCCGTGCCGACTCTTCACGCAAGTCCTCGAGTCTAGCTCGCTCCTCGAGTCGAGCTCCGAGTCCGCTAGTCGACTGATACTCCTCGCCGACTCTTCACGCAATTCCTCGAGTCGAGCTCGCTCCTCGAGTCCAGTTCGCTCCTCGAGTCGAGCTCCGAGTCCGTGAGTCGACTGATACTCCCGGCCGACTCTTCACGCATTTCCTCGACTCGAGCTCGCTCCTCGAGTCCAGCTCGTCCTCGAGCTCAGTTCGCTCCCCGAGTCCAATTCGCTCCTCGGGTCGAGCTCCGAGTCTGCGAGTCGACTGATACTCATCGCCGACTCTTCACGCAAGTCGTCGAGTCGAGCTCGCTCCTCGAGTCCAGTTCGCTCCTCGAGTCGAGCTCGCTCCTCGAGTCCAGTTCGCTCCTCGAGTCGAGCTCCGAGTCCGCGAGTCGACTGATACTCCTCGCCGTCTCTTCGCGCAATTCCTCGAGTCAAGCTCCGAGTCCGCGAGTCGACTGATACTCCTCGCCGACTCTTCACGCAATTCCTCAAGTCGAGCTCGCTCCTCGAGTCCAGTTCGCTCCTCGAGTCGAGCTCCGAGTCCGCGAGTCGAGTGATACTCCTCGTGCCGACTCTTCATGCAAGTCCTCGAGTCGAGCTCGCTCCTCGAGTCGAGTTCGCTCCTCGAGTCGAGTTCGCTCCTCGAGTCTAGCTCGCTCCTCGATTCCAGTTCGCTCCTCGAGTCCAGTTCGCTGCTCAAGTCGAGCTCGCTCCTCGAGTCGAGGTCCGAGTCCGCGAGTCGACTGATACTCCTCGCCGACTCTTCAAGCAATTCCTCGAGTCGAGCTCGCTCCTGGAGTCCAGTTCGCTCCTCGAGTCGAGCTCCGAGTCCGCGAGTCGATTGATACTCCCCGCCGACTCTTCACGCAGTTCCTCGAGTCGAGCTCGCTCCTCGAGTCCAGCTCGCTCCTCGAGTTCAGTTCGCTCCCCGAGTCCAATTCGCTCCTCGAGTCGAGCTCCGAGTCCGCTAGTCGACTGATACTCCTCGCCGACTCTTCACGCAAGTCCTCGAGTCGAGCTCGCTCCTTGAGTCCAGTTCGCAACTCGAGTCGACCTCGCTCCTCGAGTCCAGTTCGCTCCTCGAGTCGAGCTCCGAGTCCGCGAGTCGACTGATACTCGTCACCGACTCTTCACGCAATTCCTCGGGTCGAACTCGCTCCTCGAGTCGAGCTCGCTCCTTGAGTCGAGCCCCGAGTGCGCGAGTCGACTGATACTCCTCGCCGACTCTTTATGCAATTCCTCGAGTCGAGCTCGCTCCTCGAGTCCAATTCGCTCCTCGAGTCCAGTTCGCTCCTCGACTCGAGCTCCGAGTACACGAGTCGACTGATTCTCCTCGTGCCGACTTCACGCAAGTCCTCGACTCGAGCTTGCTCCCCGAGTCCAGTTCGCTCCTCGAGTCGAGCTCGCTCCTCGAGTCCAGTTCGCTCCTCGAGTCGAGCTCGCTCCTCGAGTCGAGCTACGAGTCCGCGAGTCGACTGATACTCCTCGCCGACTCTTCACGCAATTCCTCGAGTCGAGCTCGCTCCTCGAGTCCAATTCGCTCCTCAAGTCTAGTTCGCTCCTCGAGTCGAGCTCCGAGTCCGCGAGTCGACTGATACTCCTCGTGCCGACTCTTCACGTAAGTCCTCGAGTCGAGCTCGCTCCTCGAGTCGAGTTCGCTCCTCGAGTCGAGTTCGTTCCTCGAGTCTAGCTCGCTCCTCGAGTCCAGTTCGCTCCTCGAGTCCAGTTCGCTCCTCGAGTCGAGCTCGCTCCTCGAGTCCAGTTCGCCCCTCGAGTCGAGCTCGCTCCTCGAGTCTAGTTCGCTCCTCGAGTCGAGCTCGCTCCTCGAGTCCAGTTCGCCCCTCGAGTCGAGCTCGCTCCTCGAGTCCAGTTCGCTCCTCGAGTCGAGCTCGCTCCTCGGGTCGAGCTCGCTCCTCGAGTCCAGTTCGCTCCTCGAGTCGAGCTCCGAGTCCACGAGTCGACTGATACTCCTCGCCGACTCTTCACGCAATTCCTCGAGTCGAGCTCGCTCCTCGAGTCCAGCTCACTCCTCGAGTCCAGTTCGCTCCTCGAGTTGAGTTCGCTCCTCGAGTCCAGTTCGCTCCTCGAGTCCAGTTCGCTCCTCGAGTCGAACTCGCTCCTCGGGTCGAGCTCGCTCCTCGAGTCCAGTTCGCTCCTCGAGTCGAGCTCCGAGTCCACGAGTCGACTGATACTCCTCGCCGACTCTTCACGCAATTCCTCGAGTCGAGCTCCGAGTCCGCGAGTCGACTGATACTCCTCGCCGACTCTTCACGCAAGTCCTCGAGTCGAGCTCGCTTCTTGAGTCCAGTTTGCTCCTCGAGTCGAGCTCCGAGTCCGCGAGTCGACTGATACTCCTAGCCGACTCTTCGCGCAATTCCTCGAGTCAAGCTCCGAGTCCGCGAGTCGACTGATACTCCTCGCCGACTCTTCACGCAATTCCTCAAGTCGAGCTCGCTCCTCGAGTCCAGTTCGCTCCTCGAGTCGAGCTCCGAGTCCGCGAGTCGACTGATACTCCTCGTGCCGACTCTTCATGCAAGTCCTCGAGTCGAGCTCGCTCCTCGAGTCGAGTTCGCTCCTCGAGTCGAGTTCGCTCCTCGAGTCTAGCTCGCTCATCGAGTCCAGTTCGCTCCTCGAGTCCAGTTCGCTGCTCGAGTCGAGCTCGCTCCTCGAGTCGAGCTCCGAGTCCGCGAGTCGACTGATACTCCTCGCCGACTCTTCACGCAAGTCCTCGAATCGAGCTCGCTCCTCGAGTCCAGTTCGCTCCTCGAGTCGAGATCGCTCCTCGGGTCGAGCTCGCTCCTCGAGTCCAGTTTGCTCCTCGAGTCGAGCTCCGAGTCCGCGAGTCGACTGATACTTCTCGCCGACTCTTCGCGCAATTCCTCGAGTCAAGCTCCGAGTCTGCGAGTCGACTGATACTTCTCGCCGACTCTTCACGCAATTCCTCGAGTCGAGCTCGCTTCTTGAGTCCAGTTCGCTCCTCGAGTCGAGCTCCGAGTCCGCGAGTCGACTGATACTCCTCGCCGACTCGTCGCGCAATTCCTCGAGTCGAGCTCGCTCCTCGAGTCCAGTTCGCTCCTTGAGTCCAGTTCGCTCCTCGAGTCGAGCTCCGAGTCCGCGAGTCGACTGATACTCCTCGCCGACTCTTCACGCAATTCCTCGGGTCGAGGTCGCTCCTCGAGTCCAATTCGCTCCTCGAGTCGAGCTAGCTCCTCGAGTCGAGCTCGCTCCTCGAATCGAGCTCCGAGTCCGCGAGTCGAGTGATACTCCTCGCCGACTCTTCACGCAAGTCCTCGAGTCGAGCTCGCTCCTCGAGTCCAGTTCGCTCCTCGAAACGAGCTCGCTCCTCGGGTCAAGCTCGCTCCTCGAGTCGAGCTCCGAGTCCGCGAGTCGACTGATACTCCTCGCCGACTCTTCGCGCAATTCCTCGAGTCGAGCTCGGTCCTCGAGTCCAGTTCGCTCCTCGAGTCCAGTTCGCTCCTGGAGTCGAGCTCTGTGTCCGCGAGTCGACTGATACTCCCCGTGCCGACTCTTCACGCAAGTCCTCGAGTCGAGCTCGCTCCTCGAGTCCAGTTCGCTCCTGGAGTCGAGTTCGCTCCTGGAGTCCAGTTCGCTCCTGGAGTCCAGTTCGCTCCTGGAGTCGAGCTCGCTCCTCGAGTCCAGTTCGCTCCTCGAAACGAGCTCGCTCCTCGGGTCAAGCTCGCTCCTCGAGTCGAGCTCCGAGTCCGCGAGTCGACTGATACTCCTCGCCGACTCTTCGCGCAATTCCTCGAGTCGAGCTCGCTCCTCGAGTCCAGTTCGCTCCTCGAGTCCAGTTCGCTCCTGGAGTCGAGCTCCGTGTCCGCGAGTCGACTGATACTCCCCGTGCCGACTCTTCACGCAAGTCCTCGAGTCTAGCTCGCTCCTCGAGTCGAGCTCCGAGTCCGCTAGTCGACTGATACTCCTCGCCGACTCTTCACGCAAGTCCTCGAGTCGAGCTCGCTCCTCGAGTCCAGTTCGCTCCTCGAGTCAACCTCGCTCCTCGAGTCCAGTTCGCTCCTCGAGTCGAGCTCCGAGTCCGCGAGTCGACTGATACTCCTCACCGACTCTTCACGCAATTCCTCGGGTCGAACTCGCTCCTCGAGTCCATTTCGCTCCTCGAGTCGAGCTCGCTCCTCGAGTCGAGCCCCGAGTCCGCGAGTCGACTGATACTACTCGCCGACTCTTTACGCAATTCCTCGAGTCGAGCTCGCTCCTCGAGTCCAATTCACTCCTCGAGTCCAGTTCGCTCCTCGAGTCGAGCTCCGAGTCCGCGAGTCGACTGATACTCCTCGTACCGACTTCACGCAAGTCCTCGACTCGAGCTCGCTCCCCGAGTCCAGTTGGCTCCTCGAGTCGAGCTCGCTCCTCCAGTCGAGCTCGCTCCTCCAGTCTAGTTCGCTCCTCGAGTCGAGCTCGCTCCTCGAGTCGAGCTCCGAGTCCGCGAGTCGACTGATACTCCTCGCCGACTCTTCACGCAATTCCTCGAGTCGAGCTCGCTCCTCGAGTCCAGTTCGCTCCTCGAGTCCAGTTCGCTCCTCGACTCGAGCTCCGAGTCCGCGAGTCGACTGATACTCCTCGCCGACTCTTCACGCAATTCCTCGGGTCGAGCTCGCTCCTCGAGTCCCATTCGCTCCTCGAGTCGAGCTCGCTCCTCGACTCGAGCTCGCTCCTCGAATCGAGCTCCGAGTCCGCGAGTCGACTGATACTCCTCGCCGACTCTTCACGCAATTCCTCGGGTCGAGGTCGCTCCTCGAGTCCTATTCGCTCCTCGAGTCGAGCTAGCTCCTCGAGTCGAGCTCGCTCCTCGAATCGAGCTCCGAGTCCGCGAGTCGAGTGATACTCCTCGCCGACTCTTCACGCAAGTCCTCGAGTCGAGCTCGCTCCTCGAGTCCAGTTCGCTCCTCGAAACGAGCTCGCTCCTCGGGTCAAGCTCGCTCCTCGAGTCGAGCTCCGAGTCCGCGAGTCGACTGATACTCCTCGCCGACTCTTCGCGCAATTCCTCGAGTCGAGCTCGGTCCTCGAGTCCAGTTCGCTCCTCGAGTCCAGTTCGCTCCTGGAGTCGAGCTCCGAGTCCGCGAGTCGACTGATACTCCCCGTGCCGACTCTTCACGCAAGTCCTCGAGTCGAGCTCGCTCCTCGAGTCCAGTTCGCTCCTGGAGTCGAGTTCGCTCCTCGAGTCTAGCTCCCTCCTCGAGTCCAGTTCTCTCCTCGAGTCGAGCTCACTCCTCGAGTCGAGCTCTGAGTCCGCGAGTCGACTGATACTCCTCGCCGACTCTTCACGCAATTCCTCGAGTCGAGCTCGCTCCTCGAGTCCAGTTCGCTCCTCGACTCGAGCTCCGAGTCCGCGAGTCGAATGATACTCCCGGCCGACTCTTCACGCAATTCCTCGAGTCGAGCTCGCTCCTCGAGTCCAGCTCATCCTCGAGCTCAGTTCGCTCCCCGAGTCCAATTCGCTCCTCGGGTCGAGCTCCGAGTCCGCGAGTCGACTGATACTCCTCGCCGACTCTTCACGCAAGTCCTCGAGTCGAGCTCGCTCCTCGAGTCCAGTTCGCTCCTCGAGTCGAGGTCGCTCCTCGGGTCGAGCTCGCTCCTCGAGTCCAGTTTGCTCCTCGAGTCGAGCTCCGAGTCCGCGAGTCGACTGATACTCCTCGCCGACTCTTCACGCAATTCCTCGGGTCGAGCTCGCCCCTCGAGTCCAGTTCGCTCCTCAAGTCTAGTTCGCTCCTCGAGTCCAGTTCGCTCCTCAAGTCGAGCTCGCTCCTCGAGTCCAGTTCGCTCCTCAAGTCGAGCTCGCTCCTCGAGTCCAGTTCGCTCCTCAAGTCTAGTTCGCTCCTCGAGTCGAGCTCCGAGTCCGCGAGTCGACTGATACTCCTCGCCGACTCTTCACGCAATTCCTCGGGTCGAGCTCGCTCCTCGAGTCCCATTCGCTCCTCGAGTCGAGCTCGCTCCTCGACTCGAGCTCGCTCCTCGAATCGAGCTCCGAGTCCGCGAGTCGACTGATACTCCCCGTGCCGACTCTTCACGCAAGTCCTCGAGTCGAGCTTGCTCCTCGAGTCCAGTTCGCTCCTGGAGTCGAGTTCGCTCCTCGAGTCTAGCTCCCTCCTCGAGTCCAGTTCTCTCCTCGAGTCGAGCTCACTCCTCGAGTCGAGCTCACTCCGCGAGTCGAGTGATACTCCTCGCCGACTCTTCACGCAATTCCTCGAGTCGAGCTCGCTCCTCGAGTCCAGTTCGCTCCTCGACTCGAGCTCCGAGTCCGCGAGTCGAATGATACTCCCGGCCGACTCTTCACGCAATTCCTCGAGTCGAGCTCGCTCCTCGAGTCCAGCTCGTCCTCGAGCTCAGTTCGCTCCCCGAGTCCAATTCGCTCCTCGGGTCGAGCTCCGAGTCCGCGAGTCGACTGATACTCCTCGCCGACTCTTCACGCAAGTCCTCGAGTCGAGCTCGCTCCTCGAGTCCAGTTCGCTCCTCGAGTCGAGCTCGCTCCTCGGGTCGAGCTCGCTCCTCGAGTCCAGTTTGCTCCTCGAGTCGAGCTCCGAGTCCGCGAGTCGACTGATACTCCTCGCCGACTCTTCGCGCAATTCCTCGAGTCAAGCTCCGAGTCCGCGAGTCGACTGATACTCCTCGCCGACTCTTCACGCAATCCCTCGAGTCGAGCTCGCTCCTCGAGTCCAGTTCGCTCCTCGAGTCGAGCTCCGAGTCCGCGAGTCGACTGATACTCCTCGTGCCGACTCTTCATGCAAGTCCTCGAGTCGAGCTCGCTCCTCGAGTCCAATTCGTTCCTCGAGTCCAGTTCGCTGCTCGAGTCGAGCTCGCTCCTCGAGTCGAGCTCCGAGTCCGCGAGTCGACTGATACTCCTCGCCGACTCTTCACGCAATTCCTCGAGTCGAGCTCACTCCTGGAGTCTAGTTCGCTCCTCGAGTCGAGCTCCGAGTCCGCGAGTCGATTGATACTCCCCGCCGACTCTTCACGCAGTTCCTCGAGTCGAGCTCGCTCCTCGAGTCCAGCTCGCTCCTCGAGTTCAGTTCGCTCCCCGAGTCTAATTCGCTCCTCGAGTCGAGCTCCGAGTCCGCTAGTCGACTGATACTCCTCGCCGACTCTTCACGCAAGTCCTCGAGTCGAGCTCGCTCCTCGAGTCCAGTTCGCTCCTCGAGTCAACCTCGCTCCTCGAGTCCAGTTCGCTCTTCGAGTCGAGCTCCGAGTCCGCGAGTCGACTGATACTCCTCACCGACTCTTTACGCAATTCCTCGGGTCGAACTCGCTCCTCGAGTCCAGTTCGCTCCTCGAGTCGAGCTCGCTCCTCGAGTCGAGCCCCGAGTCCGCGAGTCGACTGATACTCCTCGCCGACTCTTTACGCAATTCCTCGAGTCGAGCTCGCTCCTCGAGTCCAATTCACTCCTCGAGTCCAGTTCGCTCCTCGAGTCGAGCTCCGAGTCCGCGAGTCGACTGATACTCCTCGTGCCGACTTCACGCAAGTCCTCGACTCGAGCTCGCTCCCCGAGTCCAGTTGGCTCCTCGAGTCGAGCTCGTTCCTCCAGTCTAGTTCGCTCCTCGAGTCGAGCTCCGAGTCCGCGAGTCGACTGATACTCCTCGCCGACTCTTCACGCAATTCCTCGAGTCGAGCTCGCTCCTCGAGTCCAGTTCGCTCCTCGAGTCCAGTTCGCTCCTCGACTCGAGCTCCGAGTCCGCGAGTCGACTGATACTCCTCGCCGACTCTTCACGCAATTCCTCGGGTCGAGCTCGCTCCTCGAATCCAATTCGCTCCTCGAGTCGAGCTCGCTCCTCGACTCGAGCTCGCTCCTCGAATCGAGCTCCGAGTCCGCGAGTCGAGTGAGACTCCTCGCCGACTCTTCACGCAAGTCCTCGAGTCGAGCTCGCTCCTCGAGTCCAGTTCGCTCCTCGAAACGAGCTCGCTCCTCGGGTCGAGCTCGCTCCTCGAGTCGAGCTCCGAGTCCGCGAGTCGACTGATACTCCTCGCCGACTCTTCGCGCAATTCCTCGAGTCAAGCTCTGTGTCTGCGAGTCGACTGATACTTCTCGCCGACTCTTCACTCAATTCCTCGAGTCGAGCTCGCTTCTTGAGTCCAGTTCGCCCCTCGAGTCGAGCTCCGAGTCCGCGAGTCGACTGATACTCCTCGCCGACTCGTCGCGCAATTCCTCGAGTCGAGCTCGCTCCTCGAGTCCATTTCGTTCCTTGAGTCCAGTTCGCTCCTCGAGTCGAGCTCCGAGTCCGCGAGTCGACTGATACTCCTCGCCGACTCTTCACGTAATTCCTCGGGTCGAGCTCGCTCCTCGAGTCCAATTCGGTCCTCGAGTCGAGCTCGCTCCTCGAATCGATCTCCGAGTCCGCGAGTCGAGTGATACTCCTCGCCGAATCTTCACGCAAGTCCTCGAGTCGAGCTCGCTCCTCGAGTCCAGTTCGCTCCTCGAAACGAGCTCGCTCCTCGGGTCGAGCTCGCTCCTCGAGTCGAGCTCCGAGTCCGCGAGTCGACTAATACTCCTCGCCGACTCTTCGCGCAATTCCTCGAGTCGAGCTCGGTCCTCGAGTCCAGTTCGCTCCTCGAGTCCAGTTCGCTCCTCGAGTCGAGCTCCGAGTCCGCGAGTCGACTGATACTCCCCGTGCCGACTCTTCACGCAAGTCCTCGAGTCGAGCTCGCTCCTCGAGTCGAGTTCGCTCCTGGAGTCGAGTTCGCTCCTCGAGTCTAGCTCCCTCCTCGAGTCCAGTTCTCTCCTCGAGTCGAGCTCACTCCTCGAGTCGAGCTCTGAGTCCGCGAGTCGACTGATACTCCTCGCCGACTCTTCACGCAATTCCTCGAGTCGAGCTCGCTCCTCGAGTCCAGTTCGCTCCTCGACTCGAGCTCCGAGTCCGCGAGTCGAATGATACTCCCGGCCGACTCTTCACGCAATTCCTCGAGTCGAGCTCGCTCCTCGAGTCCAGCTCATCCTCGAGCTCAGTTCGCTCCCCGAGTCCAATTCGCTCCTCGGGTCGAGCTCCGAGTCCGCGAGTCGACTGATACTCCTCGCCGACTCTTCACGCAAGTCCTCGAGTCAAGCTCGCTCCTCGAGTCCAGTTCGCTCCTCGAGTCGAGGTCGCTCCTCGGGTCGAGCTCGCTCCTCGAGTCCAGTTTGCTCCTCGAGTCGAGCTCCGAGTCCGCGAGTCGACTGATACTCCTCGCCGACTCTTCACGCAATTCCTCGGGTCGAGCTCGCCCCTCGAGTCCAGTTCGCTCCTCAAGTCTAGTTCGCTCCTCGAGTCCAGTTCGCTCCTCAAGTCGAGCTCGCTCCTCGAGTCCAGTTCGCTCCTCAAGTCGAGCTCGCTCCTCGAGTCCAGTTCGCTCCTCAAGTCTAGTTCGCTCCTCGAGTCGAGCTCCGAGTCCGCGAGTCGACTGATACTCCTCGCCGACTCTTCACGCAATTCCTCGGGTCGAGCTCGCTCCTCGAGTCCCATTCGCTCCTCGAGTCGAGCTCGCTCCTCGACTCGAGCTCGCTCCTCGAATCGAGCTCCGAGTCCGCGAGTCGACTGATACTCCCCGTGCCGACTCTTCACGCAAGTCCTCGAGTCGAGCTTGCTCCTCGAGTCCAGTTCGCTCCTGGAGTCGAGTTCGCTCCTCGAGTCTAGCTCCCTCCTCGAGTCCAGTTCTCTCCTCGAGTCGAGCTCACTCCTCGAGTCGAGCTCACTCCGCGAGTCGAGTGATACTCCTCGCCGACTCTTCACGCAATTCCTCGAGTCGAGCTCGCTCCTCGAGTCCAGTTCGCTCCTCGACTCGAGCTCCGAGTCCGCGAGTCGAATGATACTCCCGGCCGACTCTTCACGCAATTCCTCGAGTCGAGCTCGCTCCTCGAGTCCAGCTCGTCCTCGAGCTCAGTTCGCTCCCCGAGTCCAATTCGCTCCTCGGGTCGAGCTCCGAGTCCGCGAGTCGACTGATACTCCTCGCCGACTCTTCACGCAAGTCCTCGAGTCGAGCTCGCTCCTCGAGTCCAGTTCGCTCCTCGAGTCGAGCTCGCTCCTCGGGTCGAGCTCGCTCCTCGAGTCCAGTTTGCTCCTCGAGTCGAGCTCCGAGTCCGCGAGTCGACTGATACTCCTCGCCGACTCTTCGCGCAATTCCTCGAGTCAAGCTCCGAGTCCGCGAGTCGACTGATACTCCTCGCCGACTCTTCACGCAATCCCTCGAGTCGAGCTCGCTCCTCGAGTCCAGTTCGCTCCTCGAGTCGAGCTCCGAGTCCGCGAGTCGACTGATACTCCTCGTGCCGACTCTTCATGCAAGTCCTCGAGTCGAGCTCGCTCCTCGAGTCCAATTCGTTCCTCGAGTCCAGTTCGCTGCTCGAGTCGAGCTCGCTCCTCGAGTCGAGCTCCGAGTCCGCGAGTCGACTGATACTCCTCGCCGACTCTTCACGCAATTCCTCGAGTCGAGCTCACTCCTGGAGTCTAGTTCGCTCCTCGAGTCGAGCTCCGAGTCCGCGAGTCGATTGATACTCCCCGCCGACTCTTCACGCAGTTCCTCGAGTCGAGCTCGCTCCTCGAGTCCAGCTCGCTCCTCGAGTTCAGTTCGCTCCCCGAGTCTAATTCGCTCCTCGAGTCGAGCTCCGAGTCCGCTAGTCGACTGATACTCCTCGCCGACTCTTCACGCAAGTCCTCGAGTCGAGCTCGCTCCTCGAGTCCAGTTCGCTCCTCGAGTCAACCTCGCTCCTCGAGTCCAGTTCGCTCTTCGAGTCGAGCTCCGAGTCCGCGAGTCGACTGATACTCCTCACCGACTCTTTACGCAATTCCTCGGGTCGAACTCGCTCCTCGAGTCCAGTTCGCTCCTCGAGTCGAGCTCGCTCCTCGAGTCGAGCCCCGAGTCCGCGAGTCGACTGATACTCCTCGCCGACTCTTTACGCAATTCCTCGAGTCGAGCTCGCTCCTCGAGTCCAATTCACTCCTCGAGTCCAGTTCGCTCCTCGAGTCGAGCTCCGAGTCCGCGAGTCGACTGATACTCCTCGTGCCGACTTCACGCAAGTCCTCGACTCGAGCTCGCTCCCCGAGTCCAGTTGGCTCCTCGAGTCGAGCTCGTTCCTCCAGTCTAGTTCGCTCCTCGAGTCGAGCTCCGAGTCCGCGAGTCGACTGATACTCCTCGCCGACTCTTCACGCAATTCCTCGAGTCGAGCTCGCTCCTCGAGTCCAGTTCGCTCCTCGAGTCCAGTTCGCTCCTCGACTCGAGCTCCGAGTCCGCGAGTCGACTGATACTCCTCGCCGACTCTTCACGCAATTCCTCGGGTCGAGCTCGCTCCTCGAATCCAATTCGCTCCTCGAGTCGAGCTCGCTCCTCGACTCGAGCTCGCTCCTCGAATCGAGCTCCGAGTCCGCGAGTCGAGTGAGACTCCTCGCCGACTCTTCACGCAAGTCCTCGAGTCGAGCTCGCTCCTCGAGTCCAGTTCGCTCCTCGAAACGAGCTCGCTCCTCGGGTCGAGCTCGCTCCTCGAGTCGAGCTCCGAGTCCGCGAGTCGACTGATACTCCTCGCCGACTCTTCGCGCAATTCCTCGAGTCAAGCTCTGTGTCTGCGAGTCGACTGATACTTCTCGCCGACTCTTCACTCAATTCCTCGAGTCGAGCTCGCTTCTTGAGTCCAGTTCGCCCCTCGAGTCGAGCTCCGAGTCCGCGAGTCGACTGATACTCCTCGCCGACTCGTCGCGCAATTCCTCGAGTCGAGCTCGCTCCTCGAGTCCATTTCGTTCCTTGAGTCCAGTTCGCTCCTCGAGTCGAGCTCCGAGTCCGCGAGTCGACTGATACTCCTCGCCGACTCTTCACGTAATTCCTCGGGTCGAGCTCGCTCCTCGAGTCCAATTCGGTCCTCGAGTCGAGCTCGCTCCTCGAATCGATCTCCGAGTCCGCGAGTCGAGTGATACTCCTCGCCGAATCTTCACGCAAGTCCTCGAGTCGAGCTCGCTCCTCGAGTCCAGTTCGCTCCTCGAAACGAGCTCGCTCCTCGGGTCGAGCTCGCTCCTCGAGTCGAGCTCCGAGTCCGCGAGTCGACTAATACTCCTCGCCGACTCTTCGCGCAATTCCTCGAGTCGAGCTCGGTCCTCGAGTCCAGTTCGCTCCTCGAGTCCAGTTCGCTCCTCGAGTCGAGCTCCGAGTCCGCGAGTCGACTGATACTCCCCGTGCCGACTCTTCACGCAAGTCCTCGAGTCGAGCTCGCTCCTCGAGTCGAGTTCGCTCCTGGAGTCGAGTTCGCTCCTCGAGTCTAGCTCCCTCCTCGAGTCCAGTTCGCTCCTCGAGTCGAGCTCACTCCTCGAGTCGAGCTCTGAGTCCGCGAGTCGACTGATACTCCTCGCCGACTCTTCACGCAATTCCTCGAGTCGAGCTCGCTCCTCGAGTCCAGTTCGCTCCTCGAAACGAGCTCGCTCCTTGGGTCGAGCTCGCTCCTCGAGTCGAGCTCCGAGTCCGCGAGTCGACTGATACTCCTCGCCGACTCTTCGCGCAATTCCTCGAGTCAAGCTCTGTGTCTGCGAGTCGACTGATACTTCTCGCCGACTCTTCACTCAATTCCTCGAGTCGAGCTCGCTTCTTGAGTCCAGTTCGCCCCTCGAGTCGAGCTCCGAGTCCGCGAGTCGACTGATACTCCTCGCCGACTCGTCGCGCAATTCCTCGAGTCGAGCTCGCTCCTCGAGTCCATTTCGTTCCTTGAGTCCAGTTCGCTCCTCGAGTCGAGCTCCGAGTCCGCGAGTCGACTGATACTCCTCGCCGACTCTTCACGTAATTCCTCGGGTCGAGCTCGCTCCTCGAGTCCAATTCGGTCCTCGAGTCGAGCTCGCTCCTCGAATCGATCTCCGAGTCCGCGAGTCGAGTGATACTCCTCGCCGAATCTTCACGCAAGTCCTCGAGTCGAGCTCGCTCCTCGAGTCCAGTTCGCTCCTCGAAACGAGCTCGCTCCTCGGGTCGAGCTCGCTCCTCGAGTCGAGCTCCGAGTCCGCGAGTCGACTGATACTCCTCGCCGACTCTTCGCGCAATTCCTCGAGTCGAGCTCGGTCCTCGAGTCCAGTTCGCTCCTCGAGTCCAGTTCGCTCCTCGAGTCGAGCTCCGAGTCCGCGAGTCGACTGATACTCCCCGTGCCGACTCTTCACGCAAGTCCTCGAGTCGAGCTCGCTCCTCGAGTCGAGTTCGCTCCTGGAGTCGAGTTCGCTCCTCGAGTCTAGCTCCCTCCTCGAGTCCAGTTCGCTCCTCGAGTCGAGCTCACTCCTCGAGTCGAGCTCTGAGTCCGCGAGTCGACTGATACTCCTCGCCGACTCTTCACGCAATTCCTCGAGTCGAGCTCGCTCCTCGAGTCCAGTTCGCTCCTCGAGTCGAGCTCCGAGTCCTCGAGTCGAATGATACTCCCGGCCGACTCTTCACGCAATTCCTCGAGTCGAGCTCGCTCCTCGAGTCCAGCTCGTCCTCGAGCTCAGTTCGCTCCCCGAGTCCAATTCGCTCCTCGGGTCGAGCTCCGAGTCCGCGAGTCGACTGATACTCCTCGCCGACTCTTCACGCAAGTCCTCGAGTCGAGCTCGCTCCTCGAGTCCAGTTCGCTCCTCGAGTCGAGCTCGCTCCTCGGGTCGAGCTCGCTCCTCGAGTCCAGTTTGCTCCTCGAGTCGAGCTCCGAGTCCGCGAGTCGACTGATACTCCTCGCCGACTCTTCGCGCAATTCCTCGAGTCAAGCTCCGAGTCCGCGAGTCGACTGATACTCCTCGCCGACTCTTCACGCAATTCCTCGAGTCGAGCTCGCTCCTCGAGTTCAGTTCGCTCCTCGAGTCGAGCTCCGAGTCCGCGAGTCGACTGATACTCCTCGTGCCGACTCTTCATGCAAGTCCTCGAGTCGAGCTCGCTCCTCGAGTCCAGTTCGCTCCTCGAGTCCAGTTCGCTCCTCGAGTCTAGCTCGCTCCTCGAGTCTAGTTCGTTCCTCGAGTCCAGTTCGCTGCTCGAGTCGAGCTCCGAGTCCGCGAGTCAACTGATACTCCTCGCCGACTCTTCGCGCAATTCCTCGAGTCGAGCTCGCTCCTCGAGTCCAGTTCGCTCCTTGAGTCCAGTTCGCTCCTCGAGTGGAGCTCCAAGTCCGCGAGTCGACTGATACTCCTCGCCGACTCTTCACGCAATTCCTCGGGTCGAGCTCGCTCCTCGAGTCCAATTCGCTCCTCGAGTCGAGCTCGCTCCTCGAATCGAGCTCCGAGTCCGCGAGTCGAGTGATACTCCTCGCCGACTCTTCACGCAAGTCCTCGAGTCGAGCTCGCTCGTCGAGTCCAGTTCGCTCCTCGAAACGAGCTCGCTCCTCGGGTCGAGCTCGCTCCTCGAGTCGAGCTCCGAGTCCGCGAGTCGACTGATACTCCTCGCCGACTCTTCGCGCAATTCCTCGAGTCGAGCTCGATCCTCGAGTCCAGTTCGCTCCTCGAGTCCAGTTCGCTCCTCGAGTCGAGCTCCGAGTCCGCGAGGCGACTGATCCTCGAGTCCAGTTCGCTCCTCGAGTCGAGCTCCGAGTCCGCGAGGCGACTGATACTCCTCGAGTCCAGTTCGCTCCTCGGGTCGAGCTCGCTCCTCGAGTCCAGCTCGTCCTCGAGCTCAGTTCGCTCCCCGAGTCCAATTCGCTCCTCGGGTCGAGCTCCGAGTCCGCGAGTCGACTGATACTCCTCGCCGACTCTTCACGCAAGTCCTCGAGTCGAGCTCGCTCCTCGAGTCCAGTTCGCTCCTCGAGTCTCGCTCCTCGGGTCGAGCTCGCTCCTCGAGTCCAGTTTGCTCCTCGAGTCGAGCTCCGAGTCCGCGAGTCGACTGATACTCCTCGCCGACTCTTCGCGCAATTCCTCGGGTCAAGCTCCGAGTCCGCGAGTCGACTGAAACTCCTCACCGACTCTTCACGCAATTCCTCGAGTCGAGCTCGCTCCTGGAGTCTAGTTCGCTCCTCGAGTCAAGCTCCGAGTCCGCGAGTCGATTGATACTCCCCGCCGAGTCTTCACGCAGTTCCTCGAGTCGAGCTCGCTCCTCGAGTTCAGTTCGCTCCCCGAGTCTAATTCGCTCCTCGAGTCGAGCTCCGAGTCCGCTAGTCGACTGATACTCCTCGCCGACTCTTCACGCAATTCCTCGACTCGAGCTCGCTCCTCGAGTCCAGTTCGCTCCTCGAGTCGACCTTGCTCCTCGAGTCCAGTTCGCTCCTCGAGTCGAGCTCCGAGTCCGCGAGTCGACTGATACTCCTCACCGACTCTTCACGCAATTCCTCGGGTCGACCTCGCTCCTCGAGTCCAGTTCGCTCCTCGAGTCGAGCTCGCTTCGCGAGTCGAGCCCCGAGTCCGCGAGTCGACTGATACTCCTCGCCGACTCTTTACGCAATTCCTCGAGTCGAGCTCGCTCCTCGAGTCCAGTTCGCTCCTCGAGTCGAGCTCCGAGTCCGCGAGTCGACTGATACTCCTCGTGCCGACTTCATGCAAGTCCTCGACTCGAGCTCGCTCCCCGTGTATAGTTGGCTCCTCGAGTCGAGCTCGCTCCTCGAGTCTAGTTCGCTCCTCGAGTCGAGCTCGCTCCTCGAGTCGAGCTCCGAGTCCGCGAGTCGACTGATACTCGTCGCCGACTCTTCACGCAATTCCTCGAGTCGAGCTCGCTCCTCGAGTCCAGTTCGCTCCTCGAGTCCAGTTCGCTCCTCGACTCGAGCTCCGAGTCCGCGAGTCGACTGATACTCCTCGCCGACTCTTCAGCAATTCCTCGGGTCGAGCTCGCTCCTCGAGTCCCATTCGCTCCTCGAGTCGAGCTCGCTCCTCGAGTCCCATTCGCTCCTCGAGTCCCATTCGCTCCTCGAGTCAAGCTCCGAGTCCGCGAGTCGACTGATACTCCTCGCCGACTCTTCACGCAATTCCTCGAGTCGAGCTCGCTCCTCGAGTCCAGTTCGCTCCTCGAGTCGAGCTCCGAGTCCGCGAGTCGACTGATACTCCTCGTGCCGACTCTTCATGCAAGTCCTCGAGTCGAGCTCGCTCCTCGAGTCCAGTTCGCTCCTCGAGTCCAGTTCGCTCCTCGAGTCTAGCTCGCTCCTCGAGTCTAGTTCGTTCCTCGAGTCCAGTTCGCTGCTCGAGTCGAGCTCGCTCCTCGAGTCGAGCTCCGAGTCCACGAGTCGACTGATATTCCTCGCCGACTCTTCGCGCAATTCCTCGAGTCGAGCTCGCTCCTCGAGTCCAGTTCGCTCCTTGAGTCCAGTTCGCTCCTCGAGTCGAGCTCCGAGTCCGCGAGTCGACTGATACTCCTCGCCGACTCTTCACGCAATTCCTCGGGTCGAGCTCGCTCCTCGAGTCCAATTCGCTCCTCGAGTCGAACTCGCTCCTCGAGTCGAGCTCGCTCCTCGAATCGAGCTCCGAGTCCGCGAGTCGAGTGATACTCCTCGCCGACTCTTCACGCAAGTCCTCGAGTCGAGCTCGCTCCTCGAGTCCAGTTCGCTCCTCGAAACGAGCTCGCTCCTCGGGTCGAGCTCGCTCCTCGAGTCGAGCTCCGAGTCCGCGAGTCGACTGATACTCCTCGCCGACTCTTCGCGCAATTCCTCGAGTCGAGCTCGGTCCTCGAGTCCAGTTCGCTCCTCGAGTCCAGTTCGCTCCTCGAGTCGAGCTCCGAGTCCGCGAGAAGACTGATACTCCCCGTGCCGACTCTTCACGCAAGTCCTCGAGTCGAGCTCGCTCCTCGAGTCCAGTTCGCTCCTGGAGTCGAGTTCGCTCCTCAAGTCTAGCTCCCTCCTCGAGTCCAGTTCGCTCCTCGAGTCGAGCTCACTCCTCGAGTCGAGCTCTGAGTCCGCGAGTCGACTGATACTCCTCGCCGACTCTTCACGCAATTCCTCGAGTCGAGCTCGCTCCTCGAGTCCAGTTCGCTCCTCGAGTCGAGCTCCGAGTCCGCGAGTCGACTGATACTCCTCGTGCCGACTCTTCATGCAAGTCCTCGAGTCGAGCTCGCTCCTCGAGTCCAGTTCGCTCCTCGAGTCCAGTTCGCTCCTCGAGTCTAGTTCGTTCCTCGAGTCCAGTTCGCTGCTCGAGTCGAGCTCGCTCCTCGAGTCGAGCTCCGAGTCCGCGAGTCGACTGATACTCCTCGCCGACTTTTCGCGCAATTCCTCGAGTCGAGCTCGCTCCTCGAGTCCAGTTCGCTCCTTGAGTCCAGTTCGCTCCTCGAGTCGAGCTCCGAGTCCGCGAGTCGACTGATACTCCTCGCCGACTCTTCACGCAATTCCTCGGGTCGAGCTCGCTCCTCGAGTCGAGCTCCGAGTCCGCGAGTCGAGTGATACTCCTCGCCGACTCTTCACGCAAGTCCTCGAGTCGAACTCGCTCCTCGAGTCCAGTTCGCTCCTCGAAACGAGCTCGCTCCTCGGGTCGAGCTCGCTCCTCGAGTCGAGCTCCGAGTCCGCGAGTCGACTGATACTCCTCGCCGACTCTTCGCGCAATTCCTCGAGTCGAGCTCGGTCCTCGAGTCCAGTTCGCTCCTCGAGTCCAGTTCGCTCCTCGAGTCGAGCTCCGAGTCCGCGAGTCGACTGATACTCCTCGTGCCGACTCTTCATGCAAGTCCTCGAGTCGAGCTCGCTCCTCGAGTCCAGTTCGCTCCTCGAGTCCAGTTCGCTCCTCGAGTCTAGCTCGCTCCTCGAGTCTAGTTCGTTCCTCGAGTCCAGTTCGCTGCTCGAGTCGAGCTCGCTCCTCGAGTCGAGCTCCGAGTCCACGAGTCGACTGATATTCCTCGCCGACTCTTCGCGCAATTCCTCGAGTCGAGCTCGCTCCTCGAGTCCAGTTCGCTCCTTGAGTCCAGTTCGCTCCTCAAGTCGAGCTCCGAGTCCGCGAGTCGACTGATACTCCTCGCCGACTCTTCACGCAATTCCTCGGGTCGAGCTCGCTCCTCGAGTCGAATTCGCTCCTCGAGTCGAGCTCGCTCCTCGAGTCGAGCTCGCTCCTCGAATCGAGCTCCGAGTCCGCGAGTCGAGTGATACTCCTCGCCGACTCTTCACGCAAGTCCTCGAGTCGAGCTCGCTCCTCGAGTCCAGTTCGCTCCTCGAAACGAGCTCGCTCCTCGGGTCGAGCTCGCTCCTCGAGTCGAGCTCCGAGTCCGCGAGTCGACTGATACTCCTCGCCGACTCTTCGCGCAATTCCTCGAGTCGAGCTCGGTCCTCGAGTCCAGTTCGCTCCTCGAGTCCAGTTCGCTCCTCGAGTCGAGCTCCGAGTCCGCGAGAAGACTGATACTCCCCGTGCCGACTCTTCACGCAAGTCCTCGAGTCGAGCTCGCTCCTCGAGTCCAGTTCGCTCCTGGAGTCGAGTTCGCTCCTCAAGTCTAGCTCCCTCCTCGAGTCCAGTTCGCTCCTCGAGTCGAGCTCACTCCTCGAGTCGAGCTCTGAGTCCGCGAGTCGACTGATACTCCTCGCCGACTCTTCACGCAATTCCTCGAGTCGAGCTCGCTCCTCGAGTCCAGTTCGCTCCTCGAGTCGAGCTCCGAGTCCGCGAGTCGACTGATACTCCTCGTGCCGACTCTTCATGCAAGTCCTCGAGTCGAGCTCGCTCCTCGAGTCCAGTTCGCTCCTCGAGTCCAGTTCGCTCCTCGAGTCTAGTTCGTTCCTCGAGTCCAGTTCGCTGCTCGAGTCGAGCTCGCTCCTCGAGTCGAGCTCCGAGTCCGCGAGTCGACTGATACTCCTCGCCGACTTTTCGCGCAATTCCTCGAGTCGAGCTCGCTCCTCGAGTCCAGTTCGCTCCTTGAGTCCAGTTCGCTCCTCGAGTCGAGCTCCGAGTCCGCGAGTCGACTGATACTCCTCGCCGACTCTTCACGCAATTCCTCGGGTCGAGCTCGCTCCTTGAGTCGAGCTCCGAGTCCGCGAGTCGAGTGATACTCCTCGCCGACTCTTCACGCAAGTCCTCGAGTCGAGCTCGCTCCTCGAGTCCAGTTCGCTCCTCGAAACGAGCTCGCTCCTCGGGTCGAGCTCGCTCCTCGAGTCGAGCTCCGAGTCCGCGAGTCGACTGATACTCCTCGCCGACTCTTCGCGCAATTCCTCGAGTCGAGCTCGGTCCTCGAGTCCAGTTCGCTCCTCGAGTCCAGTTCGCTCCTCGAGTCGAGCTCCGAGTCCGCGAGTCGACTGATACTCCTCGTGCCGACTCTTCATGCAAGTCCTCGAGTCGAGCTCGCTCCTCGAGTCCAGTTCGCTCCTCGAGTCTAGCTCGCTCCTCGAGTCTAGTTCGTTCCTCGAGTCCAGTTCGCTGCTCGAGTCGAGCTCGCTCCTCGAGTCGAGCTCCGAGTCCACGAGTCGACTGATATTCCTCGCCGACTCTTCGCGCAATTCCTCGAGTCGAGCTCGCTCCTCGAGTCCAGTTCGCTCCTTGAGTCCAGTTCGCTCCTCGAGTCGAGCTCCGAGTCCGCGAGTCGACTGATACTCCTCGCCGACTCTTCACGCAATTCCTCGGGTCGAGCTCGCTCCTCGAGTCCAATTCGCTCCTCGAGTCGAGCTCGCTCCTCGAGTCGAGCTCGCTCCTCGAATCGAGCTCCGAGTCCGCGAGTCGAGTGATACTCCTCGCCAACTCTTCACGCAAGTCCTCGAGTCGAGCTCGCTCCTCGAGTCCAGTTCGCTCCTCGAAACGAGCTCGCTCCTCGGGTCGAGCTCGCTCCTCGAGTCGAGCTCCGAGTCCGCGAGTCGACTGATACTCCTCGCCGACTCTTCGCGCAATTCCTCGAGTCGAGCTCGGTCCTCGAGTCCAGTTCGCTCCTCGAGTCCAGTTCGCTCCTCGAGTCGAGCTCCGAGTCCGCGAGAAGACTGATACTCCCCGTGCCGACTCTTCACGCAAGTCCTCGAGTCGAGCTCGCTCCTCGAGTCCAGTTCGCTCCTGGAGTCGAGTTCGCTCCTCAAGTCTAGCTCCCTCCTCGAGTCCAGTTCGCTCCTCGAGTCGAGCTCACTCCTCGAGTCGAGCTCTGAGTCCGCGAGTCGACTGATACTCCTCGCCGACTCTTCACGCAATTCCTCGAGTCGAGCTCGCTCCTCGAGTCCAGTTCGCTCCTCGAGTCGAGCTCCGAGTCCGCGAGTCGACTGATAATCCTCGTGCCGACTCTTCATGCAAGTCCTCGAGTCGAGCTCGCTCCTCGAGTCCAGTGCGCTCCTCGAGTCCAGTTCGCTCCTCGAGTCTAGTTCGTTCCTCGAGTCCAGTTCGCTGCTCGAGTCGAGCTCGCTCCTCGAGTCGAGCTCCGAGTCCGCGAGTCGACTGATACTCCTCGCCGACTTTTCGCGCAATTCCTCGAGTCGAGCTCGCTCCTCGAGTCCAGTTCGCTCCTTGAGTCCAGTTCGCTCCTCGAGTCGAGCTCCGAGTCCGTGAGTCGACTGATACTCCTCGCCGACTCTTCACGCAATTCCTCGGGTCGAGCTCGCTCCTCGAGTCGAGCTCCGAGTCCGCGAGTCGAGTGATACTCCTCGCCGACTCTTCACGCAAGTCCTCGAGTCGAGCTCGCTCCTCGAGTCCAGTTCGCTCCTCGAAACGAGCTCGCTCCTCGGGTCGAGCTCGCTCCTCGAGTCGAGCTCCGAGTCCGCGAGTCGACTGATACTCCTCGCCGACTCTTCGCGCAATTCCTCGAGTCGAGCTCGGTCCTCGAGTCCAGTTCGCTCCTCGAGTCCAGTTCGCTCCTCGAGTCGAGCTCCGAGTCCGCGAGAAGACTGATACTCCCCGTGCCGACTCTTCACGCAAGTCCTCGAGTCGAGCTCGCTCCTCGAGTCCAGTTCGCTCCTGGAGTCGAGTTCGCTCCTCGAGTCTATCTCCCTCCAAGAGTCCAGTTCGCTCCTCGAGTCGAGCTCACTCCTCGAGTCGAGCTCTGAGTCCGCGAGTCGACTGATACTCCTCGCCGACTCTTCACGCAATTCCTCGAGTCGAGCTCGCTCCTCGAGTCCAGTTCGCTCCTCGAGTCGAGCTCCGAGTCCGCGAGTCGACTGATACTTCTCGTGCCGACTCTTCATGCAAGTCCTCGAGTCGAGCTCGCTCCTCGAGTCCAGTTCGCTCCTCGAGTCCAGTTCGCTCCTCGAGTCTAGTTCGTTCCTCGAGTCCAGTTCGCTGCTCGAGTCGAGCTCGCTCCTCGAGTCGAGCTCCGAGTCCGCGAGTCGACTGATACTCCTCGCCGACTTTTCGCGCAATTCCTCGAGTCGAGCTCGCTCCTCGAGTCCAGTTCGCTCCTTGAGTCCAGTTCGCTCCTCGAGTCGAGCTCCGAGTCCGCGAGTCGACTGATACTCCTCGCCGACTCTTCACGCAATTCCTCGGGTCGAGCTCGCTCCTCGAGTCGAGCTCCGAGTCCGCGAGTCGAGTGATACTCCTCGCCGACTCTTCACGCAAGTCCTCGAGTCGAGCTCGCTCCTCGAGTCCAGTTCGCTCCTCGAAACGAGCTCGCTCCTCGGGTCGAGCTCGCTCCTCGAGTCGAGCTCCGAGTCCGCGAGTCGACTGATACTCCTCGCCGACTCTTCGCGCAATTCCTCGAGTCGAGCTCGGTCCTCGAGTCCAGTTCGCTCCTCGAGTCCAGTTCGCTCCTCGAGTCGAGCTCCGAGTCCGCGAGTCGACTGATACTCCTCGTGCCGACTCTTCATGCAAGTCCTCGAGTCGAGCTCGCTCCTCGAGTCCAGTTCGCTCCTCGAGTCCAGTTCGCTCCTCGAGTCTAGCTCGCTCCTCGAGTCTAGTTCGTTCCTCGAGTCCAGTTCGCTGCTCGAGTCGAGCTCGCTCCTCGAGTCGAGCTCCGAGTCCACGAGTCGACTGATATTCCTCGCCGACTCTTCGCGCAATTCCTCGAGTCGAGCTCGCTCCTCGAGTCCAGTTCGCTCCTTGAGTCCAGTTCGCTCCTCGAGTCGAGCTCCGAGTCCGCGAGTCGACTGATACTCCTCGCCGACTCTTCACGCAATTCCTCGGGTCGAGCTCGCTCCTCGAGTCCAATTCGCTCCTCGAGTCGAGCTCGCTCCTCGAGTCGAGCTCGCTCCTCGAATCGGGCTCCGAGTCCGCGAGTCGAGTGATACTCCTCGCCGACTCTTCACGCAAGTCCTCGAGTCGAGCTCGCTCCTCGAGTCCAGTTCGCTCCTCGAAACGAGCTCGCTCCTCGGGTCGAGCTCGCTCCTCGAGTCGAGCTCCGAGTCCGCGAGTCGACTGATACTCCTCGCCGACTCTTCGCGCAATTCCTCGAGTCGAGCTCGGTCCTCGAGTCCAGTTCGCTCCTCGAGTCCAGTTCGCTCCTCGAGTCGAGCTCCGAGTCCGCGAGAAGACTGATACTCCCCGTGCCGACTCTTCACGCAAGTCCTCGAGTCGAGCTCGCTCCTCGAGTCCAGTTCGCTCCTGGAGTCGAGTTCGCTCCTCAAGTCTAGCTCCCTCCTCGAGTCCAGTTCGCTCCTCGAGTCGAGCTCTGAGTCCGCGAGTCGACTGATACTCCTCGCCGACTCTTCACGCAATTCCTCGAGTCGAGCTCGCTCCTCGAGTCCAGTTCGCTCCTCGAGTCGAGCTCCGAGTCCGCGAGTCGACTGATACTCCTCGTGCCGACTCTTCATGCAAGTCCTCGAGTCGAGCTCGCTCCTCGAGTCCAGTTTGCTCCTCGAGTCCAGTTCGCTCCTCGAGTCTAGTTCGTTCCTCGAGTCCAGTTCGCTGCTCGAGTCGAGCTCGCTCCTCGAGTCGAGCTCCGAGTCCGCGAGTCGACTGATACTCCTCGCCGACTTTTCGCGCAATTCCTCGAGTCGAGCTCGCTCCTCGAGTCCAGTTCGCTCCTTGAGTCCAGTTCGCTCCTCGAGTCGAGCTCCGAGTCCGCGAGTCGACTGATACTCCTCGCCGACTCTTCACGCAATTCCTCGGGTCGAGCTCGCTCCTCGAGTCGAGCTCCGAGTCCGCGAGTCGAGTGATACTCCTCGCCGACTCTTCACGCAAGTCCTCGAGTCGAGCTCGCTCCTCGAGTCCAGTTCGCTCCTCGAAACGAGCTCGCTCCTCGGGTCGAGCTCGCTCCTCGAGTCGAGCTCCGAGTCCGCGAGTCGACTGATACTCCTCGCCGACTCTTCGCGCAATTCCTCGAGTCGAGCTCGGTCCTCGAGTCCAGTTCGCTCCTCGAGTCCAGTTCGCTCCTCGAGTCGAGCTCCGAGTCCGCGAGAAGACTGATACTCCCCGTGCCGACTCTTCACGCAAGTCCTCGAGTCGAGCTCGCTCCTCGAGTCCAGTTCGCTCCTGGAGTCGAGTTCGCTCCTCGAGTCTATCTCCCTCCAAGAGTCCAGTTCGCTCCTCGAGTCGAGCTCACTCCTCGAGTCGAGCTCTGAGTCCGCGAGTCGACTGATACTCCTCGCCGACTCTTCACGCAATTCCTCGAGTCGAGCTGGCTCCTCGAGTCCAGTTCGCTCCTCGAGTCGAGCTCCGAGTCCGCGAGTCGACTGATACTCCTCGTGCCGACTCTTCATGCAAGTCCTCGAGTCGAGCTCGCTCCTCGAGTCCAGTTCGCTCCTCGAGTCCAGTTCGCTCCTCGAGTCTAGTTCGTTCCTCGAGTCCAGTTCGCTGCTCGAGTCGAGCTCGCTCCTCGAGTCGAGCTCCGAGTCCGCGAGTCGACTGATACTCCTCGCCGACTTTTCGCGCAATTCCTCGAGTCGAGCTCGCTCCTCGAGTCCATTTCGCTCCTTGAGTCCAGTTCGCTCCTCGAGTCGAGCTCCGAGTCCGCGAGTCGACTGATACTCCTCGCCGACTCTTCACGCAATTCCTCGGGTCGAGCTCGCTCCTCGAGTCGAGCTCCGAGTCCGCGAGTCGAGTGATACTCCTCGCCGACTCTTCACGCAAGTCCTCGAGTCGAGCTCGCTCCTCGAGTCCAGTTCGCTCCTCGAAACGAGCTCGCTCCTCGGGTCGAGCTCGCTCCTCGAGTCGAGCTCCGAGTCCGCGAGTCGACTGATACTCCTCGCCGACTCTTCGCGCAATTCCTCGAGTCGAGCTCGGTCCTCGAGTCCAGTTCGCTCCTCGAGTCCAGTTCGCTCCTCGAGTCGAGCTCCGAGTCCACGAGTCGACTGATACTCCTCGTGCCGACTCTTCATAAAAGTCCTCGAGTCGAGCTCGCTCCTCGAGTCCAGTTCGCTCCTCGAGTCCAGTTCGCTCCTCGAGTCTAGCTCGCTCCTCGAGTCTAGTTCGTTCCTCGAGTCCAGTTCGCTGCTCGAGTCGAGCTCGCTCCTCGAGTCGAGCTCCGAGTCCACGAGTCGACTGATATTCCTCGCCGACTCTTCGCGCAATTCCTCGAGTCGAGCTCGCTCCTCGAGTCCAGTTCGCTCCTTGAGTCCAGTTCGCTCCTCGAGTCGAGCTCCGAGTCCGCGAGTCGACTGATACTCCTCGCCGACTCTTCACGCAATTCCTCGGGTCGAGCTCGCTCCTCGAGTCCAATTCGCTCCTCGAGTCGAGCTCGCTCCTCGAGTCGAGCTCGCTCCTCGAATCGAGCTCCGAGTCCGCGAGTCGAGTGATACTCCTCGCCGACTCTTCACGCAAGTCCTCGAGTCGAGCTCGCTCCTCGAGTCCAGTTCGCTCCTCGAAACGAGCTCGCTCCTCGGGTCGAGCTCGCTCCTCGAGTCGAGCTCCGAGTCCGCGAGTCGACTGATACTCCTCGCCGACTCTTCGCGCAATTCCTCGAGTCGAGCTCGGTCCTCGAGTCCAGTTCGCTCCTCGAGTCCAGTTCGCTCCTCGAGTCGAGCTCCGAGTCCGCGAGAAGACTGATACTCCCCGTGCCGACTCTTCACGCAAGTCCTCGAGTCGAGCTCGCTCCTCGAGTCCAGTTCGCTCCTGGAGTCGAGTTCGCTCCTCAAGTCTAGCTCCCTCCTCGAGTCCAGTTCGCTCCTCGAGTCGAGCTCGCTCCTCGAGTCCAGTTCGCTCCTCGAGTCGAGCTCCGAGTCCGCGAGTCGACTGATACTCCTCGTGCCGACTCTTCATGCAAGTCCTCGAGTCGAGCTCGCTCCTCGAGTCCAGTTCGCTCCTCGAGTCCAGTTCGCTCCTCGAGTCTAGTTCGTTCCTCGAGTCCAGTTCGCTGCTCGAGTCGAGCTCGCTCCTCGAGTCGAGCTCCGAGTCCGCGAGTCGACTGATACTCCTCGCCGACTTTTCGCGCAATTCCTCGAGTCGAGCTCGCTCCTCGAGTCCAGTTCGCTCCTTGAGTCCAGTTCGCTCCTCGAGTCGAGCTCCGAGTCCGCGAGTCGACTGATACTCCTCGCCGACTCTTCACGCAATTCCTCGGGTCGAGCTCGCTCCTCGAGTCGAGCTCCGAGTCCGCGAGTCGAGTGATACTCCTCGCCGACTCTTCACGCAAGTCCTCGAGTCGAGCTCGCTCCTCGAGTCCAGTTCGCTCCTCGAAACGAGCTCGCTCCTCGGGTCGAGCTCGCTCCTCGAGTCGAGCTCCGAGTCCGCGAGTCGACTGATACTCCTCGCCGACTCTTCGCGCAATTCCTCGAGTCGAGCTCGGTCCTCGAGTCCAGTTCGCTCCTCGAGTCCAGTTCGCTCCTCGAGTCGAGCTCCGAGTCCGCGAGAAGACTGATACTCCCCGTGCCAACTCTTCACGCAAGTCCTCGAGTCGAGCTCGCTCCTCGAGTCCAGTTCGCTCCTGGAGTCGAGTTCGCTCCTCGAGTCTATCTCCCTCCAAGAGTCCAGTTCGCTCCTCGAGTCGAGCTCACTCCTCGAGTCGAGCTCTGAGTCCGCGAGTCGACTGATACTCCTCGCCGACTCTTCACGCAATTCCTCGAGTCGAGCTCGCTCCTCGAGTCCAGTTCGCTCCTCGAGTCGAGCTCCGAGTCCGCGAGTCGAATGATACTCCCGGCCGACTCTTCACGCAATTCTTCGAGTCGAGCTCGCTCCTCGAGTCCAGCTCGTCCTCGAGCTCAGTTCGCTCCCCGAGTCCAATTCGCTCCTCGGGTCGAGCTCCGAGTCCGCGAGTCGACTGATACTCCTCGCCGACTCTTCACGCAAGTCCTCGAGTCGAGCTCGCTCCTCGAGTCCAGTTCGCTCCTCGAGTCTCGCTCCTCGGGTCGAGCTCGCTCCTCGAGTCCAGTTTGCTCCTAGAGTCCAGCTCCGAGTCCGCGAGTCGACTGATACTCCTCGCCGACTCTTCGCGCAATTCCTCGAGTCAAGCTCCGAGTCCGCGAGTCGACTGATACTCCTCGCCGACTCTTCACGCAATTCCTCGAGTCGAGCTCGCTCCTCGAGTCCAGTTCGCTCCTCGAGTCGAGCTCCGAGTCCGCGAGTCGACTGATACTCCTCGTGCCGACTCTTCATGCAAGTCCTCGAGTCGAGCTCGCTCCTCGAGTCCAGTTCGCTCCTCGAGTCCAGTTCGCTCCTCGAGTCTAGCTTGCTCCTCGAGTCTAGTTCGTTCCTCGAGTCCAGTTCCCTGCTCGAGTCGAGCTCGCTCCTCGAGTCGAGCTCCGAGTCCGCGAGTCGACTGATACTCCTCGCCGACTCTTCACGCAATTCCTCGAGTCGAGCTCGCTCCTGGAGTCTAGTTCGCTCCTCGAGTCGAGCTCCGAGTCCGTGAGTCGATTGATACTCCCCGCCGACTCTTCACGCAGTTCCTCGAGTCGAGCTCGCTCCTCGAGTTCAGTTCGCTCCCCGAGTCTAATTCGCTCCTCGAGTCGAGCTCCGAGTCCGCTAGTCGACTGATACTCCTCGCCGACTCTTCACGCAAGTCCTCGAGTCGAGCTCGCTCCTCGAGTCCAGTTCGCTCCTCGAGTCGACCTCGCTCCTCGAGTCCAGTTCGCTCCTCGAGTCGAGCTCCGAGTCCGCGAGTCGACTGATACTCCTCACCGACTCTTCACGCAATTCCTCGGGTCGAACTCGCTCCTCGAGTCCAGTTCGCTCCTCGAGTCGAGCTCGCTCCTCGAGTCGAGCCCCGAGTCCGCGAGTCGATTGATACTCCTCGCCGACTCTTTACGCAATTCCTCGAGTCGAGCTCGCTCCTCGAGTCCAATTCGCTCGTCGAGTCCAGTTCGCTCCTCGAGTCGAGCTCCGAGTCCGCGAGTCGACTGATACTCCTCGTGCCGACTTCACGCAAGTCCTCGACTCGAGCTCGCTCCCCGAGTCCAGTTGGCTCCTCGAGTCGAGCTCGCTCCTCGAGTCTAGTTCGCTCCTCGAGTCGAGGTCGCTCCTCGAGTAGAGCTCCGAGTCCGCGAGTCGACTGATACTCCTCGCCGACTCTTCACGCAATTCCTCGAGTCCAGTTCGCTCCTCGAGTCCAGTTCGCTCCTCGAGTCGAGCTCCGAGTCCGCGAGTCGAATGATACTCCCGGCCGACTCTTCACGCAATTCCTCGAGTCCAGCTCGTCCTCGAGCTCAGTTCGCTCCCCGAGTCCAATTCGCTCCTCGGGTCGAGCTCCGAGTCTGCGAGTCGACTGATACTCCTCGCCGACTCTTCACGCAAGTCCTCGACTCGAGCTCGCTCCTCGAGTCCAGTTCGCTCCTCGAGTCGAGCTCGCTCCTCGGGTCGAGCTCGGTCCTCGAGTCCAGTTTGCTCCTCGAGTCGAGCTCCGACTCCGCGAGTCGACTGATACTCCTCGCCGACTCTTCGTGCAATTCCTCGAGTCAAGCTCCGAGTCCGCGAGTCGACTGATACTCCTCGCCGACTCTTCACGCAATTCCTCGAGTCGAGCTCGCTCCTCGAGTCCAGTTCGCTCCTCGAGTCGAGCTCCGAGTCCGCGAGTCGACTGATACTCCTCGTGCCGACTCTTCATGCAAGTCCTCGAGTCGAGCTCGCTCCTCGAGTCGAGTTCGCTCCTCGAGTCCAGTTCGCTCCTCGAGTCTAGCTCGCTCCTCGAGTCCAGTTCGTTCCTCGAGTCCAGTTCTCTGCTCGAGTCGAGCTCGCTCCTCGAGTCGAGCTCCGAGTCCGCGAGTCGACTGATACTTCTCGCCGACTCTTCATGTTAGTCCTCGAGTCGAGCTCGCTCCTCGAGTCCAGTTCGCTCCTCGAGTCCAGTTCGCTCCTCGAGTCTAGCTCGCTCCTCGAGTCCAGTTCGTTCCTCGAGTCCAGTTCGCTGCTCGAGTCGAGCTCCGAGTCCGCGAGTCGACTGATACTCCTCGCCGACTCTTCACGCAATTCCTCGAGTCGAGCTCGCTCCTGGAGTCTAGTTCGCTCCTCGAGTCGAGCTCCGAGACCGCGAGTCGATTGATACTCCCCGCCGACTCTTCACGCAGTTCCTCGAGTCGAGCTCGCTCCTCGAGTCCAGCTCGCTCCTCGAGTTCAGTTCGCTCCCCCGAGTCCAATTCGCTCCTCGAGTCGAGCTCCGAGTCCGCTAGTCGACTGATACTCCTCGCCGACTCTTCACGCAAGTCCTCGAGTCGAGCTCGCTCCTCGAGTCCAGTTCGCTCCTCGAGTCGACCTCGTTCCTCGAGTCCAGTTCGCTCCTCGAGTCCAGTTCGCTCCTCGAGTCCAGCTCGCTCCTCGAGTCGAGCCCCGAGTCCGCGAGTCGACTGATACTCCTCGCCGACTCTTTACGCAATTCCTCGAGTCGAGCTCGCTCCTCGAGTCCAATTCACTCCTCGAGTCCAGTTCGCTCCTCGAGTCGAGCTCCGAGTCCGCGAGTCGACTGATACTCCTCGTGCCGACTTCACGCAAGTCCTCGACTCGAGCTCGCTCCCCGAGTCCAGTTGGCTCCTCGAGTCGAGCTCGCTCCTCCAGTCTAGCTCGCTCCTCGAGTCGAGCTCCGAGTCCGCGAGTCGACTGATACTCCTCGCCGACTCTTCACGCAATTCCTCGAGTCGAGCTCCCTCCTCGAGTCCAGTTCGCTCCTCGAGTCCAGTTCGCTCCTCGACTCGAGCTCCGAGTCCGCGAGTCGACTGATACTCCTCGCCGACTCTTCACGCAATTCCTCGGGTCGAGCTCGCTCCTCGAGTCCAATTCGCTCCTCGAGTCGAACTCGCTCCTCGACTCGAGCTCGCTGATCGAATCGAGCTACGGGTCCGCGAGTCGAGTGATACTCCTCGCCGACTCTTCACGCAAGTCCTCGAGTCGAGCTCGCTCCTCGAGTCCAGTTCGCTCCTCGAAACGAGCTCGTTCCTCGGGTCGAGCTCGCTCCTCGAGTCGAGCTCCGAGTCTGCGAGTCGACTGATACTCCTCGATGACTCTTCGCGCAATTCCTCGAGTCAAGCTCCGAGTCTGCGAGTCGACTGATACTTCTCGCCGACTCTTCACGCAATTCCTCGAGTCGAGCTCACTTTTTGAGTCCAGTTCGCTCCTCGAGTCGAGCTCCGAGTCCGCGAGTCGACTGATACTCCTCGCCGACTCGTCGCGCAATTCCTCGAGTCGAGCTCGCTCCTCGAGTCCAGTTCGCTCCTTGAGTCCAGTTCGGTCCTCGAGTCGAGCTCCGAGTCCGCGAGTCGACTGATACTCCTCGCCGACTCTTCGCGCAATTCCTCGAGTGAAGCTCCGAGTCTGCGAGTCGACTGATACTTCTCGCCGACTCTTCACGCAATTCCTCGAGTCGAGCTCGCTTCTTGAGTCCAGTTCGCTCCTCGAGTCGAGCTCCGAGTCCGCGAGTCGACTGATACTCCTCGCCGACTCGTCGCGCAATTCCTCGAGTCGAGCTCGCTCCTCGAGTCCAGTTCGCTCCTTGAGTCCAGTTCGCTCCTCGACTCGAGCTCCGAGTCCGCGAGTCGACTGATACTCCTCGCAGACTCTTCACGCAATTCCTCGGGTCGAGCTCGCTCCTCGAGTCCAATTCGCTCCTCGAGTCGAGCTCGCTCCTCGAATCGAGCTCCGAGTCCGCGAGTCGAGTGATACTCCTCGCCGACTCTTCACGCAAGTCCTCGAGTCGAGCTCGCTCCTCGAGTCCAGTTCGCTCCTCGAGTCTCGCTCCTCGGGTCGAGCTCGCTCCTCGAGTCCAGTTTGCTCCTAGAGTCCAGCTCCGAGTCCGCGAGTCGACTGATACTCCTCGCCGACTCTTCGCGCAATTCCTCGAGTCAAGCTCCGAGTCCGCGAGTCGACTGATACTCCTCGCCGACTCTTCACGCAATTCCTCGAGTCGAGCTCGCTCCTCGAGTCCAGTTCGCTCCTCGAGTCGAGCTCCGAGTCCGCGAGTCGACTGATACTCCTCGTGCCGACTCTTCATGCAAGTCCTCGAGTCGAGCTCGCTCCTCGAGTCCAGTTCGCTCCTCGAGTCCAGTTCGCTCCTCGAGTCTAGCTTGCTCCTCGAGTCTAGTTCGTTCCTCGAGTCCAGTTCCCTGCTCGAGTCGAGCTCGCTCCTCGAGTCGAGCTCCGAGTCCGCGAGTCGACTGATACTCCTCGCCGACTCTTCACGCAATTCCTCGAGTCGAGCTCGCTCCTGGAGTCTAGTTCGCTCCTCGAGTCGAGCTCCGAGTCCGTGAGTCGATTGATACTCCCCGCCGACTCTTCACGCAGTTCCTCGAGTCGAGCTCGCTCCTCGAGTTCAGTTCGCTCCCCGAGTCTAATTCGCTCCTCGAGTCGAGCTCCGAGTCCGCTAGTCGACTGATACTCCTCGCCGACTCTTCACGCAAGTCCTCGAGTCGAGCTCGCTCCTCGAGTCCAGTTCGCTCCTCGAGTCGACCTCGCTCCTCGAGTCCAGTTCGCTCCTCGAGTCGAGCTCCGAGTCCGCGAGTCGACTGATACTCCTCACCGACTCTTCACGCAATTCCTCGGGTCGAACTCGCTCCTCGAGTCCAGTTCGCTCCTCGAGTCGAGCTCGCTCCTCGAGTCGAGCCCCGAGTCCGCGAGTCGATTGATACTCCTCGCCGACTCTTTACGCAATTCCTCGAGTCGAGCTCGCTCCTCGAGTCCAATTCGCTCGTCGAGTCCAGTTCGCTCCTCGAGTCGAGCTCCGAGTCCGCGAGTCTACTGATACTCCTCGTGCCGACTTCACGCAAGTCCTCGACTCGAGCTCGCTCCCCGAGTCCAGTTGGCTCCTCGAGTCGAGCTCGCTCCTCGAGTCTAGTTCGCTCCTCGAGTCGACCTCGCTCCTCGAGTAGAGCTCCGAGTCCGCGAGTCGACTGATACTCCTCGCCGACTCTTCACGCAATTCCTCGAGTCCAGTTCGCTCCTCGAGTCCAGCTCGCTCCTCGAGTCGACCTCCGAGTCCGCGAGTCGAATGATACTCCCGGCCGACTCTTCACGCAATTCCTCGAGTCCAGCTCGTCCTCGAGCTCAGTTCGCTCCCCGAGTCCAATTCGCTCCTCGGGTCGAGCTCCGAGTCTGCGAGTCGACTGATACTCCTCGCCGACTCTTCACGCAAGTCCTCGACTCGAGCTCGCTCCTCGAGTCCAGTTCGCTCCTCGAGTCGAGCTCGCTCCTCGGGTCGAGCTCGGTCCTCGAGTCCAGTTTGCTCCTCGAGTCGAGCTCCGAGTCCGCCAGTCGACTGATACTCCTCGCCGACTCTTCGCGCAATTCCTCGAGTCAAGCTCCGAGTCCGCGAGTCGACTGATACTCCTCGCCGACTCTTCACGCAATTCCTCGAGTCGAGCTCGCTCCTCGAGTCCAGTTCGCTCCTCGAGTCGAGCTCCGAGTCCGCGAGTCGACTGATACTCCTCGTGCCGACTCTTCATGCAAGTCCTCGAGTCGAGCTCGCTCCTCGAGTCGAGTTCGCTCCTCGAGTCCAGTTCGCTCCTCGAGTCTAGCTCGCTCCTCGAGTCCAGTTCGTTCCTCGAGTCCAGTTCTCTGCTCGAGTCGAGCTCGCTCCTCGAGTCGAGCTCCGAGTCCGCGAGTCGACTGATACTTCTCGCCGACTCTTCATGTTAGTCCTCGAGTCGAGCTCGCTCCTCGAGTCCAGTTCGCTCCTCGAGTCCAGTTCGCTCCTCGAGTCTAGCTCGCTCCTCGAGTCCAGTTCGTTCCTCGAGTCCAGTTCGCTGCTCGAGTCGAGCTCCGAGTCCGCGAGTCGACTGATACTCCTCGCCGACTCTTCACGCAATTCCTCGAGTCGAGCTCGCTCCTGGAGTCTAGTTCGCTCCTCGAGTCGAGCTCCGAGACCGCGAGTCGATTGATACTCCCCGCCGACTCTTCACGCAGTTCCTCGAGTCGAGCTCGCTCCTCGAGTCCAGCTCGCTCCTCGAGTTCAGTTCGCTCCCCCGAGTCCAATTCGCTCCTCGAGTCGAGCTCCGAGTCCGCTAGTCGACTGATACTCCTCGCCGACTCTTCACGCAAGTCCTCGAGTCGAGCTCGCTCCTCGAGTCCAGTTCGCTCCTCGAGTCGACCTCGCTCCTCGAGTCCAGTTCGCTCCTCGAGTCCAGTTCGCTCCTCGAGTCCAGCTCGCTCCTCGAGTCGAGCCCCGAGTCCGCGAGTCGACTGATACTCCTCGCCAACTCTTTACGCAATTCCTCGAGTCGAGCTCGCTCCTCGAGTCCAATTCACTCCTCGAGTCCAGTTCGCTCCTCGAGTCGAGCTCCGAGTCCGCGAGTCGACTGATACTCCTCGTGCCGACTTCACGCAAGTCCTCGACTCGAGCTCGCTCCCCGAGTCCAGTTGGCTCCTCGAGTCGAGCTCGCTCCTCCAGTCTAGCTCGCTCCTCGAGTCGAGCTCCGAGTCCGCGAGTCGACTGATACTCCTCGCCGACTCTTCACGCAATTCCTCGAGTCGAGCTCCCTCCTCGAGTCCAGTTCGCTCCTCGAGTCCAGTTCGCTCCTCGACTCGAGCTCCGAGTCCGCGAGTCGACTGATACTCCTCGCCGACTCTTCACGCAATTCCTCGGGTCGAGCTCGCTCCTCGAGTCCAATTCGCTCCTCGAGTCGAACTCGCTCCTCGACTCGAGCTCGCTGATCGAATCGAGTTACGGGTCCGCGAGTCGAGTGATACTCCTCGCCGACTCTTCACGCAAGTCCTCGAGTCGAGCTCGCTCCTCGAGTCCAGTTCGCTCCTCGAAACGAGCTCGCTCCTCGGGTCGAGCTCGCTCCTCGAGTCGAGCTCCGAGTCTGCGAGTCGACTGATACTCCTCGATGACTCTTCGCGCAATTCCTCGAGTCAAGCTCCGAGTCTGCGAGTCGACTGATACTTCTCGCCGACTCTTCACGCAATTCCTCGAGTCGAGCTCGCTTTTTGAGTCCAGTTCGCTCCTCGAGTCGAGCTCCGAGTCCGCGAGTCGACTGATACTCCTCGCCGACTCGTCTCCCAATTCCTCGAGTCGAGCTCGCTCCTCGAGTCCAGTTCGCTCCTTGAGTCCAGTTCGGTCCTCGAGTCAAGCTCCGAGTCCGCGAGTCGACTGATACTCCTCGCCGACTCTTCGCGCAATTCCTCGAGTCAAGCTCCGAGTCTGCGAGTCGACTGATACTTCTCGCCGACTCTTCACGCAATTCCTCGAGTCGAGCTCGCTTTTTGAGTCCAGTTCGCTCCTCGAGTCGAGCTCCGAGTCCGCGAGTCGACTGATACTCCTCGCCGACTCTTCACGCAAGTCCTCGAGTCGAGCTCGCTCCTCGAGTCCAGTTCGCTCCTTGAGTCCAGTTCGCTCCTCGAGTCGAGCTCCGAGTCCGCGAGTCGACTGATACTCCTCGCCGACTCTTCACGCAATTCCTCGGGTCGAGCTCGCTCCTCGAGTCCAATTCGCTCCTCGAGTCGAGCTCGCTCCTCGAATCGAGCTCCGAGTCCGCGAGTCGAGTGATACTCCTCGCCGACTCTTCACGCAAGTCCTCGAGTCGAGCTCGCTCCTCGAGTCCAGTTCGCTCCTCGAAACGACCTCGCTCCTCGGGTCGAGCTCGCTCCTCGAGTCGAGCTCCGAGTCCGCGAGTCGACTGATACTCCTCGCCGACTCTTCGCGCAATTCCTCGAGTCGAGCTTGGTCCTCGAGTCCAGTTCGCTCCTCGAGTCCAGTTCGCTCCTCGAGTCGAGCTCCGAGTCCGCGAGTCGACTGATACTCCTCGCCGACTCTTCACGCAATTCCTCGAGTCGAGCTCGCTCCTCGAGTCAAGTTCGCTCCTAGAGTCGAGCTCCGAGTCCGCGAGTCGACTGATACTCCCCGTGCCGACTCTTCACGCAAGTCCTCGAGTCGAGCTCGCAACTCGAGTCCAGTTCGCTCCTGGAGTCGAGTTCGCTCCTCGAGTCTAGCTCCCTCCTCGAGTACAGTTCGCTCCTCGAGTCGAGCTCACTCCTCGAGTCGAGCTCTGAGTCCGCGAGTCGACTGATACTCCTTGCCGACTCTTCACGCAATTCCTCGAGTCGAGCTCGCTCCTCGAGTCCAATTCGCTCCTCGAGTCGAGCTCCGAGTCCGCGAGTCGATTGATACTCCCGGCCGACTCTTCACGCAGTTCCTCGAGTCGAGCTCGCTCCTCGAGTCCAGCTCGTCCTCGAGCTCAGTTCGCTCCCCGAGTCCAATTCGCTCCTCGGGTCGAGCTCCGAGTCTGCGAGTCGACTGATACTCCTCGCCGACTCTTCACGCAAGTCCTCGAGTCGAGCTCGCTCCTCGAGTCCAGTTCGCTCCTCGAGTCCAGCTCGCTCCTCGGGTCGAGCTCGGTCCTCGAGTCCAGTTTGCTACTCGAGTCGAGCTCCGAGTCCGCGAGTCGACTGATACTCCTCGCCGACTCTTCGCGCAATTCCTCGAGTCAAGCTCCGAGTCCGCGAGTCGACTGATACTCCTCGCCGACTCTTCACGCAATTCCTCGAGTCGAGCTCGCTCCTCGAGTCCAGTTCGCTCCTCGAGTCGAGCTCCGAGTCCGCGAGTCGACTGATACTCCTCGTGCCGACTCTTCATGCAAGTCCTCGAGTCGAGCTCGCTCCTCGAGTCGAGTTCGCTCCTCGAGTCCAGTTCGCTCCTCGAGTCTAGCTCGCTCCTCGAGTCCAGTTCGTTCCTCGAGTCCAGTTCGCTGCTCGAGTCGAGCTCGCTCCTCGAGTCGAGCTCCGAGTCCGCGAGTCGACTGATACTCCTCGCCGACTCTTCACGCAATTCCTCGAGTCGAGCTCGCTCCTGGAGTCTAGTTCGCTCCTTGAGTCGAGCTCCGAGTCCGCGAGTCGATTGATACTCCCCGCCGACTCTTCACGCAGTTCCTTGAGTCAAGCTCGCTCCTCGAGTCCAGCTCGCTCCTCGAGTTCAGTTCGCTCCCCGAGTCCAATTCGCTCCTCGAGTCGAGCTCCGAGTCCGCTAGTCGACTGATACTCCTCGCCGACTCTTCACGCAAGTCGTCGAGTCGAGCTCGCTCCTCGAGTCCAGTTCGCTCCTCGAGTCGACCTCGCTCCTCGAGTCCAGTTCGCTCCTCGAGTCGAGCTCCGAGTCCGCGAGTCGACTGATACTCCTCACCGACTCTTCACGCAATTCCTCGGGTCGAACTCGCTCCTCGAGTCCAGTTCGCTCCTCGAGTCGAGCGCGCTCCTCGAGTCGAGCCCCGAGTCCGCGAGTCGACTGATACTCCTCGCCGACTCTTTACGCAATTCCTCGAGTCGAGCTCGCTCCTCGAGTCCAATTCGCTCCTCGAGTCCAGTTCGCTCCTCGAGTCGAGCTCCGAGTCCGCGAGTCGACTGATACTCCTCGTGCCGACTTCACGCAAGTCCTCGACTCGAGCTCGCTCCCCGAGTCCAGTTGGCTCCTCGAGTCGAGCTCACTCGTCGAGTCTAGTTCGCTCCTCGAGTCGAGCTCCGAGTCCGCGAGTCGACTGATACTCCTCGCCGACTCTTCACGCAATTCCTCGAGTCGAGCTCGCTCCTCGAGTCCAGTTCGCTCCTCGAGTCCAGTTCGCTCCTCGACTCGAGCTCCGAGTCCGCGAGTCGACTGATACTCCTCGCCGACTCTTCACGCAATTCCTCGGGTCGAGCTCGCTCCTCGAGTCCAATTCGCTCCTCGAGTCGAGCTCGTTCCTCGAATCGAGCACCGAGTCCGCGAGTCGAGTGATACTCCTCGCCGACTCTTCACGCAAGTCCTCGAGTCGAGCTCGCTCCTCGAGTCCAGTTCGCTCCTCGAAACGAGCTCGCTCCTCGGGTCGAGCTCGCTCCTCGAGTCGAGCTCCGAGTCCGCGAGTCGACTGATACTCCTCGCCCACTCTTCGCGCAATTCCTCGAGTCAAGCTCCGAGTCTGCGAGTCGACTGATACTTCTCGCCGACTCTTCACGCAATTCCTCGAGTCGAGCTCCGAGTCCGCTAGTCGACTGATACTCCTCGCCGACTCTTCACGCAAGTCGTCGAGTCGAGCTTGCTCCTCGAGTCCAGTTCGCTCCTCGAGTCGACCTCGCTCCTCGAGTCCAGTTCGCTCCTCGAGTCGAGCTCCGAGTCCGCGAGTCGACTGATACTCCTCACCGACTCTTCACGCAATTCCTCGGGTCGAACTCGCTCCTCGAGTCCAGTTCGCTCCTCGAGTCGAGCGCGCTCCTCGAGTCGAGCCCCGAGTCCGCGAGTCGACTGATACTCCTCGCCGACTCTTTACGCAATTCCTCGAGTCGAGCTCGCTCCTCGAGTCCAATTCGCTCCTCGAGTCCAGTTCGCTCCTCGAGTCGAGCTCCGAGTCCGCGAGTCGACTGATACTCCTCGTGCCGACTTCACGCAAGTCCTCGACTCGAGCTCGCTCCCCGAGTCCAGTTGGCTCCTCGAGTCGAGCTCACTCGTCGAGTCTAGTTCGCTCCTCGAGTCGAGCTCCGAGTCCGCGAGTCGACTGATACTCCTCGCCGACTCTTCACGCAATTCCTCGAGTCGAGCTCGCTCCTCGAGTCCAGTTCGCTCCTCGAGTCCAGTTCGCTCCTCGACTAGAGCTCCGAGTCCGCGAGTCGACTGATACTCCTCGCCGACTCTTCACGCAATTCCTCGGGTCGAGCTCGCTCCTCGAGTCCAATTCGCTCCTCGAGTCGAGCTCGTTCCTCGAATCGAGCACCGAGTCCGCGAGTCGAGTGATACTCCTCGCCGACTCTTCACGCAAGTCCTCGAGTCGAGCTCGCTCCTCGAGTCCAGTTCGCTCCTCGAAACGAGCTCGCTCCTCGGGTCGAGCTCGCTCCTCGAGTCGAGCTCCGAGTCCGCGAGTCGACTGATACTCCTCGCCCACTCTTCGCGCAATTCCTCGAGTCAAGCTCCGAGTCTGCGAGTCGACTGATACTTCTCGCCGACTCTTCACGCAATTCCTCGAGTCGAGCTCGCTTCTTGAGTCCAGTTCGCTCCTCGAGTCGAGCTCCGAGTCCGCGAGTCGACTGATACTCCTCGCCGACTCGTCGCGCAATTCCTCGAGTCGAGCTCGCTCCTCGAGTCCAGTTCGCTCCTTGAGTCCAGTTCGCTCCTCGAGTCGATCTCCGAGTCCGCGAGTCGACTGATACTCCTCACCGACTCTTCACGCAATTCCTCGGGTCGAACTCGCTCCTCGAGTCCAGTTAGCTCCTCGAGTCGAGCTCGCTCCTCGAGTAGAGCCCCAAGTCCGCGAGTCGACTGATACTCCTCGCCGACTCTTTATGCAATTCCTCGAGTCGAGCTCGCTCCTCGAGTCCAATTCGCTCCTCGAGTCCAGTTCGCTCCTCGAGTCGAGCTCCGAGTCCGCGAGTCGACTGATACTCCTCGTGCCGACTTCAGGCAAGTCCTCGACTCGAGCTCGCTCCCCGAGTCCAGTTGGCTCCTCGAGTCGAGCTCGCTCCTCGAGTCTAGTTCGCTCCTCGATTCGAGCTCGCTCCTCGAGTCGAGCTCCGAGTCCGCGAGTCGACTGATACTCCTCGCCGACTCTTCACGCAATTCCTCGAGTCGAGCTCGCTCCTCGAGTCCAGTTCGCTCCTCGAGTCCAGTTCGCTCCTCGACTCGAGCTCCGAGTCCGCGAGTCGACTGATACTCGTCGCCGACTCTTCACGCAATTCCTCGGGTCAAGCTCGCTCCTCGAGTCCAATTCGCTCCTCGAGTCGAGCTCGCTCCTCGAATCGAGCTCCGAGTTCGCGAGTCGAGTGATACTCCTCGCCGACTCTTCACGCAAGTTGTCGAGTCGAGCTCGCTCCTCGAGTCCAGTTCGCTCCTTGAAACGAGCTCGCTCCTCGGGTCGAGCTCGCTCCTCGAGTCTAGCTCCGAGTCCGCGAGTCGACTGATACTCCTCGCCGACTCTTCGCGCAATTCCTCGAGTCAAGCTCCGAGTCTGCGAGTCGACTGATACTTCTCGCCGACTCTTCACGCAATTCCTCGAGTCGAGCTCGCTTCTTGAGTCCACTCCGCTCCTCGAGTCGAGCTCCGAGTCCGCGAGTCGACTGATACTCCTCACCGACTCGTCGCGCAATTCCTCGAGTCGAGCTCGCTCCTCGAGTCCAGTTCGCTCGTTGAGTCCAGTTCGCTCCTCGAGTCGAGCTCCGAGTCCGCGAGTCGACTGGTACTCCTCGCCGACTCTTCACGCAATTCCTCGAGTCGAGCTCGCTCCTTGAGACTAGTTCGCTCCTCGAGTCGTGCTCCGAGTCCGCGAGTCGATTGATACTCCCCGCCAACTCTTCACGCAGTTCCTCGAGTCGAGCTCGCTCCTCGAGTCCAGCTCGCTCCTCGAGTTCAGTTCGCTCCCCGAGTCCAATTTGCTCCTCGAGTCGAGCTCCGAGTCCGCTAGTCGACTGATACTCCTCGCCGACTCTTCACGCAAGTCCTCGAGTCCAGTTCGCTCCTCGATTCGACCTCGCTCCTCGAGTCTAGTTCGCTCCTCGAGTCGAGCTACGAGTCTGCGAGTCGACTGATACTCCTCACCGACTCTTCACGCAATTCCTCATGTCGAACTCGCTCCTCGAGTCCAGTTCGCTCCTCGAGTCGAGCCCCGAGTCCGCGAGTCGACTGATACTCCTCGCCGACTCGTCGCGCAATTCCTCGAGTCGAGCTCGCTCCTCGAGTCCAGTTCGCTCCTTGAGTCCAGTTCGCTCCTCGAGTCGAGCTCCGAGTCCGCGAGTCGACTGATACTCCTCACCGACTCTTCACGCAATTCCTCGGGTCGAACTCGCTCCTCGAGTCCAGTTCGCTCCTCGAGTCGAGCTCGCTCCTCGAGTCGAGCCCCGAGTCCGCGAGTCGACTGATACTCCTCGCCGACTCTTTACGCAATTCCTCGAGTCCAATTCGCTCCTCGAGTCCAGTTCGCTCCTCGAGTCGAGCTTCGAGTCCGCGAGTCGACTGATACTCCTCGTGCCGACTTCAGGCAAGTCCTCGACTCGAGCTAGCTCCCCGAGTCCAGTTGGCTCCTCGAGTCGAGCTCGCTCCTCGAGTCTAGTTCGCTCCTCGAGTCGAGCTCGCTCCTCGAGTCGAGCTCCGAGTCCGCGAGTCGACTGATACTCCTCGCCGACTCTTCACGCAATTCCTCGAGTCGAGCTCGCTCCTCGAGTCCAGTTCGCTCCTCGAGTCCAGTTCGCTCCTCGACTCGAGCTCCGAGTCCGCGAGTCGACTGATACTCCTCGCCGACTCTTCACGCAATTCCTCGGGTCGAGCTCGCTCCTCGAGTCCAATTCGCTCCTCGAGTAGAGCTCGCTCCTCGAATCGAGCTCCGAGTCCGCGAGTCGAGTGATACTCCTCGCCGACTCTTCACGCAAGTCGTCGAGTCGAGCTCGCTCCTCGAGTCCAGTTCGCTCCTTGAAACGAGCTCGCTCCTCGGGTCGAGCTCGCTCCTCGAGTCGAGCTCCGAGTCCGCGAGTCGACTGATACTCCTCGCCGACTCTTCGCGCAATTCCTCGAGTCAAGCTCCGAGTCTGCGAGTCGACTGATACTTCTCGCCGACTCTTCACGCAATTCCTCGAGTCGAGCTCGCTTCTTGAGTCCAGTTCGCTCCTCGAGTCGAGCTCCGAGTCCGCGAGTCGACTGATACTCCTCGCCGACTCGTCGCGCAATTCCTCGAGTCGAGCTCGCTCCTCGAGTAAAGTTCGCTCCTTGAGTCCAGTTCGCTCCTCGAGTCGAGCTCCGAGTCCGCGAGTCGACTGGTACTCCTCGCCGACTCTTCACGCAATTCCTCGAGTCGAGCTCGCTCCTGGAGTCTAGTTCGCTCCTCGAGTCGTGCTCCGAGTCCGCGAGTCGATTGATACTCCCCGCCAACTCTTCACGCAGTTCCTCGAGTCGAGCTCGCTCCTCGAATCCAGCTCGCTCCTCGAGTTCAGTTCGCTCCCCGAGTCCAATTTGCTCCTCGAGTCGAGCTCCGAGTCCGCTAGTCGACTGATACTCCTCGCCGACTCTTCACGCAAGTCCTCGAGTCGAGGTCGCTCCTCGAGTCCAGTTCGCTCCTCGATTCGACCTCGCTCCTCGAGTCCAGTTCGCTCCTCGAGTCGAGCTCCGAGTCTGCGAGTCGACTGATACTCCTCACCGACTCTTCACGCAATTCCTCATGTCGAACTCGCTCCTCGAGTCCAGTTCACTCCTCGAGTCGAGCTCGCTCCTCGAGTCGAACCCCGAGTCCGCGAGTCGACTGATACTCATCGCCGACTCTTTACGCAATTCCTCGAGTCGAGCTCGCTCCTCGAGTCCAATTCGCTCCTCGAGTCCAGTTCGCTCCTCGAGTCGAGCTCCGAGTCCGCGAGTCGACTGATACTCCTCGTGCCGACTTCACGCAAGTCCTCGACTCGAGCTCGCTCCCCGAGTCCAGTTGGCTCCTCGAGTCGAGCTCGCTCCTCGAGTCTAGTTCGCTCCTCGTGTCGAGCTCGCTCCTCGAGTCGAGCTCCGAGTCCGCGAGTCGACTGATATTCCTAGCCGACTCTTCACGCAATTCCTCGGGTCGAGCTCGCTCCTCGAGTCCAATTCGCTCCTCGAGTCGAGCTCGCTCCTCGAATCGAGCTCCGAGTCCGCGAGTCGAGTGATACTCCTCGCCGACTCTTCACGCAAGTCGTCGAGTCGAGCTCGCTCCTCGAGTCCAGTTCGCTCCTTGAAACGAGCTCGCTCCTCGGGTCGAGCTCGCTCCTCGAGTCGAGCTCCGAGTCCGCGAGTCGACTGATACTCCTCGCCGACTCTTCGCGCAATTCCTCGAGTCAAGCTCCGAGTCTGCGAGTCGACTGATACTTCTCGCCGACTCTTCACGCAATTCCTCGAGTCGAGCTCGCTTCTTGAGTCCAGTTCGCTCCTCGAGTCGAGCTCCGAGTCCGCGAGTCGACTGATACTCCTCGCCGACTCGTCGCGCAATTCCTCGAGTCGAGCTCGCTCCTCGAGTAAAGTTCGCTCCTTGAGTCCAGTTCGCTCCTCGAGTCGAGCTCCGAGTCCGCGAGTCGACTGGTACTCCTCGCCGACTCTTCACGCAATTCCTCGAGTCGAGCTCGCTCCTGGAGTCTAGTTCGCTCCTCGAGTCGTGCTCCGAGTCCGCGAGTCGATTGATACTCCCCGCCAACTCTTCACGCAGTTCCTCGAGTCGAGCTCGCTCCTCGAGTCCAGCTCGCTCCTCGAGTTCAGTTCGCTCCCCGAGTCCAATTTGCTCCTCGAGTCGAGCTCCGAGTCCGCTAGTCGACTGATACTCCTCGCCGACTCTTCACGCAAGTCCTCGAGTCGAGGTCGCTCCTCGAGTCCAGTTCGCTCCTCGATTCGACCTCGCTCCTCGAGTCCAGTTCGCTCCTCGAGTCGAGCTCCGAGTCTGCGAGTCGACTGATACTCCTCACCGACTCTTCACGCAATTCCTCATGTCGAACTCGCTCCTCGAGTCCAGTTCACTCCTCGAGTCGAGCTCGCTCCTCGAGTCGAACCCCGAGTCCGCGAGTCGACTGATACTCATCGCCGACTCTTTACGCAATTCCTCGAGTCGAGCTCGCTCCTCGAGTCCAATTCGCTCCTCGAGTCCAGTTCGCTCCTCGAGTCGAGCTCCGAGTCCGCGAGTCGACTGATACTCCTCGTGCCGACTTCACGCAAGTCCTCGACTCGAGCTCGCTCCCCGAGTCCAGTTGGCTCCTCGAGTCGAGCTCGCTCCTCGAGTCTAGTTCGCTCCTCGT